>NW_025336043.1:961640-1016072 GCF_004798865.1 Varanus komodoensis
CCCCCCCCCCCCTGGCGGGGGGGGGTGCGGCCCCCCCTGCCCCCCCCCCCCCCCCCCCCCCCCCCGGGCCTGTGTTGCTTCCGGCCTCTGGAACAGGCTCCCGAATGCAGGTCGTGGGTCTGGGAATGACCACAAGATGTGCCTAAATTTAATGTTATGGCGAACTTCAAGTGGCAAACTGTTACATCTGTTAACAATGCCAGAGTGCGATGTGCATAATCCAGTCAGAACCGCGCCGCGCCCCAAAGTGCGCGCTCTCCGTCCGTCCTCGTGGCCTCCCGCCTCAGCAGCATCTGCTGCACCACATCGGCCTCATGGGAGGTGCTGCTTTCCGGCGGCAGCCCGCTGAGCGAGCGGAGGCCCCCGGAAAGCTCGGCCAGGTATTCAGGGACAGCGATGTCCCCCACCGGCTCTGCACCAAAGCCCCCGCGAGCCGCCCTCCCCGGCACCTGCACTCCTGCAGGTGGGTTCTGCCTTTTCAGGCGGTTACGCCGGAGGAGGGCAAGCAGCTGCCAAAATCCATGCAGAGCTGGACCTGGGAGTCCGGAGAAGGGAAGCCTGGATAGTGGGTGGGGGCCCCAGCGCTTCCGCAGAGCCGCCTCCCTCGCCCCGAGGGCAGGACCAGTCGGCCCGGTGGGGTGGGCCGTCGGACTGGACTGGAGCCGCCGAACGGGGAGGGCGGTTGACGCGGCACAGCAAGCCTGGGGAGGTGGGGGCCCCTCCTTCCCTGGAGGGCCCCACAGAGGCTGGGAGGCCCGCCCATCAGGGATGTTGCAGGCCGCACACCACCACGCTGTCCCCTGAGCATGGACAGAAGGAAAATGACGGGCCGCTGTGGCTACACGATTCCATCATACAGATTGCTGATTTCCGGCTGCTGCTGCTGCTGCATCATCAGGAGTTTTCGAATGACTCTGCAAATGGCCTGTTGGCATATTATGGTCTATACCATGGAGCAGCCAAATGGCTGCTCCTCAGTCCTTCCGTCAGGCTCCGTCTCTGGGCTGACAGGTTTTCCCTGCAGTCCTACGCTCCTCCTCCTAAGAATTCCGTTTAGCTGGAAGATGAGCTTCCCAGCGCCCAAGGGCAATTTGCACTCCAACCGACGCGAACGTCCTGTCCAAACTCTTAAAACCAGGCTCAGGGTCGAGACACTGAACTCTCCCATTCCCAGTCTGAGAACGTTGGCCTTCTTTAAATACTGTTGGTCGAGGCAAGAATGTTAAACCTCACGGAGCTTCATATCACAGTTGTATTTTTTAACCCACCTAAAAGCAATGGTGCTTGTGTTGCGGTTGCTGTTTGCACAGTCGTGTCTCTGAAAAAGCTGTGCGCAGTCGCTGCCCCCGCTGCCAGTCCCCATTCCCTCCGTCCCTCCCGCAAGGTCACCCGGCTGTGTGCTCCGGGCAGCCCTGCAGCGTCTCACCCTTGCCTCTATTGCAGCAGCAGCAGCTCCAGGCTCAGCACCTCTCACATGCCTCCCACGGCCCCCCGGTCCAGCTGCCCCCGCACCCGTCTGGGCTGCCACCACCGGGGATCCCGCCTGTCACAGGGAGCAGCTCCGGCCTCCTGGCGCTGGGGGCCCTGGGCAGCCAGGGCCCCCTCATGGTGAAGGACGAGAAGAACCACCACGACTCGGACCACCGAGGTGAGGCGGCACCAGCAGCGTCCTCCGCTCCCGTGCGGCGCTTCTCTGGCGCCTTCAGTCTCGTGCGCCCGCGCGGGTTCACTTTGGAAAGGCCCCCAAAAGCTCACCCTGATTGAAGCGATGCTTCACTGGGTGTTTCTGGCTCAGTCGGTCCCGAGACCAGGGGGAGGCCACTGGCCCACGGATCGTGGCCTTTGCTAGCAAACGACGAAACGCAGCGTGGCCTGAGAAGTGCTCTGGAGGCCTCTGTAAGGAGACCGGCTGAAAGGGAAGCCCATCTCCTCTGAGATGTGGACAGAAATATAGTAACAGTTTTGCATGTTTTCACTTTGTTTTTCCGTCAGTTTTTCCCTGTGGCACAGCTTGCTCTGCTGTGTGGTTCTTTGCCAAAAAGAGGGAGCTGCTCTCTGGGCGAAGATTCCTTCTGGAGAGCAAAAGATGGCAAAGGCGGTGGGGCTTTTATCAAGCCGAGCCAGAAATCCCCTGCGTGCAAAGGCACAGCGAGATTGACGCTCTATTTTAAGATTGTCTCTCTTGTTTACCTTCCTCCCGCCCGTTTCCACGTCGCCTTCCCGTTTCATGTGGATGCCGTCTCCTCTGTGGCTTGGGCTTCATTCCCGAATGAAAGACCGAGACTCCAGCGCAGTAAGTCACGCTTCTGTTTCCTTTGGCTTTGCTGCCTTCTTTTTACGTGCTGGCTGCCGAGCTCTTTTTCTGCCTTTACGAGCCGCGTTCTGGATTCCAGCGCCACTTTATTGACCAAGCCGGTTTCCACACTGAAAAACAAAACCAGCACTCGCTTTGTCTGGATCCCGCGTAGCTCAGGGCACCCGACTTCTCCGCACCTTTGGCCACTCGGCCGGCTGAGGAGCAAACAGGAGGGAGCCCTCCAGCGGTGCAGAGAGTGGCTTCGTTCCCAGCAGTTGGTCTGTGGTCGCAGGTCACCTGGTCCGTGGGGATGACGCGGTTTCTTGCGTCGCGCGGGGTGGGTTCGGAAGGCCAGGCTGTGCTCGGGGGCAGGTTCCTCTTCGAAGGGGGGCACATGCAAAGCCAGGCTGCTCCCTGCGGGCGCGGCATCGCACAGAGCGAGCCGATGTGCCTCCCAGGAGCCAGCTTGGGCAGTGCTGGGCAAGGCGGGGGGAGATCACGGCCCCTCCCTGGAAGCATCCATGGGGCTGGGGGTCTCAGAGCATGCGCCACAGGCAGGCCTCCGGGGGTGCCCCTGCCAGCTGCCGCCTCCTGTTACTGCTTTTGCCCCGGTTGCTTCGCTCGTGTTTCCTGAGCCGCGGCAGGACGCTGACATATTTATTGCAGAAGCGGAGGGTTTACGGGAGGCCTGCCTGATTCAGGGAGAGGCGGGCCTTTTCAGCATGAGTGGCTGAGAAGAAAGGGGGCTGGCAAGAGCCGAGCCGCTCGTTGGGAACGCTGAGGCAGCGCGGACGGCGGGGCGTCTCCTGTTCCGGCAAGAGAGAAAGGGCAGCCGAGGGGTGCGCAAGGCCCTTCTTCCTCAGCAGAGGGCCGGGAGGCGGGGCGAGGGGCACACTCTGCAGCGAAAAAGAGTCGGCACCCTTTGCTGCGGCCCCTGGAGCTGTGAGGAGCCCCCACCACGTGCCTGGCAAGTGCAGTGGACCTGTGAGCCGGGCAGTCCTGGGCCTGGAAGGGGGCTCCCAACCCCCAGTGGCAGGCGTGCCCCCACCCGGGGATGCATCTCGGGGTGCACATGTGGACAGAGCTGGGCTTGGGAGGCCCGGCAGGACTCCCCCTTCTCCGCGCCGTGGCCAGACCGCGCAAGCAGGCCTGCGGGGCCGGCCCGGCCCCCGGCCTGGGCGCTCGCTTGCTGCAGGGTGTGGCTCCACCTTCCCACCCGGCTGCCCCAGGTCGATCGCACTGCCGCTGCCACCTGCGTTGCTGCTCCGGGGCTCCCCGGCTGTGCCAGCTGGCCCCCTGCTGAAAGGTGGGCTGTGGCCTGCAGTCGCCGCTGCTGGAACCATAGGCTGCAGGGCTTGGGCGGGGGGTCCAGCCCCCTGCCAGGCTTGGTTTTTTCTCACTGTTGGTCTCTTGCCTTATCTAAACCCAGCTGTGGTATTTCACCATGGTAAGCTTTGCCTTCGGAAACCGTGATAAGAAACAGTGGTTTGCTTTATACTTTCTCCACACCACCGTGGCTTGTTGTGTTGGCTGAACCCCAGATTGCAGTTTCCTGACGGGCAGCTGCCATAGAGTCCTCTGGGAAGAGCAGCAGTTCCCGAAGCTGCTCCAGCCGCTTGGCCTCTCTGTGCATGCCGGGAGTGATGCTCTTTGGAGCTGAATTTCGGGCATGGGGACGGACGGAAACCACGGTGCCGTTGGCGCAGCTTGATGGTTCCTTGGGCAGAAGCGGTGTGGACAAACGTGCCCCGGCAGCGTGGCTCATCCGGTTGTGAGAACCCTGTTGCGGTCTCAGACACCCTGCAGCCTGGGTCCTCAAACCGCAGCCCGCGGGCTGAATCTGGCCCGCCTCGGAGGTTTTGGACTCGCCACACCCGACGGCTCGCTCGTGCAGAGGTCGTTTTGGCCTCGCTCGGAGAAAACAGTCTCCGCCTGCGCCCCCCCCCCCCCCCGCCGGCACTGCCTAGCTGGCCCGCGCTCACCCCCGGCACCTTTCAACTGGCCCCCTGCTGAAAATTTTTGAGGACCCCTGTCCTGGAGGAAACTTGGTTTCACCCTGAAATAGAAGAAATAGCCTCTTATGGCCACAGGTAGCCATAATGGGCTACTGAAGCTTCCCCGTAGCTTGTGGTCTTAAAATTTAACCTCACCGCTGCTCTTTCCCAAGGCTCCGTGGAGAGGAATGTTGTCCTTCCTCCTCCCGACACCCGTTCCCATATCCGTGGCTTTTCCTCTCTTCTCCCCGCGTTCTGGTGTCTCCGCGTAACGACCGGGCCTTTGTGGTGCCCAGTCGCTGCCAGGACCGCTTGCAAGAAGGCACAAGCCACACGCCCGCCAGGTGCAGCCCTCGGTGCCGGCTCCTCCGCTGCCCCGTGGCCGCGGAGCAGAGCCAGTCCGGGGGGAGCCCATGCTGACCCGCAGCCCCCCCCCCGGGCGGAGCACGCGGCCCCCGCCGCGCCCCCCCCCGGGGGGGGGGGGGGGGGGTCCATCTTGCTTGAGGTGGGGGAGCAAGAGGGGCTGCTTTGCCCAGGCAGAGTCTCCTCCAGAGGCGGCGGGACGGCGTTTGTCCCACGGGGGGAGCTGCCCTGTGGGAATCCCTCCCGGCACGCGCCGCGCGTGAATCGTTCCGCGTCGCGTTGAGCGTGGGAAGAATGGCCGGCTCCACGGCGCCTTCGTTTTCGCAGCCCCCTTGCCCGAGAGACAGCCGAGCCCACGCGGGAGCTGCCCGAGCTGCCCCCCCGCCCACCAGACCCGTGCACACATGCATGTGTGCCCCCCCCCACAGCATGGAGGTGGCCTGCCTGTGCACGCCCTTGCTGGGGAGCCTCGCCTCTGCCGTGGGCTCCCCGGGGCCCCTGGCTGGCTGCCAGGGGCCAGAAGCAGCCCAGAGGGGCCTCCGACCCCTGTGGCACCAGTGGGTGGCGTGTGCGCGAGAAGGATCTGGGCACGCCTTCCCGGGGGAGGCATACTTGGCCGCTGGCCTGAGCGGGCCACCTGGCCCAGAGGCAGCCTGGCCTCGATGGCTGCCGCCCTTTTCTGCTGGCCTGGGCGGGCCACCTGGCCCAGAGGCACGTGCTCGCGTGGTCCCGGGGCTGAGCAGCTGCAGGGAGGGCATCCCTCCTGCCCGCAAGCCCAGCGCTTTCCTTCTGAGCTCCACTCCCCCTGCTCTTCCAGAATAATCCCATCTCCCCGTCGGAGAGCTTGAGAGCCCCCGAGAAGCACAGAAGCTCCTCAGAGTACAGCATCGACCCCAAGAAGCGGAAGGCCGAGGAGAAGGACAGCCTGGGCCGATACGTAAGTTTGCTGGCCCTGGGCCTGGCAGGGCCGGGCAGCAGGCAAGCCCACGTTCAGGTGCCCGAGCGCCCCCTGGGAAGGCTGTGCGAGGTGTCCGTGCACCGCTGCGGTGTGGGCTCCGCTTGAGCAGTGGTGGGACGCCGGAGCTTGTCCGTGGGCGAACCTGAGGAAGAGCCGGAGCAGCTGGCCCGGAGGGGAGGGAGTGCCTTGGGGGGCTGCCAGAGCAGCAGGGGAGGCCCCCTCACCCGGTGGGGCGGCAGGAGGTAGCAAAGCCACGGCTTCCTTTTTCAGGACAGTGACGGTGACAAGAGCGATGACCTAGTGGTGGACGTCTCCAACGAGGTAGGCTCTGCAGGTGCTTGGCCTGCCCCTCGCAGCCGGCCCCCCACCCTGAAGAAGCCCACGGAAGGTCTTGCCCGGCAGGCAGGAGACTCCCTGCCTCCTCTCAATGGTCCCATCTGCAGCAGGCGGGTCTTCTCCCTGGGATTTCGGCTTCCCGTGGTCTTGGGCGGGAGGTCGTGGCCTCAGCGGGTCAGGATTTGGGTGGTGCACGGGGGCAACGGGCGCCAGCACGACAGCCTTCTCCTGCCCCCAAGGACCCTGCCACTCCCCGAGCGAGCCCCGCTCACTCGCCTCCAGAGAACGGGCTGGACAAAGGCCGGGGCCTGAGGAAGGATGCTCCGAACAGCCCTGCCTCGGTCGCATCCTCCAGCAGCACTCCCTCCTCCAAGACGAAAGACCCGGTCCACGTAAGTGGCGGCGGCCGCGGCCGGAAAAAGGCATCACCCCTGCCTCCTTGGGAACCGGGTGGGCAGCAGAGTTCGGCAGTGCGCTTGAAAGGCGCCTTCTTGCAGGCGAAAGCACGGAGCAGCCTCCTGCGGGACTGCAGCTGATGTGGGTCTCCCTGCGACTCATGCGGGTGTGCCCGTCAAGACCCAGGAAAGAGGGCGGGCCGGCTGCTTCTGTTTGGCGTGTCGGCGGCGATCCGGAATGCCCTCCTTGCGCCGAGCCCGCTTTGGCCGGGCAAAGGCGCTTTCTCAGCCTGGGGCTGCAGGAGTGGGCTTTCCATCTCCGCAGAGGGAGTTTTTGCTGCGGGGAATTCGCCTCGCCCTGCTGTGCTTGGCGACCTGGTTGCATTTGAGAGGGCCAAAGCGAGCATGGCCCCCTTTTCCTCAGTCCCCATTTTAAATACTATTTTTTGACATTTCTGACTTGTTCACATGACGCATAGATTTTTTTCCATTTTGTAAATGTCAGGAATGGAGAGAATAATTGTCAGCTGGAATTTAAAACTTTTGAACCTTTTAAAATGTTAGATGGAGGTGAATCTCGGGATCTCCTCCTTCGATGGAAAGTTCTCAGTTGCTTTTGTTCCTACTGTGGTGGCATTTGAAAATGGCCAAACTGTCTCCGAATCTTGTTTTGTGGCAGAACGATAAATCCTCTACCCCGGGTCTAAAATCCAACACACCCACGCCGCGGAATGACGCGCCCACGCCCGGGACCAGCACGACCCCCGGCCTCCGGCCCGTGCCCAGCAAGCCGTCGGGAATGGACCCTCTGGGTACGTCGCTTCCCTCGCTGCGCTCCCTGCGGGAGAGCTCCCTGCGAGCCGTGCGTGCCGCTCGCGGCCAGACCAAGCGCAGCCCGGAGAGGCGCGATTCTGCCCGTGAAGCTCTGCGCAGCCCGGGCAGGTGTGGGGCAGCCCCGCTTCTCGTGCCCCGTCCGTTGCGAGCCTCTCCGAGGAAGCTTCCCTGCACCGACCCGCGTCCTCTTCCCTTCCGCTTGCCCTTCCCTTCCCTTCCCAGCCTCGGCCCTGCGGACCCCGATCTCGATCGCCAGCTCGTATGCCACCCCTTTCACCATGATGGGGCCCCACGAGATGAACGGCTCCCTCGCCAGTCCCGGGGCCTATGCCAGCCTGCACAACATCCCTCCCCAGATGGCCGCCGCCGCCGCTGCCGCCTACGGCCGGTCTCCCATGGTGAGCTTTGGAGCTGTACGTAGACCTTTTAGCTCCTCTTACTTGGCGCGGTTCCCCCGACCTTCGGGCGGCGGGTGCGGGGAAGGAATGCCTCCTCGGCAGCTGGCGGGGGGCTCCCTGGGGTCCCCGACGACTCGGAAGTCAGGCAGCTGGTTGCAGGCTGACCTTTCCGGCTCGGCAGGGCCCTCGTCTTGCGTGTGGGGCGAGAGGAGACACGGGAGCGGAGCAGCCCCTCCGGCCGTCCCGCTGCCGCGTCAGGGCTCCTCGTCTGCACTTGGCTGTGGGTTTCTTGAGGCCAGGAGCAGCCCTGCTCTTCTCGGGAAGCCCCAGGGCCCGCCTTCCTGGCCCGACTGGGGCCTCACGTTTCGGCCTCTCCTTTGGCCGCCCTTCCGCAATGGGCTGGGTCCCTGGCCCTGGCACAGAAGGAGCCGAGCTGGTTCTTTGCCTGCAGGGCCGCAGGCGAGTGCTGGGCTGCTCCGCTTCAAGCCGGGTCAGCCCCTGCGGGGAGTTTGGCTGGCCCCTCCACACCTGCTCGTCGGACAGAAGTGTCGGGAGGTGACGGGACAGCCGCCTCCCCCGCGAGCCGGGGGGCTCGGCCTCGCGCAGGGCCCCTTCCCCGGCTGGGCCTCCTTTCCCCACAAGCCATTCGCCGGAAGGGCAGAGTTGCCTTGGCCGGAGCCTCTGAAACGGCTTCATTTCTGCTCCGTGGCCGCTGCCTGACACGTCTGCTCTCCTCCTGTCCCCAGGTGGGGTTCGACCCCCATCCGCCCATGAGGGCCCCCGTGCTGCCCACCAGCCTGGCGTCCATTCCTGGCAGCAAGCCGTAAGTCCCACACAGCTTGCAGCACCTCTTGGACAAGCCCCCCGGCCTTGGGTGATGCGGCGGGGAGCCAGCGGTTCTTTGGGGTCCTCTTACTCTGAGAACCATCGTAAGCACTGCCGCCGGCACCCCCAGCGAGGTAGAATTCGTGGCGAGACGCCGGCGTGGCTTCCAGCCTCCCCGTCAGCCTCGCCATGCCAGGCGCACGCTGCCCGCCTTTCTGTGCCTGCCTGCTCTGAGCCCAGGCACGGAATGCCCCCTAAGCCCATGGGGGGGGTAGGAGGGGCGCCCGGAGGGCCCGGCGGGGCAGTGGCGGGCCGGCCGTGGGCCCCCACAGGGCAGCACTCTGGCTCCCGGATCCTGGCAGGGGCAGGTGGAGAACGTGAGCCAGAGCCAGAGGGATGCCCGCCGGGCCGGGGGGAGGGCCCAGAGGCGGAGGTGCTGGGCTTCGCTTTGGGGAAGCGGCCCCTCGCCTGCTCCGCCCAGCAGCCCCGGCGGCCTTCTCTGCCCTAGGGCGTACTCCTTCCACGTCGGTGCCGAAGGGCAGATGCAGCCGGTCCCGTTCCCACACGACGCCCTCGCCGGCCCGGGCATCCCCCGGCACGCGCGCCAGATCAACACGCTGAGCCACGGCGAGGTGGTCTGCGCCGTGACCATCAGCAACCCGACCCGGCACGTCTACACGGGCGGCAAGGGGTGCGTGAAGATCTGGGACATCAGCCAGCCGGGCACCAAAAGTCCCATCTCACAGCTGGATTGCTTGGTAAGCGGGGGACGTGTGGGGCGCGTGGGTGCAGGGCCCTCGCGGCGTTCGGGCACAGGGCCCACCACCCCTGACCCTGAGCGGCCGGCCAGCCTCTCTGAGCCGCCTGCTGCTGACGCTCCTCTCCAAAGCTCGCCATGGTTCTCCCTCTCAGCAGAAAATCTGTTCGTTTTGTTTGTTTGTTTAAAATGCTTGTATCCTGCCCTTTATAGCATCTCAGGGCAGTGGCGTAACACAGATAAATAAGACACAGCATCATAATAATACGGAAAATCAGCATTAAAGCAATAGTAACATTTGCAATGCTGGGGAAATCAAAAGGTTTTGACCAGGTTCTGAAATGGAAGACTTAGATTCTTTTCCAGTGGGGCAGAGACCTGGGCAGGTTCCACCCACGGCCTGGCCAGCACGCTGGCCTCTTGTTCCCTTTGTTCCCAAGGCCGTGCCTGCGTGAGGGGGAGCCCCCGTCCCTTGCTTTCCGTGAACTGGGATCGCCCTGCCCACGTGGAAGCCCAGGAGGGAAACTTGCGGCTGAGAGGGCGGGCCAGAGATCAAACGAACCCTCCGGGATTTGGGGCCCGGGTGGGCCGGGCCGGGGGCGGGCAGGGCTGGCGGAGTCACGGCGGGCTTCCTGCCTCCAGAACAGGGACAACTACATCCGCTCGTGCAAGCTGCTCCCGGACGGCCGCACCCTGATCGTGGGCGGGGAGGCCAGCACCCTCACCATCTGGGACCTGGCCTCGCCCACGCCCCGGATCAAGGCCGAGCTGACCTCCTCCGCGCCCGCCTGCTACGCCCTGGCCATCAGCCCCGACGCCAAGGTCTGCTTCTCCTGCTGCAGCGACGGCAACATCGCCGTCTGGGACCTGCACAACCAGACGCTGGTCAGGTGGGTGGCCGCGCGTTCTGCCCGCCCCGGGCGCCGAGCAGGGGGAGCTGGCCCTTCAGCAGGGGCCACGTGGCCCGAGAGCAGCCCCAGTCCTGCACCGGGGGTTTGTGCACCAGGCGCGCCTGCCCAGGCCTGCACGAGGCCGCAAGCCGTGGCTTTCCAGCCTCCTTCAACGCGTCGCCCGCTCGCTCGTGCCTGCCCTTGGCCCACAGCGTTGGGGGACAGCGCTGCCCCGGCCCCCCAGTGGAGTGGAAGCGAGAGAGAGCTCTCCCCTCGGCCCCTTCCAGGCAGTTCCAGGGCCACACGGATGGGGCCAGCTGCATCGACATATCCCACGACGGCACCAAGCTCTGGACCGGCGGCCTGGACAACACGGTGCGCTCCTGGGACCTGCGGGAAGGCAGGCAGCTGCAGCAGCACGACTTCACCTCCCAGGTGCGTCCCGGGGCAGCCCGGCCGCCCCCTCCCCTCTGCCTCGCAGCCCCTGGACGGAGGGAGGGAGTGGGGGACCGGCCGGGGCGGGGAGGAGCCGGAGCGGCGGCGGCTCCAAAGGCACCGGGGTTGGCATCGCCGCTCTGCCCGGAGGTGCGGGGACCCCCCCAGGCCGCTCGCTCGCGGGAGGTGCTGGGCGGTGCGCTCTGGGACCCCGAGGCCTGCCCCGGACAGTCGGGCAGGGAGCGCTTCGGCGCTGGCAGAACTGCCGGGGGGGGGGCGGGCTGCCCCTTTCCGCCCCCAGGGCCGCCTGCCTGGGCCGGGCGCCTTGGAGCCCCCGCCCGTGCGGTGGCGCTGCCCCCGGGGGGCTGCGGGTGCTGCCCCGGCCCCGGCCGCAGGCCGCCCCGCTCTCCCGTCCCGCCCGCAGATCTTCTCGCTGGGCTACTGCCCCACGGGCGAGTGGCTGGCCGTGGGCATGGAGAGCAGCAACGTGGAGGTGCTGCACCACAGCAAGGCCGACAAGTACCAGCTGCACCTGCACGAGAGCTGCGTCCTCTCGCTCAAGTTCGCCTACTGCGGTGAGTGCCGGGCGGCCGGGGTGGGGGCGCCCCCTCCCGCCGGGGCGCGACCCGAGGGGCTCCCGGCCACGGCACAGGGCCCGGCCACAGGCGCGGCCTCCCTCCCGGCGTGGGGCGCTCACCCTCCGCCTCCCTCGCCTGGCAGGGAAGTGGTTCGTCAGCACCGGGAAGGACAATCTGCTCAACGCCTGGAGGACCCCGTACGGAGCAAGCATCTTCCAGGTACACGGCGTGGCGGAGGGAGGGGCCCTCGCGGGGCTGGACCGCCCCCCCCCCCGCGGCTGCGGCCTCTGCCGGCCGTCCCGCGCGCCGCAGTCCCAGAATCCTCTGCCCTCCCCTGGCGGGTTCCTCGGTGTCCGGGTGGGCTGAGCACGGCCTTCGCTCGCGACTGAGCCTCCTGGTGGGGCCGAGGCTGCCGGCCCCCTCGGCCGGGGCAGGACAAGGGCACCCGGGAAGCCTGCCGGGAGCGGGAGGCGGGCTGGAGTGTTGTCCGGAGGACTGGAGGCCGTAGCACTGGTCCCCTCCCCCAGCCTGGGGTCCGACGTCAACCGTGGCCCTTCCCAGAGGGAAGCGACACCACATGCTCCGCAGAAGCCTCCGTCCCTGCCCTCGGCCGGGCCTCTTCTGTATGTGTGCCGCATTCTGGCAAATATCCGGGTAGGAGAAGAGGAGGAAGGTGCCTGCCGGAGTGGATGGAAATGCCTCTCCGTTTCCTTTCTTCCCCAGTCGAAAGAATCCTCCTCTGTCTTAAGCTGTGACATTTCGGCAGACGACAAGTACATTGTGACGGGCTCTGGGGACAAGAAGGCCACCGTCTACGAGGTGATGTATTGACCGGGGATGCGTCTGCGACTGTTTCACGGGGCTGAGCCAGCAAGGCGGCCCTGAGACCCCAGCGGGCGGACCTCCCACGGAGAGCGGCCGGCACTTCCATCACGCCCTCTCTGGAGATGTGTGACCTGGGTGGATCTTCCTCCGTGACCCCGGAATAGCCCTGCTGGACTGGGACCCCTGACTTGGGTCCAGCTGTAAGGGATCTTCTGAGCCTCTGCTGAGATGGGGCTGGGTTTTCACTTCTCGGTTCTCACACCTGGCGGCATCACCATTTTCTTTTTACCAAGATGTGTGACTCTTGCTTCTCTGTAAGACTTGTGGGAATTGTAAATATTCGATGCGTTCTGTGGGGAGCGTTTTCTGGCACACGGTGCCCGCGGTGTATCTTCCTTCGTATTCCCCGGGGTTTGGGGTTTGTTCCAGCAGTGGCCCTTCCTCCGCCCTTCCGCACGTTCCTTTGGAGATACTCTGCAAGACCTGCCAGATGGGGCAGAGCTGCCCCCCATGGAGCCGTTTCCCTGTTGTACATGTGAATCGTCTGATGTGTTTCCTCTGAGACTTGCGCACCGCAGGGACTGGATTTCGGGGGCCACGGATGCTGCAGCGCTGGCGACGACATCGGTAGAACATGCGTGTTCTCCTATTAGGTTCTTTTCAGCACTTGTGCATCAGCAGCAAGCGCGGGGCCTGCCTCCGGATGGGCCTCGGATCGTGCCCCAGACGCAGAGGAAGGACTGTCAAGAAAGCAACGTTTTAAACAATACGCTCAGGGAGCCAAGCAAAAGATACTAGAAACTTGTGTGGGGTTTTTTTAATTCCAATGAAAGTAAAGTAATAGAGAAGATAACCTATAAATACAGGTTTTTTCTAAGGTTTACTAACAACCTCGTTTCTGTACGGTGAGGGCTGGGGGCAGAGCACGGGGGGTTTCGTGTCGCTTTGGCGGTCCTCCCCCTTTCGGCCTGCTGGCGCAAGCAAAAGGGGTGGGGGCAGGGAGGGAGTCCCGTCTTCTGGCTTTTTTGTACTAAAGGAGTAAATAAAATTTAAACTCGGGAAATCTACGTATTTGTGTAGCAGAAGATCTTGCCCTGTAATGTAGCATATGGAAGAGAATTTTTATACCACATTTTTTATGGATTATTTTTTAATTTTTGATTTTGATCTGGTAAAAAAGTAACTATGGCTTAAAGGTGAGAAACCAACCTGTTTTTATTAAAAGCCAAGTCAGTGCATAAAGGAGGATGGAGTGAAGGACTTCTTTCCCTGTCCGTGTCTTTGGTTTGGTGCGGTGCATTTCTGGGCAGAAACGGCAGTGGGGCAGAGAGGGTGCCCCAGGGCAGGTGTTGAGGGGCTCTGGTTTGACCTGAAACGCACGCTGGCATTTCCTCCCTGCGCGGGGGGAGGCTGCCGGGAAGCTGCAGGGCTGGGGAAGGGGGCATTTTTCCTTCCTGCGCCTCGGCAGGGCCTCTCACCTTGGGGGCCACCTGCCAGCGAACTGAGCTCTGGCAGGAGGGCTGCTTGGAGGGCATGTTTCTGGAAGGCTCCTCGAGGCACGGAGACCCCCTTCTCCATGGCCTGGGAACCAGGAACTGCGTTCCCTGTTGGTCCAGTTTTCCAGGCGCTCGGTCTGCAGGGTTGCGATTGTGTCTGTGGGGTCGGGGCGCCGGGGAGACCCCGCAGCAACCCAAAATGTTCCAGTCTCGGAATCCTCCCCAGATCTTCTCAATGTGTCTTTTCGAGGAAGGTGTCACGTGTCTCCTCTCACCGTGGGGTGGGCTCGGGCTCGCTGCCTTGTTCTCTGCTGCTGTTCCCCTGCCACCAGAAGCAGTGTGAGAGCTGAGCTCTGCTTTGGAATTCTGTCCCCCATGGATTTGCTGAGCATGTGGGGTGGAGCAAGAGCCCCCCATGCCCCTCCTTTCCCCATGGCTTGCTGCGGCTGCCAGCTGGGCTCCTGCTGGCGCGGGGGCCGAGGGAGGAGCGCAGGGGGTGGGCGATGCCCCAGAGTGCCCCTGTGCCACAGCTCCCTTCTGTCATTTGGGATGCTGCTGGGCCCCGTCTTGAGGCAGCTGTGCTTGGGGGCACGTGCCCCGTGGACTCCGCCCCCTGCCGTTAAGCCACCAGTGACCTTCGAGGATGCAAGGCGTGCCGTGGCAGAGGCCGCAGCCAAGCGGTGTGCCCCTGTTGCCGTTCTTGCAGCCTGTCGGCACGCATGCGCTCTCCCCGCTCCAAAGCAGATCGAAGTGACCCCGTCCTCTCCCCAGTGTCGCATCCAAACGTGTGCAGCCGTCTCCGAATAGTCCTGGGCTCGTGCGACCGAAAAGTGGGAAGGGGGAAATTAGAAATGCATGACTTGGCTCCGTTGCCACCCGCCCAGCTGATCTCGAAACATGAGAGCCGCCCAGCCGCGCATGCTTGGCCGGAGATGCGGACATGTGGGCCGTTCCGCAGGGGGTCTTTCCAGTGACCTGTCGAGCGTGGCAGAGCCTGCTGTGAGGCGAAAGGCAAGAGCCAGGGGGTGGGCCGCGCCTCCAGGAACTCTCTGGCAGGGGAGGGTTCAAGGCCCGTTTCCGCCTGACTTTAAGACGTGCCGAGCCGAGGGTGGGCACGAGACCTTTGAGAGGGGGATGGCCCCCGTTCCCGATGTTCCATCGGGAAACAGAGATGGACTCGTGCCGGGTTTCATAGACTTGGAAGAGTGTACTTTGCCTGTGTGGGGGTGCTTGCCAGCAGCCTGAAATGTTTGTCCTTTAAGGGCTGGTTTGTTCCAGTTGCAGCCTTTCCAAAGGTGCTGACTGGGCCACAAGGCATTCCGTCTGCAGAAATCCACCTTCCCTGCAGCACAATTTCAAAGCATTGGCTGAGCATTTCCACCGCGACTTTGCTCCAGCTTTTGAAAATGCCGACTACCAGCTGCTTTGTAGTGTGCCTTTCGAAGGATCATCAAGAGTGCATTTAGCTCTCCCAGATACCTTGGGGTGTGTGGTATCGCTTTAACTCAGCGTGGGCTGGGGCAAAGCATAGCCATCCTTGTTTCAGTTTATGAATGTGCATTTGATGAGCAAGTCCTGAGGGTTTTGGCAAGGTCCGATTTGCTTCACGGGTGATTCAAGGCATCTTTTCCATTTTTTAATGGTCTGCATTGGGGATGTTTGTTGTTGTTGTTGTTGTTAGTTGTGAAGTCTAGTTCCTCCAGGCCTTCCTGTCCTCCACCATCCCCTGGAGTCCACCTAAGCTCACACTGACAGCCTCAGTGACTCCATCCAGCCACCTCTTTCTCTGGCTTCCCCTCCTTCTTTTGCCATCTATTGTTCCCAGCATTGGGCTCTTCTCCAGGGAGGCCTTCCTTCTCATTAGGTGGCCAAAGCATTTGAGTTTCATCTTCAGGATCTGGCCTTCTAAGGAGCAGTCAGGGTTGATCTCCTCTAGGACTGACCGGTTTGATCACCTTGCAGTCCAAGGGACTCGCAGAGTCTCCTCCAGCACCACAATTCAAAGGCCTCAATTCTCTGGCGCTCAGCCTTCCTTATGGTCCAGCTTTCACAGCCATACATTGCAACTGGGAAAAACATAGCCTTGACTATACGCTCTTTTGTCGGCAGGGTGATGTCTCTGCTTTTTAGTATGCTGTCTAGATTTGCCAGCGCTTTCCTCCCAAAGAGCAAGTGTCTTTTAATCGAGGAGTCTCATGTTTTTTAAACTGTATTATCGTAAGAGACATGCAACATTCCTTCTGGCTGAAAGGCATAATTTGTATTCTGAAGACTCGTTCAACCCTGTCTGAAGCCAAAGATCAAAATGACCATCACATGCTTTCCATGTGCACGCGCACGAGGAGGGCACTGCGCAGCCGAGCGGCAGCGCCTCTCATCCCAGGTCGTTAGCTGGCCATATGGCTCTCCGAAGCCCAGTCAGTCATGTCCGTGCCTCAGCGAGCCCGTTTCCAACAGTTCGTTGCGAGCGGTTAGGTGAAAGTGGAAGCGCACAGGTGACGCAGGAATGATGCGGAAGGCAGGCCGGCAGATGGGCTGGCCCAGCTTGACTACTGGTGGCCGGCGAGGCGAGCCCACCCGAGGGCAGGCAGTGCCAGGCCTGTGGCACAGCTCCCGGTCCTGCTCCTGGCCTGGGGCTTCAGAAGCTGGCGTGTGCCTCTGCTTTGGGCCCCGAGCCAGCATCCGTGAGCCCCGAGCCAGCATCCGTGAGCGGCAGCTGCCTGCCCAGGTTGAGGCTTGTAAGACAACGGGACTCCGCACAAGCGTTTGGAAGGGGCAAAGTTGGTAGATTGTGCTCCCCAAACAACCGATGATTACCGAGTCGCAGTGTGCGCGAAGCCCAGGAGCGGAGGGCAAGGCCGTGTCGAAAAGGAAGCAGCCAGAATGTTTGCTGCCAGGGAATGGAAGTGGCTCCCGCGCAACCCCAGGAGGCCGCCTTGGTTCAGGGGGGACAGACTGCAGCCGGACTGGAAGGAACTCCAAGAGCGGCTGTTGGGCAGCAAGCGGCTCCGAGTGCCTTGGCAAGCCGCTGCCCGTTTCCTGCAAGGTTGCGCCCAGCGGGCTCCAAGCTGTCCTCCCATCCAGTGGGCTAGAGGCGTGTTGTGAAAAGAGAGGGCCGGGCAACAACATTGTGGAGACGGCCGTTTCCGCAGCGTTGCATCCAGATCTGGAATCGGCTCTGTTGGATTCCCAGATGCCATTCGGGTCCTGGGGGCCAGGGTGGAGCCCCCAACCCCAGAGCGGGGTGGGGGGGCACTGGCACGTAGCAAATGCATCAAGATGGGCAGATTGGGAGGGGACAGGCTGGAAGGCTAGCGCTTTCCCTGCCGCCTGTGGGCATATGTGGCTGGCAGCCTTTCCCGGGGGAGCTGGCTTGCAGGAGGCCCCCCGTGCCCCCGCTGCCAGCCGCCCGCCCGCCCGCCCGCGACAGCCACTGTGCCCCTCGCCTGCCCCCTCCCCGCACCGCAGCCCCGCGACAGATGGCGGGAGGCAGCCTGGAGGATGCCGTCAGCGGCTGTTCCCTCTAGCTGGTGACACGGAGTGTAAAATTTTGTTGGCCTACCCCTCCTGTCATCTGTTCCGCTGCTGAATCCCACCAGCTTTAATTACTATAATTGAGTTATAATGAGCGATGGAGTGTTGCCGTCGCGGCGATGGCAGGGAAATTTCTCGGCAGTGCCCCCGCCATCGCGCTCGGTTGGCCATCAAGAGGATCCTCGCCCCCCCCCCCGTTGGCCTCCTGGGGAGGCAAAGAGCACAGGGAGGAGCCCCTGGCCCTGCAAGGGGTCCCCTCGGTCCCGTTCTCGGCATGCTGGGTTAGGGAGGGGGCAGAGCTGCCCTCCCCCCGGCATGCGATCTCGACCAGGAAGCATTCGCACTTCCTTTGCTCTTCCACCGCTGCCGGCCTGGAAGCCCCCACAGCAGCCGGCCCGGCCCGGCACCTACCCGGTGCTTTGGGCCAGAATTGCCCGCATCCCTGACCATTGGCCAGGCTGGCTGGGGCAGATTGGAGCCGTAGTCCTAAGCATCTGGACAGAGCCATGTTGGAGAAAGCCATGTGATGGGCTGCATTGCGTGTGTCGAAATGGCGAGCGCGGCTCTGCCGGGGTGCCCGGTCCAAAGAAAATGCACACTTTGGTCAGGCAGAGAGAGATTCATGCGGCACGTCGGTAGCCCCGGAGGGACCGCAAAGCTGCGCAAGATGCTTCACGGCCTGTTAGTTCTGTACACAGTTTGGAGTGGGTGCGGGGGGTGGGGGAGGGATCTGTTTGCTGGGCAGTTTGCTGGAGGCAGGTGAGAGCGGGGGGGAAAGGGTGGAAGGGATTGAGACGCACAAAAGGAAGGCGTCAGGACAGCGGCCATTGGCATCTCTAGGGGGCACCTGGGCAGCCAGACCTGCAGCAGGTTTCCTGGTGCCACTGGGGTCCCGCCGTGGCTCTGAAGCTGTTCTTGCGGTGTCTGGCTTTCGCCATGTTGTCCTGCCAGATGGCACTGGATCACATGGGCTGCTTGTGTTCCACTAGATCCTGATCCACGTTTGCTCTGAGGCATCTTCCGCCGGGAGAAAATACACGGGAAGGATTTCCTTCCAGCGGACTTGAGCCAAGTGGTGTAGTTTCTCCCGGAGGGCACCATTGTGGGGTGCAAGTAGGGAGGGGTTGCCCATGGGAATAAAGTGTGTGTGTGTGTGTGTGTGTGTGAAATGCATCCATTCATCCCAAGATCAGTGACGCGGGGATAGTGCTTCCTCCTAGCCTGCCCTCGCTGTGCACATTCTGGGAGGGCGGGGGTTTCCTCCGCTGCGACGAGGCACGCGTGCTCCCCAGCCTGGAATGGTTTGGGCTGGGAGAACCACCCTCCCGGCTTCATTCGGTCTCCGTGCCGTGGCGAGTGCCCTTCCGCACTGCGAGTGCAAAGCCAGCGCACAGAGCAGGGCGGGAGGAGCAGGAGCACAAAACTGCCCGCACGGAGGAGCAGGGGTGGCGGGTGGCTCCAAACGCCCCGGGGAGCAGCGGCTGCTTGGTGCCTGGAAGGCGCCCGACTGGGGCGCCAGCAGAGGCGAAGGCCCCCCCGGGGGACCCCATGTCAGCTGGCAGGGCCCTTCGTCCCCCGTCCCCGGCACCCTTGGCCTTCGCCAGGCTCCCACCCCTCGGCCGTGTCATTACAAGCGGCACAGCGCCTGCCCCTGGGCTGCCTGCGTTTCCGAGGACACGCCTGGCAAGCCGGGGCCACGCAGAGGCTGAGCAGAGGCTGTGCTGGGCACGGCTTGGTTTGCTTTGCCACGGGGGGTGGGGTGGCGGGTGGGGGGGATTTATACACAGCCTAAGGCAGCTGCAGCCTGGGGCCTCATACTCGAGGAGGTCTTGGCCTCCTGCCAATTTTTTAAAAATCACCATTAATTTTATTTCATTTCTGATCATAAGAAATCAGGGGTGTACCTCGGTCAAAGATTATTTTCTAGGCAGAAAAGGATAAAGAAAGATCCAAGGTTAGCCATGTCCCAAGATCGGTTGTCTGATCTAAGCATTCCCTGCACAGAAAATAATAAAATGCAACTTACTGATTTTAATGATATAATTGATACGCTTGCATCCAAAAAGACTCCAGCGAAAGTGCTGACTTTGTATATGGTGTAATGTTATAACATCGCTGGGATTCCCCTTCAGCGTTCTGTGTGAACCTTTTCCTTCATTTCATACTTTTGTAAACTTATTAAAGGATAGAAATGCAGTAACCTTCTTTTTATCGATGTTAAAATTTCAGCCATGTTCTGCATTCGTGGTGTAGGTAAAAAGGGGGACAAGGTTTTGTTTCTCATGATCAGATGCGATTAAGTGTGGGCCTCGCACGGCCCCCCAGTTGCTTTAGCCCAGGATGGGGGGTGAGGGAGGACGAGGGTTTCACTGTGCTTTAGGGGAGCGAAGTGACTTCCAGTGGCCACTGGGCCCATTCCCACAACCAGGCCAGATCAGGAGCTCCCCACTTGCAGTGTGTGTGGGGGGGTGCTGGGCGTGTGCCCAGGAGGGCAGGTGGATCATTTTTGTCAGGGGAAAATGAGCCTCCATCCTACCAGGGGGAATCTGGCTGGCTGGCTGCTTTACGCCTCGTTTAACATTTCAGCTTTTGTGCTGATGGGAAACCAAATTAGCCTATCCATTTCCCTCAAAATAATTGTTAAATTTGGGGAAAGTAAAATTGTTCCCACGTTGTTATTTCAACACCGTTTCCCAATGTTCTTTTTCTGTGTTTAAAAAAAGAATATTGCTTTTTGATACTTTCACGGAGGGCTTTTGGATAAGGGTGTGGGAGGGCAACCAGGCAAGTCCTGCCATTTAAGGCAAATTTTTGAACAGTGGATGCAGAAGCACAGCTGCCCTTCAGAGCGGGCTGTATCCAAATGGATAGCTTGTTTCCAGAGGAGCGGCAAAATGTAGGGCAATAGTCTGAGATAAAACATACAAATCAGAAGCGGACTTACAAAGCACTCTGATCTTTCCAGATCCTTTTTATTGCATTAATGCTGAATAAATAATTCTATGTTGCGTGTTTCTCGGAGTTTTTAGAGTAGTCGCAAGCATTTAGAGAGAATTAAGAATACGTCTTGTACCCTAAAAATGAAGAAAGCTTCATACGGAAGTAAACACCATCCATGTTTAATTTCAGCTTTCAGAAATAACTCTGTGTCCAAACAAAATAGGTGCTGGCTTGGCTGGTGGGTGTGCGCATTCCACACATTTCTTGTAGCAGAAATGTTATAACGTTCACATTCAACACTTGGCCACATTTTCAATATGTGAGCCAAAAACTCCCAACTTCAAAGTCTGAATTCTTTAAAATTGGAGGTTGTCATTCTTGAGAACCAGAATTCCAGCCGACAAACCTTACGCTGATATGGTTGTGTAGTAGTATTTGGCATTGCCGTACGATCGCTCATTGCTGTTTGCATTACTTTCCTAAACAATGCCACCAGTATTCTCAGTAATCAAAGCTGAAAACTGCAAAGCTGCGTGTTTTGCAAGCAGCTCGGACTCCCGTGAAGTCCCCTTTCTTCTAGCATTTGCTGCGACCTTGAGGATACTGCCAAAGCAAGTTACTGCCACCTTTGCAATGCCTGGATTATTTATAACTAATTCCTGATTATGGGGAAGGCACCCATTTTTTTCAACTTGTTCTCTGGCAGGACAAGGAATTTAAAAAGTCAATATGTACTGTATCTTAAAACACAGAGCTTCAAAGAAAGATAAAGATCAAAGCTGGGGAAGGTCAAAGCAGAACATGAAATACCTCAGGCAAGATAAAAGCGGGCCAGACGCGCAGGCCTCCTCCTGAGACGGTCTGTGGAGGGAGGCAGCGGCCAGTCCCTGTGGGCCGCTTGATGCGGCCAAGGATGAGGAGGGGCCAGCCTGGCAAAAGATGGGACCCGGAGCGTTTCCGCAGCCAGGCTGAGCCAACTGGGCTTATCTGAGTCTGGCCTTGGGAGAGTGGAGAGCAGAAAGTGCAGCTCATCAGGAGATATTTGCAGAGGGTCCGTGGATCGTGCGCCATGGTTTAGCCCAAGGCAAGCAGGCCTGGCAGAGCAATCCAAGTGCCACGTCCGGTAATGCCAGGGTTGGAGTGCGCTGACTCCTGTGCTTGCCAGGAGGCCTCACTGGAATTCACGCAGGAGCACTGTTTAGAAACATAGAAACAGTGAGCCAGAAGGGGCCTCCCGGGCCATCTAGTCTGACCCCCGGCTCCAGCCAGCTCCGCTCACCACATGCCCACCATGTGCACGTCCAGCCTCTCCTTGAACACCCGCACCGATGGGGCCTCAACCGCCTCCCGTGGAAGCCCACCCCACACCCTCGGGGTCCTAACTGCCAGGAAGTGCTTCCTGGCATCCAAACTGAACCTTGGTTCTCTGAGCTCCACCCCATTGGAGCGCATGCTGCCCCCCCTGCAGGGGAGAACAGGTCTGCGCCCTCGCACCATCTACAAGGGTTTGCGCCCTTTCGCCGCCTCCTGACGTTTCCCTGCCATGCAAAGGGAAGGAGATGATTTAACCAGCCCAAAGACCTTGCCTGTGTTGGGGCATGATAAGGAACATGGGTCCTTCACATCTGGACCCTTCCCCACTCCACACACCCAGGTGCTGGGGATGAGGCAGCCATGGGAGCTCGGAGAGGGGCTTGGGGGTCTGAGTTCGGACGCCGAGGAGGGAAATCCCATCCTGCCTGTGGCCAATGGGGACACCCCCCTCCTGTCCTGTCCTGTCCTGTCCTGTCCTGTCCTGTCCTGTCCTGTCCTGTCCCACACTGCCGGGTGCCACAAGAGCAGGACCTCGGGGCCAAAGTCCAGAGCCCTGCAGCCTGGGGCTGGGGGGCAATGACCAGACAGCAGCAACCGACAAAGCAATTTGGGCGGAAGGAGCGGCCCTCCCTCCACCCCTCCAGTCCTGCTCCTCGGTGCTTCCGGTGGGTGCAGGACGCAAGCCGCCTGTCTTGGGACCCAGCGGGTCACGGGCCCCGTGGAAACTGCCCTGTGTCCCCACCGCCCCATCGGCTCATTTCCAGGACTTCCAGGGACACCGTCGAGCGGCCTGATTCTGCCCCAACCTGCCCCCCCCCCCCCCGTGCTTGTCAGCTGGCGGCTGAACCTGGCGGGGGCAGCCCCCAGCCCCCCCCCCATTCCAGCGTGCTGTTGCAGCCCCTCCACTTCCTCAGCAGGCAAGGGCCGTGTGGGGCAGGGATTTCTTAATCTGCAGTGGCCCTGCAAAGGAAGAGAATGTGCTGTGGAAACTACATTTCTGTACAGCTGGGAGTATGAACTTGCATCTTTTTTCTGGTTTTCCAGTGCAAAATTCTGGGAGGTGCTGAAGCCGTGGAGATGGGTGTGGGGAGACATTGTTCCGGATTCTCGAGCCGTTGGTATGGGGATGCAAGCAAGAACTTTCGGGATATATGCCTGGCACTCTCAACTGGCCAGTCTTTCTCAGAGCCAAGGACAAAAATAGCCACTGTTTGAAATCAAAGGTATGAATCCTGTTTTGATTTTGATGATCCTCTCGTTTCCTCCACCCCAGCAGGCCTTTTAAAAAATATTCACATGCTGCAAGAGAAATGTCAGTCCAAATGGAGAAGTGCAGATAACGTATTTCAATGATGGCAGTCCCCTTTATCCAGTCAAAGTCATGCTTGTATGAAAAGCTGCAGAGCTCTTAGAAAGTTAACTTTCTATTATATACTATTGTTGTTATTTCTTCACCTGTTTTCCTCACACATTTGATGTGTTACTTTCCTTTCCTAAGCAGCATCTGAAACTCTCTGGATGGTTGGCAACAAAGAAAACTTCAAACTGCAACATAAAATACACTAAAAAGTCAAAAGCTACAGTATAAAAATAGAAATAAAAACCAAAATAAAACCTGGCATCCATAGGAAGTTTTAAACCAGAGCAGTGGAAAGGCCAGACCCAGAAAGGCCAGTGGAAAGGCCAGACCTCCCCAGATATCCTTGCAAGAGGGGCAAAAAGGGCCCATTTTGTGCAAACCGGGGGTGAAGGTTGCCCAGCTGTACCTTCCACCCCATGCAAAAATCAACACGAGCGTCAGAGTTTCAGGGCTGAGTGTGGTTTAGGATACAGATGATAGGACTGTGCACTCACTCACTGGATTTCTTATTTAATGTATTTCATTTCTGTACCACCTGTAGCCAAAAGCTCTCTGGGTGGCTCATAGCAAAGTTGCTGTTAGAAATACCTGGAAATGGTTGATGTGTCCAGAGCATCCTAGAAAAATACATGCAGGTGGCTCTCCACCTGAATAACCTGATTCAGCAAGGCAAGGGACTTGCCACGATACAGGGGATAAATGGAGCCTCCATGATCGGGGATAGTCTACCTTCAAGGAGCAACTGCCAGAAGCCTTGTTCATGGTAGGCAGAAGCTTGCGAGCCGCAAGGAAGCAGCCGAGCCCCACAGCGCTCTGTGGAATTACCCGGGCTGCCATGACACCCCTGGATTTCATCAGATCTGCCCTGGGAGGGTGAGCCGTGCCAGGGAGCACGTGCGCGTTGGCATGTCGGTCTGTTAGAAGCAGCGGCCAGAGGAGCAGGAGGGCACGGGGCGTCCAGGCCCTTTCGTCCTGGGGGTCGTGCTGGCGGCTTCGTGGGCACGCAGGGGTCGGTCTTCTGGCCTTCGGCATCTTGCGAACGAATTCTCGCAGGGACAGCCGCCCAGCGACCCGGGAAGGGTCGGAAGAAGCCACGTGCAGCGGAGGCGTGCTTTGCACACTCAGCCCGGGGAATTTTGCACACTCAGCCGCTGTGGCCACCCGGGTGCCTTCTTCCCGGGTCCCAGGCCAGCTCCTCGGGGGCAGCGGCCACTCCTGCCTGCGCTCCGGCCGTGGGGAAGGACGCAGCTCTCAGATGAGCCCTTCGCTGAAATGTTTAGGAACCAGCCATTTAACGGGAACAAAGGAAATTAATTGGTGGTTCAGGCCTAATGAAAGCGCTGTGCAAATTAACAGTCCTCATCAGCAGAAACAAACAGGCCCTGCCATGGCGCTGAACTGACTGAAGCTTTCGCCAGAATGATGAATGGTGGGTCAGAAGAGACCATCTGTGCTTCTTTTCCCCCTGGGGAGAGGGGGGCGAGGACCGGGGCTTAGTGCAGAGGGAGGCAATAAAAGCATAAATTCCCGGGGTTATTCATCGTGGCTCCGCTTGACACCACGATCTTGCCACGGAGATGAAAGAGGAGCCCCTGCCATTTGCATCTGAAAGGGCCGGGCCTCTGTCTGCACACTCGAGAAGCCAGGAGAAATGTTTAGCCCCTATTCAGGCTCTCACAAAGCCGAAGCCCCCCAGCCTGTGGCTGGCCTGCCAGCAGACGGAAGCGGGCCTGGCTGGCTGGCTCCCTCTGTTTGCTCAAGATGCTCTCCAATTCCCACTGCGAATCCGGGTTTCGAGACCCGCCTGGGTTATGCTTCTGAGCTGGGGCTGTGCAGGGGAAATAGACCCACCTGATCTTCTAATAGTCAAAGTAATTAGAATAATCCTTTGGGGGCTGAATGGGGGATTAGTTCTTCATGTCACCAGAGTTTCATCCTCAGTTTGGCCTCGTAAAATGTGGAAAAGGCCCTTCAAAAGCAGCCCGTGGGCCGGCCCACCAGGCCTTTTCCAGCATCTGACTGGGCCCGTGTCTCCATATTTGCGGGCCTTCCTGACGATTCTCACTGCCCTCCTGACCCTTTGCCACAAATCACAGGGTGGTGGTCACAGAAACGGGGGCCACAAGACGGCCTAGGTGCCGGCCTTGGCTGAAGACCACCTCACTCTCTCCGGGGGTGGGGGCTCCTTGCCTGCGCTTGGCCTTGTGCAGAATGTGTGCTGGGGGCATGACCGAGGAGCCGAAGCCTCCCAGGAGGGGAAGGAAAGCAGGCAGCAACATTCTGGTACTGGTGTGAGCACGCAGGCGCCCCGCGGGCTGGCCGGGAGCTGTCCTCCGGGGCTTGGCTGGTCCGAACGAGTTGCGTGAGCTGCTGCCTTTGAGCCAAGGATGCGGCGGGAGGCCGCAGGGAGAGGCAGGTGTGGGGAGCGCCTGGGGTGAAAGAGAGCTGCTGGGCCCCCCTCATCCTTGTGAGGCACAAGCACTTTCTGCCCGTCGTGAGGCTTACCTGACGGGTACCTGCCCATTCGGCACTGCACCTCTGGGAAGGCAGGTGCGCTCCTCCACGTGTTGGCGGTCCGAGGGTGAGGGTGATGGAGGAACCCTGCTCCCCGGCTGGGGGCGAGAGGGGCGGTTCAGTGGTGGCCCATCATCCACTATCAGAAGCTACAGATTCAGGGGGGGAATCAGCAAATATAATCTACCCCCCTGGGCAGAGAGGAAGAGGCAGGGGAAAGGGGACCTTCCTCGAGGGAGTGTGACCCTCAGCAACAACCGGCCCAAGGCCTCCCACCCCGCTCCAGACACGAGGCGATCCGGCTTGGGAAGGCTGGCGCCGTTTTCCAGCCTGCTTCATGGACAGGTTGTGAAACTGAAAGACAGAGGTGTGTGGGAACAAGTGCAGGGAGCTTGGGAGTGCCTCCGGGCTCTGATGTGCAAGAGGGAAAAGGGGAAGGAAACGCCATCGATCGGTCCATCCCTCCCTCTTCGCTGAGGTGAGAGGGTTTGTGGTTGGCTGCGACAGGCGGAAGCAATTGTGGGCAAACAAGGAAGAAAAGGTCCCGGGAGGTGCCAGCCGGGATCACGGTCCTTGCTACCTGCCGCCCGGAGGCGTGTTGGCGGCTCGCTGGGCCTCGTTCGAGGAGATGCTTGACCCCGCCTGGCCCGTTCGCTGCGAGACAGAAGCCCATAATAGCCCATTTGGCCAACGTATCGGCCCAGGAATCCATACACATTGATTCGTGGTTTGCAGAGTAATTTAATTGCCAGTTCTCAACCCAGAATGCTTCTGCAGCAGCCGCAGAGCTGCGGAGAAAGAGCAGCTCCCAAGGGGGGGAGGGGTGCTCCGTTTCAAGAGGGGGCCATGGGGAGGGGCGCCTTCCATCCAAAGTGCTGCCCAAACCGGCAAGCTGCCCGGGCCTGGAGGACGGGGGGGGGGCCCCGTGCCAGGCACTCATGCAGCTCAGGACAGCAGTGCGGAGGCTGCATGCGGAGCGGCGGGATTCAGCGCCCGGGTTTTCCCTGAGCTGGCAGTGGGCGGTTCTTCCTGCCGCCCCTCTGAGGTTGGATCCCGAGCCCTGGGCCCCGAGGATGACCCCTTGGGAGCTGTCCTCCCGCAAGTGGCCCGTTACGGCGTTCCCCCACCCCCATTTGCATTGCCACGGTGATGGAGGGGCTGTGGTGTGGAGGTGTGGACAGAAGGCCTGCCATGCCCCCCCCCCCCCGCCAAACCTCCTCATGGCCTTCACCGCCTGCTCCAGGATTCCCATGTGCTTTCCTTATAAAAATTAATTACATAAATGAGGCTTGCGGGTTTCGTTGTCCATTTCCAAAATGACCGAACACCCCTACCCAAAATTAGGGGCTTGGAACATCGACATTATGAGTTTTGTAGGTACAGAGAGTCCCGCAAATCTGGCCGGGTCAGCTCGCCAACATCTGGCTGTGGGTGTTCATATTCAGCCTGTGAGCTGCACCTGTCCCAAGAGCCTTCTCACTTGTACTATTGTTGAGCCAAATATCTCCCATCTTGAAACTGCATTTTTGGTTCCTTATTTGGTTCCTTCATTTGGGGCCTATTTTGACTCCCTGAATGATTTTATGAAGATCTGGGGACATGTTTGGGTTTATAGAAAAACTGGAAAAGTCTGGAGGCTGAATTCTGGGGACTTTTTGTACCAGGCAGTTTGTGAACATGACCTGGAAGGACACGCCTGCGGGGGGGGGGGGTGACTTATGTGTAAATTGCATATGGAATGTAAGCCAGGAGGACTCCAGTTACCCAGGATGCGGGATGACAGAAAGAGAGTGCAAGAGGCAAGTCTCGGACTGCTTGGCCCGAGAGCCAGTTGCCTTCTGCCTCCAAGGGCCCTGATCCGCTACATGCACGCGTGGGGGGGGGGCTGATCCGGTGCCCATATGTAATGGATGCCTTTGAGCCTGAGCAGCCACACCTGAGTTTTCCTCCCTGTCAGCTTGCCAGCTAATTAGATAGGAAAAGGGGAAAGTGCACACATTCAAAAGGGGCGCTCTGTGGCTGCGTTTGGAAAACGCATCCTTCCAAACCAGATCAAGATGCAACATCTCCCGACCCACCCCTGGCTTGCCCCTCTAATCCCTGCTGGAAAATCTGATTTGGGATGTAATTTGCATGGCATGTCTCATGATTTCATTTAATCTGCACAATCCTCTTACCCAGCAGAAGTTCTCACAGGGAATGTGGCTCTTCAGGACCTCCCGATCCACCCGCCAGCGCTGCCTCTGACCCCGTGGCTCTAGACTCCTTCCGCAGAACCCTGGCATGGCGACGGGTGATGGCGCCCACCGCCCTCGTCTCCCATCGCCGCATTGGCCCTGCTGGCTGGGGCTGCTGGGAAGGCGTCTTCTGTCGAAACATGTATAGGACTGCAGCTAAAAAAAAAACATTTTTGTAAATTGTTTCTAAAAGCAATTGAAAGTCTGAAGAGAGCACTTTTTTCCTGCTGTGCAACAGGAAGGGGTTGCATTTTGAAGAGGCCTGGGGTTGTCCACAGCTCCCACGCCTAGTAGGTAACCTGCTTCCTCACAGTGAAATCCCGTACCTGTGAAATCCCGAAACCTTGTATCCATGGACGCAGCCTTGGCGCCCTGAAAGGGCATTTCAGCAGCCCCCCGAGAACTGCGCCTGACATTTTCACCATGTCAAATGTTGCTCTTTCAGCTGCCAAATGTCTCAAATGTGGCACGTTTGTGCTGGCTGACACACAAGGCCAGCGTGGTGTGCGACGGCGAGGGCCTGGGGGAGGCTGAGGCAACTGCGGCGTCTTCTCAGGGGCTGCACGTGGCTGGGCATCCGGGTGGCTTTGGTTGGGACCGCCAACTCTGCGGAACAAATGTGGACATTCGGCAGGCGGTCGTGGGCACCCCTGTCATGAAAAGACGGCCAGCCCCGGAAGGGCTGCCGTGGGCACTTGCTAGGCCCCACAGGGCAGGTTTGCTGGACCAGAAATGGCCCAGAAAGCAGTGGGACAGAGGGAGGGAGTGCCCAGGACCAGGCTGTGCATTTTCCCTGACAAAACCACAACAAAAGAGCCATTTTGCAGAAGGAACCCTGACGGCGCGCCTGAGACACGCCACCAAAATGCGCCTGGCTGGGCTTATGCGTGACCGCGATGCCTACAAAGCCGCGCCTACTTCATGGGCCTCTCGGCTTCTTCTCTCCTCCCTCCCACCTGCTTTTGGGGCCATTCAGCCTGGCGAATTCTGGAGAACCTGAAGGGCTTGCTTGTGTTTCCGTATTTTTTGGCTGTTCCGGGCAAGGCTGTGTGTTTGGGGGTCCGTGGCTGCCCTACCCCCTGTGCTGACCACCATCTCTCCAGAAGCATGCGCTTACCCGAAGCGTGGAACCCTGTCAGCACCCCTCACAGAATGGACTTTCCCTATTAATTCAATTGGTCATTAATGGTCAATTGGCTTCCCTGCTTTTATTTAAAGAAGTTAGAAAAGCAAGCAAGCAAAATACTTTCTAAATAATTGTTGTGATCAAATAACTGTTCCAAATGCCATGGAATATTAAAATCCCTACTTCACTATCCTTTATCCTTTAAGGTTCTTTATAATTCAATAAACAGGATTTCTAAATCCTCGCCGAAGCAGAACGGACGCGGCCATTCTGGACTTCTTTTCTAACACACACTCCTATTAAGCCTTTCAAGCTTACAGCTCTTTAATCTTTTTGAACACATGTTGAGAAGAATGAAAGCAATTTTGTTTAGGAAACTGAAGGCCTCGCTCGGCTAGAAAGAGGCTTCTTCTACCATCTCGTCTTCCTACTGGCAGCCCAATTGCTTTCTGGATCCAGATATGCAAAGACTGCACAGTCAATCGTGGAAAGCAAAGCGTTTTCCTCTTTCTTTCCTCCTTCCTGGTAAGGGCACATGAGAAAAGCAACCTGATTTGGCCTTCTTTGCCCTGAATCTGTACACTTCTGCACTTTATGCCTTTGAAAATAATCTCCGATCTCGGCTTCTTTGGGATCAAAGCTAATCTGGATGTAATTCCCCCACCTCACCTTCTGCCCTTGGCAACCTATAAATGCAGATTAAAGGGTTATATAAATGTAATTTTCTAATTAATCACTTTTTAGATCCAGCCACTGCATTTTTGTAGCGAGGCAAAGGTACTTGAAGATAAGGCATTAGCTCGGTGGGCCGAGATCTGGCAGCAGAGCAGGCTGGCATTTTCCTTCCACGTGCTGTGCCTGCCGTTCGGCGAAAGGGATGGTTCAGCAATTTCACAAAGCACTTGCCTCCCAATTAGCTAAGCTCCCCATGATTCTTGGAACGGGCCCCAATCTTAGAGCAAATCCAACTCAGCCACACAGCTCAGGTGTCCAGGGGAGCATGGTCACAGTAGTGAATGCGACGCGCCGGAAATGTGGGTGCCTCTGGAGCGGCCGTGTGTGTCGGCAAACGGCTGGCCCCTGGCTGGCCCCGAGTCAGCCCCGCTGGAACACGCACGGTGCCTCTCCAGCGGCGCCCGCGGTGGATGCCGGGCTGGGCATTGCCGCTCTCCGGCCAGGGCCCTCCGTGGGAGCCGGCTTGGCGCACATGCCAGGAGGCCATGGGCTAGCTTTGTGCTCGTTCTGGGGCCAGAGTCGGGGTGCCAGAACGAGCGTCTTTCCACTCCGGCTTTCCCCCACTGGGGACAACCTTGCCCGTTTGAGTGTAGCATCCCACCCGATCACACACCGAGCGTCGGCCGCCGGAGGGCCGTCCAGTGGCCGATGGCCTCGCCCCACCTGCTTCGGTCTTTCGGACCCTGAGCCCTGGATGGGCGGGTGAGGAAGGCCTCCACCCTGCTTCACGGCAGCAAAGGCTGCGTGGAGAGGGCTCCATTTCCGGGACTCCCCCCGTTTCGGGGTGGCTGGCAGGAAGCCTCTCCCAGTGGCCAGATGTTCTTCTTCCAGAAGAGGTGCTGAGTCCCAGGATCCAGGCCAGCTCTCAGCAGGACAGACTCTCTCACGTGCCCCACCTGCACTGATCACTTCCTGGGGAGGATTTGGGTTTTTCCAGTGAGAACACAATCTTGTTTTCCTTCCAGGCCGCTGGGCAAATACTTGCAGGACCTCTTTAAAAGCAAAAAAACAAGGCTTCCCCAGTTGGCCTCTTTTTCTTTCAGGTACTTTCTAATTGTGCTAATTAACTCCAAGGTAGATTTTTGCACTCCAGCCTCCCTTTTCTGCCTTCAAATGCCAAAACAATTCTTCCATAATTACCAACAATCCTTTTCATTACTGGCTGCCTAATTATCCTATTAATAGCTCATCCTAAGAGACTGTATTGCTTGGCAAGCAAATATTTGTTTTTAAATTAGCAAACACAAAAGACAAACGTTCTGTTTGCTGAAGGAGTTTTGAAATGCAAAATGGTTCATATTTACTGAGTGAAGAATATAATCCAAGAAAAACCAAATGCTTTAATCCTTGGAAGCATTTGTCTCCTTTGAAGGCGGCACTGAGAATCAGGCCTTGGGGGATGGTCCTGATTTTTTTTTTAATCATATGGCATGTCTGTGTACATTATCAGTCACATGAGTAAGCTTTTCTGTTGGGAAAAGATGCAAAACACAAGGAGCACTTTTAATAATTAAGCTTTGGGGGCAAATTAAAAGCCTCTGAACAGCCCCGCAATGCAAATAACGAAAGGAAAAGTTTCGACCTGCTCTGAGCACCCAGCTCAAGGCCCTGCTGCGACCAGACCAGAAACTCTGACTGCGCACACCGGCTTTATGGCAGGTTAGTCAGATGCAACCGAAGATGCAACCTGCCAGAATGGGGTCAATGAGAGTCAAGCAGCTGGTCCAGCCCTCTGCTTGGGAAGCCCTGAAGAACCTGCAGCTCCGGCAGCCTTGGAAGGCATGTTTGCAGCCATCAGTCTTGTCTGAATGCTTATTTAGACAGATGGTCCTCCTGCTTTAATGCATGGATCCGAAACAAGTGTGACAGCGTCTTTCCACCCCCGGTGCTGGGACCGGTTATTGCAATGTGATCAGTGTTTATTTTTCTCATGTTTTTCTGACAGTCATGCTAGCCCTCTTATTGTTTGCAAGTATCTCCCTTCATAATTGCAAGTAAATTTCAATAAAGCAAAACAGAATCAGGACACTTAGGAAGGCGGACGGTGAGGGAGGCAGCTTGTTTCTTCCAGGTGCAGCGTGACAGGAATGGGTTGCTGTTGTCCAGGAAAAGACCGGAAAAGGCCTCCAGCGAACCACGGAGGCAGCAGAAGGCGAGAAATGTAGGAAAACCTGGAACCACGTTCTGACCTGGAGCTGGCTCTGGCTGCTGCCTGTGCTCTGAAGAGGACCTCGAAACGAAAACACTGAGACATGGAGGGCTGCCTGAGGCGGAGTCTGACTGGCTCTGCATCCCATTCTGCCTCCATACTTTCCAGAAGACCGAAAAAGGGACCCAAGGAAGCAGGGAAGGGAGACATTTAGGAAAACCTGGAACCTGATTCTGACCTGGATCTGGATTCAGCTAGCTTCTGTGCTCTGAGGAGAACCTTGACAAGGAGCCCAGCAACAAAAACATGAGACGTGGAGGGCTCTCCAAGGTGGATTCTGACAGGATTCTGTCGTTTCTACGTGCCTTGAAGAAGACCGAGAAAGGAACCCAAGAAACCAGGGAATGGGAGAAATTTAGGAAAACCCGGAACTGGATTCTGACCTGGATCTGGATCCAGTAAGGACCTGTGCTCTGAAGAGAACCTTGACAAGGCTGCCAGCCACAGAAACTGAGACGTGGAGAACTACTGAGGCAGATTCTGACTGCTCAGCATCCTGTTGTGCCCCCGTTCGTTGAAGAAGACCGAGAAAGGGACCCAAGAAACTGGGGGAGGGAGAAATTTGGGAAAACCCAGAACTGGATTCCGATCTGGAGCTGAATCCGGGCACCACCTGTGTTCTGAGGGAAACCTTGAAAAGGAATGTAGGACAAACAATAAGACAAGGAGGACCACGCGAGACAGATACCCAACGGAGCCCTGCTCCCTGTTTCTGTGAGTTCCCTTTGTTGAACAGTCTTGCATTGCTGGCTGCCATACCTGTCTTCATAGCCAGCGGCGGTATGGGAGGTGGGTGGACTGCACTGCTAACATGCTCGTTCTGAGCCCGCAAATCCTCCCAGCGACACAGGCAGGCCTCTGGGATGGGCGCTGCTGATCATTATGGCATTTTGTTCTCCCCTCTTGCCTACACACGCAGAGCTGTGTGAATTTGGCTCTTGGGAGCAGGCCGCCGAAGGGTGCACAAACCTCGCTGTCTCTCAGACCACGGGGCCTCCTTGATGGCGCAAAATCACCCTCTGTGTTCGAGAGAGAGGCCTGGATTTCCAACGCATTTATCAGAAAGTTGCATGTTTTGCTTTGATGGGCTCTCCCACATCTTGCGAGAGCTGGACAGTTGGTGTACAGAGAGAAGCAAATCTGTTTCCACAGGCACGCAGCAGAATGCTGACTTAGCCTTTCATCACAGGCTGCCTCCTGTGCCTCCTCTTGGGAAAGAGGACTCGCTCCCACCAAAGTTTGGGTTCTGGCTGAGAGAGCGCACTGGCCCAACTTGCCAAGCTTGTTTAATGTACAGCTGAACAAGTCAACTGACACCAAATCTCCGAAGTTCGAGAGGAGTATGCCAACCCTGGCACCATGGGGCACCTCTGTGGTGTTTTTCTCCCCGAAAATGCTCCCTCTTCTCCAAAGCCACGATGCTTCCCTGTAATCCCATCTCCCCTTCAGTGCCGGCCCAGAAGCAGCAGTGTCTACGGTGACAGGTCACCTTTCGGCTGAGTTCCAAGAGCCGGTAACTGGAACTCGTCATGAAAGATGGATCAAGAGAGCAAAATGGTCCCTGCCCTGTTTGGGGAAGGCTGCCTGTCCATCCTGGGACATCTCACCACCCGGAAACGGCATCCGTGGCAGGTGCTCCAGGGACGTGGGAGTTCTGCAGAAGCTCCAGCAGTGAGGGAGTTGCTTGGGCAGCTTGGGTGGCTGCCCTGGAGGACAGTTTTCTCCCTTGGGTTTTCTACACTTCATCCCTCCAAGGTACAGGTACATGCCAGAAAGCCAGTCCCTTTCTGTGCACAGCTCGGTGTTCGCTCCATTAACAGAAAGAAGAAAAGGCCGAGAAATGAGGGGGTGGCAAGCGCGGGGGCGCCCTGGCGTGGGAAGCCAGACGGAAAGCGTCCGCATGGCCAGGAGAAGCTGCCAAAGTGCCACGGGGCTCACTGTTTCTGCGGCAAATGCCTCGTGGGATCGCCGGCAGAGGCGGCATTCCCTGCCTGATCGATTGCCACAGGCTGTAGATGCCTGTGATGGCCGGTTGGAAGGGCCAGCAGCCTTCGGGTCAAACCCTGCTCGTCGCCGGGCCTGCAGTGAGCCATCCCTCCCAGAGGGCTGCCCAGGGAGGGAGAGCCCACCACCTCCTTTGGTCATTGGTTTCATCGTATTGCTCTGACTGTCGGGATTTTCTTTTCATGTTCAGCCCTGTCCTGCCCTCCTGCAACTTGGGCCTGTTGTTCTGAGCTGGCACTGTGATGACTGAGAAGAGGGTGGACTTGAGGAGTGCCGCCAAGCGGCAGTCTCCTCTCCTCCAGCCAATGCCCAAACAGAAGGCCGGGAAGGGTTAGGGTCTCCTCCCCGAGGCACTGGCCCCCGACCTGGTTGCCTGATTCATGGTCTGCAGCAACAGCCCCAACGGAAGGGCAACACCAGTGCAAGGAAGAGAAAGCAGCCTCGGCACCCATGCAAATAAGCACATCCCCCACAATGCACTGAGCTTTGTATTCACCTGCCAGATGGCCTGCGAAGGGAAGGGCTGCGACTCTGGGTGTCGGCGCTTTCCAGTTTGGATGAGCCGAGCACATGTGAAACCCAACATCTGGAACGGCCATGTGGCATCTGCACCAGGCCAGGCCATCACTGCCCACCCCGGGCCCGTTGCAGCCTCCGAGGAGCAGGGGATACATTATTCATGATGGAGGCATGGGGGTCTGCCAACAGCTTTGATGAAAAATCCAGGGAGTGATGAATATTCAGGAGCGAGCAGCTCCTCTCAGCAGCGGAGTGTCACATTTCCCAAACTTCATCCAGATTAAGAGGGAGAGAGAACCTTCAGAAGTAATCCCAAATGGAGAGAGGAAACCATCAGCACCTTCCCTTTTCTTAAGTTGTGTATGTGTGTGTGTGTGTGTGCCAGGTAGATAGAGGGACACATACACACGCACGGTGTCACCAACTGGAAGACAGAAATGTTTGTGCCTCGATTCCGCATCAAGGACAGGGCATGAGAAAAAGGCAAATGCAATTTCCATTTTGCATTGTGACTCAGCAGCCATTTAATTATTTTAATTAGCCTTAATTAGTGGCAAATTTACAATGATATGCTTGATACCTGGCATTAAATCTTTCATGCATAAATGTTTTGTTAAAATGAGGGTGGAAAAAAAAAGAGACAAATGGCTCCTCGCCAGCAATTAGTGTGGAATTGTCTAACGAAGGATTACTGCTCAGCTATGATTCATTGTGACAGGCTTTGCACAGACACACAAAAAATGTTGACAGCCTTTTTTACAAATAAAAAACTACATTGACAATAGCATTCCATTTTCCCCCAGTTTGCAGACATTTTTGTTTATACTTTAATTCAGACAAGGTGGAACTTAATTGGCAGGCTGTGCTTAGGGCTGGACTCTTTGTGGCCTCAAAGGTTATCATCAGGAGGTGGCCAACCAAGTAGCCATGCAATAAAGTCTGTTATTGCCCAGCTCCCACTTCACATTTTCTCCCCTACTTGATTAGGCGTGAAGGTGCGTGGTGTCCAGCCCTGCTGTGTGGGAGGGTTGTAAGCAACAACTGGATCTGGGGCATCCATGGTGATGTTCCCCACTGAGAGGCTGAGATGTTCCCGGCAGACACATGTGGAGAAGGAGAGCTACTTCCCACAGGCACAGTTGGCTGCTTCAGTGAGGGACCATGAAGCTCCTGAGCTCTGAGAACATCCCCAGTTTCGTTATTCATTGGGAGGTTAGAATCGCAGTTGCATAAAGAAATGATGCAAATTATGGGGTTTTCAAAGTGGCACCAAGGACTGGTTCCAGCTGGGCTGTGGAAGGCTGGCTCCTCCCTCGGAGACCGGCAATTGATAATGTTGAGTGAGAAATGAGCCTTAGATCTGTTACTCTCAGTGGCAATGTCACTGGATTGGCCCCAGCATGGTACTTTGTGCCTGGAAGCATGGGGACTTCTTGGGGGTGGATCCAGAGCTGAAATGTGAGGAGAGACTGAAAGGACTGGGCCTGCTTAGCCGTGATGCGGGAAGACTGAGAGGAGACGTGATATCTCTCTTCAAGTACTTGAGAAGCTTTCACAGAGAGGAGAGCTAGGCTCTCTTCTTGATCATTTCAGAGTATGAGGCATGGGACAGTGGCTCGAGTTACAGGAAGGGCTCTTACAGTAACATGCCAGTGGAACCCTTGACCTGTGGAGGCGGTGGGCTCTCCCACATGGGAGGCCTTCAAGGTACAGCTGGACAGCCGTCTGGGAGGGATGGCTTAACGCGAGGTCTTGCACTGAGCAGGGCTTGGACCCGATGACCTTCTTGGCTCCTTCCAGCTCTACGGTTCTGCGATTCTTTAATTCCACACCAACCTGTGAAAATTCCTGTTCAGATGTTCAGTGCTCCAAGATCTTTAAAATTTGAATCTGGCAGTCAAATTTTAAATTCTGAATTGATGGTGATTTCAGTTTTGGCCAAGGCCATATGAGCTCCCAAATTCTGGACAGCAATTCAACCAGATTCTGAGGATAGTTTAGAAGTACCAATATTACATTTTTCTAACCTTCCTGCTCATTTGAACCCTAAATGCACGGGCAGCGTAGGCAAGATACATGCTGGGGATTAGAATATGTGATTGACTGAAGATTCCAAGATTCCAAATGGTGTGGAGGTAACATTTTAAATCGTCCTTCCTACCCAATGTATTCAATAAAGGGATGCAGGAAGTTCAGCTCATTTTTGATCAGTCAGTAGCTTCCAGACTGAATGCCGACACCAACACAATCTGTGGCCAAAGCACGTCAGTTTCTGAACTTGCAACATGATTAGCAGAGCACACAAAAATGAGTTTGGCAGCATCCATGCCTTTGAAAAATGTGCTTCCATGCATGAAAAATGTGCGTGAAAACACATGAAAGGTGCTGTTTAAAACTGTGCACAAAGAATGCTTGTTTTTCAGTGTTGCACACCACTGATTTGAAGAAAAGATGCAAGAAAATAAGCATGGGCTTTTAGGGAGCAAACCCACTTGAAATTCATAATCTGGTATAAATGAAAACTCGAACTAACTCCAAGATGGAATCTGGAAAACTTCAGCCAGCTGAGGCAGTTGCGGTCGCTCACATGGCCAGGTATTCAACTTGGCAAATATAGGAAGGTCTTTTCCACTCTCGTTTTCTTTCTCATAACAGTGCCGTTCCTTCTCTTGCTTCCTTGCCACCACTGCAGGGTGGAAATGCCTTTTGGGCCACTGGGTTCAAGTCCAGCATCACGCTCTTCGGCCAACAGCTGGACGTGAACCCAGCTCTTCTCCTGGTCCTGAGGCCAGGACTTGCTCCTCTCGGCCTACATGTTCCTGACATAGTCCTCCATTCCGTGTCTCTGCCCCAGAGGCCGGACGCTCCCCACAAGCGCCTTCCTGCCACCTTTCCGGTGCGCAGGAAGGACGCCTGCCGGCTGTCCCGTGGGCCTCTGCGGCTTGTTCCAGATGACCTGCCTCTGGGCCAGCAGGGGTTCCACAGAAGCTCCGCCACCACCTCGCCGGATCTCGGGTTACAAGCCCAAGCCCAGCCCAGAATCAGCCCTTGTGATTCTCCCTGGTTCTTCCAGGTGCTCCAGCCACACCTGGGTCCTAACGCTTCCTTCAGCCAATGGCTACTTCCTGCCCCTCTCTGGGGGTCCTGGGGGCTCATGGCATCTGACAGGTCCAGATCTGAGCAGGGAGAGTCCCATCTCGGGACGACCATCCAGTTTGGGCAGGTGAGGAACCTGGGCAAGGTCAGAGGAGCAGGCACAGGAAGCAAGGCCAGCTGCCCAGGGCGCTTTGGCTGTTGGGCGGTATAGAAAAGTCAAGAGCGAGCAAGCAAGCAAGCAGAGTGTACTGTGCAAAGGGCAGCTGCAGCAGGACTGTGGAGAGCCTGGAACGAGCTCGGCTGGCTGGAGCTTTCCCCCGCTTGAATTGAAGGCGCGTGACTCAGCAGCCAGCCAAGGCCACTGCTGCCTCGCGTAGGCACCCCGATGGATGGACAGCCCCCCATGCAAACGCAGGGCGGCCGTGGGACGCTCAAAGAGCCCTGGCCTGAGTTAGTCGTCTCGGGGTTTTGCAGGCTGCAGGAGGAGATTCCGACAGAGACGCGGCTGCCTGCCCGTGGGGGGCATTGCCCCCTGTGTCAGGCCAGTCTCGTCCATCCCTCAGTGCTCGAGTCCTGCGTCCTGGAAAGGTGTCAGGCTGGGAAGCAGGGTGCCCTTGCGGGGGAAACAGCTAAGCACGGGTCCGACAACAGCCGCACGGCCACTTGCTGCCCGTGTGTGTGTTCGTTCTGGGATTTCGCAACACGATCGGATGGTTTTGGCAGCACGGCCAAAGAAGGTGCACGTGAGGTCGATCGCGCCTTTCGCTCAGGAGAATGCAATCAAGACTAGTGTCGCCCAGGACAAGTCACAAGCTGAAGGTGCCGAGGAGGTTTGGGCGACTTCGCAGGAGAAATCCCTGCACTAAGTGCTCTGTCAGTCGAAATGCCCTAGGAGACGTTGACCTCAGCACGGGGGGGGGGGGGGGGGGGGGCAAATGTGCGTGCTTGAGTTCTGCTGGCCACCTGCTGAGCTGCGCAAAGCCTGCCAGTCGCTGCTGCTTCTGCCCTACCGGAAGACGCCCTGTCTTGCTTCCTCTCGGAGGATGAAATAGGATGCCATGAACCAAGACGCACCTGGGCAAGTGATGCAGGGAAAGAATGAAGCCCAACCCTCATCTGCACATTTGCTCGCAGAAAAAGGTAGGGCGAATGCCCCAAACAGAAGGGAAACATGAAAAACAGGTTTGAGCAAATACAGCAAGAAAGAAGAAGCGTGCCGGCCAGGATGGGAAACCGCAGCTGGAAAGACGGGCACAAGAAATAAGTTCCTTAAAAGTCAGCGCTGCCGGGCGCGCAGGAGACCGTCAATCAGAAGCCCTCCGGAGTGCACCCAGGGATCAGTCCTGATGACTCTGACCGCAGTCAGTAGGGCAATGAGGTTCTCGATCGTCAGCACGGGGTGTCGATCTGCTGGCATCCACAGCTGCTGAAAGTAATCTGAAGTCAAAAAGCAGCACGAGGCAAAATATGCTGCTGGCAGATCAAACCCTCGGCTGCACCTCCTTCCGCTCCAGGCAGAGGCACTTGGGACTCCAAGTCCCACTTCAGCCTCCCTCCCCACCGAGCTGTTGAAAAGGCCCCTCAGCCGGAGAGGTCGTGCTCTGCGGTCCCACGGCCTGGTTCCTCCTCTCTTCCGCCCCCTTCTCAGCTCCGCCGTGACGCCTGCTGCGCGTGGCGAGCCTTCTGCCAGATTTGTGTGATGCAGTTGTGGCGCTGGCGCTTTGGACCCTGTTCGGAATGACCTTCCCCCTTTCACAGCAGCTGCACGGGGGGGGGGGGGGGAAAGAGAGAGAGAGAGAGAGGAGTCTTGTGGAATTCAAGCAAGCCACTACAAAATATTTTCATTCAGGCTGGCAAAGCCATTCTGAGCAGAAATCTTCAGCTGCGATCCCTGGAAACGTGAATGGAGCACCAGGCCAGCACTCTGCACATCACCCACTGCTTGTTGTTAAGGGGTTTTTGGAAGGCACAATGAACCGGGAGCAAAGAACATGAAAGCTTTTACCTGAAGGTGCTTTTGGTTGTTGCTGTTGCTAAGCAGAAAAGGATGAAAGCTCTGCTCTTATCAGATCGCTTTGCAGTTCTTTGATATTCTTTTGAGATGCTGTAATTTTGCTTTCCACTTAAGAGCACACGCTGCTTAGGGGATGGGAGGCAGCTGCTAGAGCCCAGCTGCACCCACGGGATTTCTCCAAACATAATTCCCTTACCTCCCGTCGGTGGCCTACCTTGCAGGGTGCAAGGTAGAGTGTTTGGTGCCTAACCCAATGCCCAGTGGAGAGCCAAAAATCACCCTGCTGTGGCAATGGTGTGCGTTTACGCAGTTGCCCTGAACGGTCCCTTTGGAATTTAGGAAAGCCCTCGGAAGTGTGTGGCCTTAATTAGGGTTCCATTTAGATGCAAGGAGATAAACCTTTGTGTGTATCCTAATTGCTGATTAGTGATTTAAAGCATATTTGTTGGGGCCTAGGAAAAGAGCAGACCATGGCTGAACCCATAAGCACATGTTTGACAAACAATTAGGCTTTAATGTATTGCAAATAACCTGTTCCCTTGAAATTAAAGAATTAAGCTTGAGTGGGGGAACAACCGAGCAGCAGCAGCAGCCTTTCCTAAAAGCCTTGGGGGATCGAGGACGGTGTTTCCTAAGACAAGACATCCACTATCAGGTCCATCCATTTCTGTTCTTTCAAACGGCCTCGTTTTGGGCCCGGAAAGACAACTGTGCCTCAGCAAAGCCCAGCAGACTCTGACACGGGTGCTTTTCTTTCTTTGGAAACTGGTGGGTTGGGTCAAACATTCCGGGGGTGGCAAGGTATGAGTGGGACCGGCCAAGGTGGGCACACCTCCCCCCAGCCCCACATCGCAGATCCATGTCCAACCAGGAGCTGGCCCAGAGACGGCCTGGTCTCGGCTCAGCTCCCTGCGGCTGGCCGCGCTTGGGCTTCCAAATCCTCCCCACGGGCACACAAGCACCGGAAGGTGCACGCAGAAGGCCTCTGTGCCGGCCAGGTCTGCGGCGAGCTCCAGGAGCTGTGGGGAAGCCACGAGGGTTGGGAAGCCTCATTCCCCCTCTGGATCCAAGCAGGGCTTCCCCCAGCCCTGGCCAGGTTTCAACAGCCTCAGGAAGAGGGAATGTCAAGCGAAGCAAGCATTTCCCAACTTCCCTTGATCCCTCCTTTCTTCCAGGGTGAGAAAGGTTGGGCCAGAGCCTTTCTTACAGCTATTGATCAAAGCACCTGCTTGGGTTTTTCTGCCAACAGGCTTGGAAAGAATCCAGACCCGGCGAGAGCCAGCGAGCCAGCTCACTGCTCCACCCCTCCGCGGGGCATCGTAACTACCGCTCCCCTGGGCGTCCGCTCAGGGCAGGGCTCCGCTGGGGAACGTCAGCAGTGCCTGGCAAGCCTCCCCCGGAAGAGGCAACGCCAACGCCGTGCCGTCCATTCGCCAGGTTGCCTGAACAATGGCCTCCTTCATCCCCTTTGGCGTTGGTTCCCATGGAATGAAGGTCAGGAGAAAAAGGGAAAGCAGATTATTAAGGCATAAACAAACCCGTGCAGAATGCTGATGGTAATTCCACTTCTGTTCCAAATATCCGCTGTTTCTAAAAGCTGCTTTCAGTGGCCTTCCTCCTAATGAAAGCTCGCATGTAATCTGCTGGGAGGGTGTCTGCTCTGCGGAGCCCATGAATTATGCAGCAGAGGCCTGTGCGGTTATCTGGAGTCTCTGGAGATTTCATTCTCCATTGTCCGCCATGATGGGTCATTAGGCACTCTGTGAATTTAATCTTTCAGGCTATCCAGCAGCACAGGGGGAGAAAAAAAATGTATGAATAACAATTTTCCTGTAATAACCTTCAACTAACCTTTCAACCAGAGTGAGTAATTCCAATCCTATTTTCACATCAGTGGCCCAGTCAAAGCCAAGCAATTATCTCTTATCTGTTCCACCACAACCCTCCCCTTTTAATTCTGAAAAAAGGATGCTAAAAGACTTGCCAAAGCCAAGAAGAAGAAAAGAGGTGGGGGCGGAAGTTCTGATGAACGGAGATAGGCCGACCCTTGCGGGGGTCACTCACCCCTGCTGCAGCTCTCCCGGCACGGCCTGCCACTTGTTCCTGGGCGTCCCGTCGTCCGCAGGCCTCCAGGCTGGGCGCGCTCCTTCAGCCACATCCTTAGGGTACCCCCGAAATAAGAGCTGCACTCGTGGATCTGGCTGGAAGGGACTGTTCTGCAGCCCTTTTAGCCAGCCGGGCGCAAGCGACGCCGGAAGCGGGGGAAGGAAGGGTTGTGCCAGAGCAGGGGCTGAAAGGTGCGGGACAAGGATGCCAGGTCGCACAGCTGGCAGATCCGTATGGAAGGCTGTGTGTGCAATTAGGACCGATGCCTGTCACTCCCATGGCACAGAGGCAAGCCCGTTCGCCTCTTGCCTGCATCCAGAACGAAACAGTGCCCTGTCCCAGCTGGGTTTGCTTAAGGGGCCCTGTGCCAGCGCTTCCTTGGCCTCAGTCTTCCAGGCCCAAACCCAGATGGGGACGGTGGACGCACCCAAGAGCAGCCAAACATGGCAGCGCACCTTCGGCCTGCACCAACCGATTGCCTAAATTGGGAAATTCTCCTTAAAAACTGTGGACGAAGGGCAGGATCACACCCTTTCCCAGCGTATTCCTCGCTGGAACTGCCCTTCTGGCTATTGTTGGCCCAAGAAGGACTAAAAGAAATGCCCTGTATTTTTCCAGATAGGGTGGATGAACGGATGGGCACTCTGAAGCCTGCGCTGGGGAGCCGCTGGGATCGTGGTGCGGGGAAGAGCCAAGAACCGCCCTGGCATTGCTCTGAAGAACCTGGTGGCCGTGGGGCCGCATCCTTGGAGGAAAAGGCCAGGAAGCCGCTCATGGTTGTCCCGTGTGGCGCATCGCTGGGGCCTGTGCCGCGAGAGGCTCTTCTTGCGCTGCCGGTTGGCCTGCTGGCGCAGACGGGATAAACAAGCTATTGTTCAGGCACTTTTATAAGGCCATAAAGCAAAGGAAAAGGAGTTCGGAAAGGAACCCAGCACAAGCCCCGTTGAAATAAATGTGTGTCTGCATTTTACTTGGCAGGCAAGTGATTTCCTCCTGCAGAAATTGAGGAGTTGAGTTTCTGAGTCGCTCTCTCCTTGAAGACTTGGCTTTTACACTTCTCAGATGTTTTGAGGGCGGCTTTCTGGGCCAACTCACTTTTAACTCCTTGCTTGCAAAAGTGCGCGCATTTTGTGTGAGCAAGGGAGCCGGGGAAAGCGAAGACGTGGATCCCGGCAGTGGCATGTCTGTAAGGGACAGCTGTGCGCGTTTTGCACCAGAGACCATGAGGTGCCTCGCTTGGCCTCGCCACGCTCCCACCATTTGGAACCCCATCGCTGCAGGTTGGCCCATTCTCACACGTCAAGAAAGCAGCCGAGGACACACGGGACGCGCGGGAGGGGCACTCCTGCGTGTGCATGTCCACGCTCAGGGCCGTCTGAGCGCAGGGGCCTGAGGGGCCCTTCCCCACGGGCCCCATACTGATCTGTGTATGTTAACCCTTGGAAAATGGGAACACTTCCAGAATCAACGGTAGTTGTAGTTGTCGCAGGGGCCCCAGGACCCACAAAGCTGTTCAGACGGCCTTGTCCACGCTTGCCATCGCTGCCTGCATTCACACGAGAAAGGCCTTTCGTGGCCTCCCAGTGGAGCGGAGTATCTTTGAGAGCCACCAAAACATGGGTAAAAGTGGGCTGAGCCATGAGTCATGCTTCTTGGCAAGAAGGACGGAAGTAAACCAAACTACTATAGGAAGCTTTGACACCGTTCCGGTCTACAGTTCAGTTCAAACCCAAGATCGGCACATGTTCCTAGTTTTTAAATCCCCCCAGGGTGCAGCGAAATACAGCTTTTCCAGGGAAAATGCACGTTTTCCAAGGCAGAGATGAGTGAAAGGCGAGGACTAGCAAGACACAATTGAACCCAGCAGGTTTTGCAGCCCTTCTTGCCCTACAAAAATCCTGACGGTTTCATTGCCAGGACCCCAAAGGGCGTGCAGGGCTCAGCCAACTCTTCTTCTCCTCTTTATGCCCTGAGAGTGTCAAGCAAAGTCATTTGGACGCAGCTGCTCTGTGCACGCGATGCCCCGCACCTTCCCCATCCCAGCAAGGGGCTTCCGGCTCCCCATATCGAGTGGGGACACCGCTGGGCTGAGAGTGAGTGCCCGGAGGAATGGGGGGGGGGGCTGGGTCTGCCCTGAGGCAACCTCCTCTGGTGTCGAGGTGGCCAGCGGCTGCTCGGCTCGCCTGCCCCACAGGCGCCATCACGGGGGATGGCTTGGGGGGTGTCCCGGGCCTCTGGGGAAAGGACACCCGCATGGGTCGGGTGGGGCGCTTGCAGAAGGGTATGCAAGCGGCTTCCTATGGCCTGGGGCATGTGTGGTGCACCAGAAGAAATGGGCGGGGGGCGCGAGTCATCGCTCCACAGTTGGGTCTGGAGTGTGGCAGGATGGGCAGCCAGCCCAGCACAGAGGCCCCCATGAAACCGGCGCTCCGGGTTCACCCGAGCCGGCGGCCCCTCACGGCAGCCCAGGTGCCAGGCACAGAAGTGCGGGAGCAGCTTGCTAGAGCAGAGCCGACGGCCTCGTCTCGCGGGCCAAGCGGACGTTTCCGTTACGCGCATGGCCTGCCTGGCACCTCCCGCGCAGACGCGCTGCCCGACCCGGGCTGTGGGCGCCATTAGCCTCCTGGTGCAAGGCGCACTTTGGCCGAGGGCCCCCAGAGGAGCCTTCCCAGGCAAGGCTCCTCTGGGGCTCAGCCCCACGCCCCCAAGTTCTGCCCTCCAAACCCGAGAGCGCACGGCAGCGCCACGCTGGGTGGGCTCTGAGAACCACAGGGCCGCGGCTGAGTGGGGGAAGCCGGCTGCGCTCTTTCGGAACGAGCCCCAGACCGCGTGGCTGGGAATGCTGTCCGGTTGGAAGGGAAGCAGCCTCCCAGGTCCCTTACAGAAGGTTCTGGTGGGCCGATAAGCTGCGGACAGCGCTTCGCAGCCCCAGATAAAATTGCACGAGGAGAACAAAGTGGGCCAGGAGCTCCACCGCTACGATTTCTTTAATCCCATCCCTCCCCCCCCCCCCATTCTCTCTGCTGACAAGATAAACAAATTAAACTGGAGGGGCTTAGAGAGATGGGAGTCTTGACCTGGTTTGCAAGTACCCTAGTGGGGAAATCCAACGGGAATGGTGCAGCAGGGCATTCTGTGTGGCGCGTCACCTGGAGGACTCAGCAGGGATGTTCCAGGGTTGTGTCTGGAATTGGGCTCCCCAAACCTGTCCTCTGAGGGGGGCTATGCAGAAGAATCAGATGCTTCCGGTCACTTTCCCAAATCCGCAGTGCCTGCAGCCAGTCCAACGCCTGACAGCCTCTTTGCGGCATCGGTTCATCGCAGATGCGGGAGCTGCGAGGAATGTGCTTGGATGCCAGGAGTCTGGGAGCCTGGAACGGATGGGCTGAGGCAGGGCTGGGCTTTCCGCTCGGGACGGCCAGTCCCCCCCGGTGCAGCCAGTTGCCAGCTGGCCTGCATGCGGGTAGTGGGCAGGGAGGGGCCTGCAGATGGCCAAGCAGGAGGGGAGGTGTCAGCAGGAGGCGGCCAGGATGGGGCACCGGTGGCAAATGTGCACCTGGTGCTGTGTGGGGAGCAGCCCCACTTGGGGGGCTTCTGGGGGGGAGCTGCCAGCCCCCCGGCGATCCCTTCCTGTGGCTGCTCACCCCTAAATTGAACTTGGCTTGGCAGCCCTTCAAACAAGGGACTCTGAGCCAGGTCTTCTGGCGGTCTTTAGCAGAGGCCTCTCCTCTGCAAAAGAGGACACCTGGCTGCACTCGGGCAGGTGAGTCGGAACAGAGCTGAGGCCCTGCCGGGCTTCTGGGGCCGATTTCTGCAGGTCGGTCGGCTCCCTGTCCCTCACACAGAGTTGGGGCCTGGTTTGCACCCTTACAAAACAGCCCTATGAAGAAAAACACCCCAAGTAAAACCATCACAGGAGAAAAGGACCGCAGAGCCCCACACAAAGACGCATTGCTAAGACGGTGGCCAGCATGGCTCTGCAGGGCAAGCGACACTCCTCCCCGGGCGCCCGGTTTGCCTGTGCCCGGGGTCCGCCCCGTCCCTCGGCTTCCCCCCGCTTTCATCCCTCCTGCTGTTTGCTGCTGTGTCGGTGCCACTGGGCCAGCAGGGCCTGATTAGCTCCAGAGCGTAAGCTCTCGCCCATCACCTGGACTTGCCCTCCGCTGCAAAAGCGCGCTCGATCCTTTCCCTTTACAAAATCGCCCCAAAGGGCGCCATTCGTCTGCCAGCCGCGTGAGCGGACCGTCCGGTCAGGAGGTGCTGCTGCGGAGCCAGATTCTCCGCCGTGACCTGCCTGCGCCTGGGGCTGCCATGTGGGGCCCAGGCACCCGAGCACGGCATGGGACTCCATCCGGCCTGATGCGGCGACGAACGGCTGTGGAAACCAGACCGGGAGGCCTGACGTGGGGCACTGCGTGGACCGAGGAAGGGAGACGAGAGGCGTGCGTGGCGGAAGGGGAGGAGGCCGAGCAGCCGCCCCCTCACTCTCCCCGGCGCTGGATTGCGAGCACACCTGCTGGTCACATGAGTGGAGGGCAGCAGACAGGGGGCCGCTTCTGTCCTGGCCGCCCCCCCCCCGGCCTGCCACCCAGCCGTGCTGGGTGGAAAGGCTTGGCCGCCCAGGGCACGGTGGCAGAGGCCACCCGCAGGCAGGTGCCATGGGTGGGGGCTGCTCCCGAGACCACACACGGGCGCCAGCGCATGGCGGGGCTCACTGGGCGCTGCCCTCCCTTCCTCCCAGCTCCCTTGGGGCCCCACAACACAGCCGCTCTGCCCTGCCTCCGCTTTCTGGGAAGTGCCACTTGGTGGCGAACGAGAGCCCTTTCAAATCCGCGGCCCCCGGCGGGCCATTGCGGCCCGCTTTCCACGCGCCGGCCGTGTGCCAAGCCTCCTCTGGCCATCCTAGCGGGTCGCGTCGCTTGCCCCCTGCTGTGGGTCTGAAAGAGCTCCCCTCACCCGTGGAGGTGCCTGCTCGCTGCCATCCCTGGATGCCCCTTTTGAGGGCAGGGCAGGCCCGGCGGGGGCTTGGGCGGCCCCCCCACCTGGCTCACCCCGGCGGCTGCAACACATTTGCGGCCACGGAGCCACAGACACGCCTGACGCAGGCCGGCCGCCTTGGGCCTCGCTCCGCAGGGCTTTGCGGTCCGTCCTGGGAGCAAAAGTTAATTACAGTCTCGAAACAGGACGGCCACGAGCCCCAGAAAGCCTCCTTCCGAGCCGCCGGTGACGAGCCGAGCTGATTATTAACACAGCCCGAGTGGCTGCTCCTGAAAAAAGAGGGAAACTAATGAAGAAATTTCCATATAATTAGCTCAGACTGCAGTTTTAATCAGGCAGCCGTTTGCTCAGTGAAACCTGTTTACATGTTTGCTGTCATTCAAGAAATGTGTTAATTAGGCAAACAGTATTAATGATGAGCTGCTTGTCAGAGAATTTAAGCACGCCGAGGGAGAGGGAGGCGGCTGCGGGTGCTGGCTCTGCGTTTCCACGGTGGAGACGTGTGCACCTTCCCGTTGGCAGCTCTGGTGGGCCTCAGGGCAGCCTGGCCGGAGGGCGCTCAGCCGCAGTGGGCCCAGGAGGGGGCGGCCCACGGCCTGGGTGCAGCAACAGGGGGTGCCCGTGGGCCTGCCTCAAGCCCCCCGATCTCCCTTCTGGACTGCGGCTGGGCTTCCGCAGTGCCTGCCATGCAGGGCTGCAGCCATTCCCGCTGGGCCAAGTGGGCAGAGGCTGGCAGGGGCCAGTCCACAGACTCACAGGTCCCGCGGCTTTCCCTGGCACCTCCCCACAGGTCAAGAGCTGGTCGAAGAGGAAAACCTGCTTTTGCTGTTTCAAAACTGGAGGATGCGCTTTCTAACTTTTCACACAGCTGCAGGCGTGCTGTTCATTCTCATGCTGCGGTTTTCAACCTTTTGGCGTTCTGCAGCCACATTTTAGCAGGAAGCTCCTGATGTCCAGGGCTGCCACACAGTCCAGGCCCCGCTGGGTGGCCTCCATCAGAAGGGAAGAGTGGTTGAGGTGAAGTTTGCCTCTTGGCCTGCCTTCGCAAGCTTTTCCTGCTCTGCGTCTCTCCAGGATGGCGCCTTGGCAGGGTTGGTGAGGCCCCAGGCTCTCCCTCCCGCCCACTGGGACGTCCCCTTTTCCCTTCTACATTTGCACCAGAGGAAGCAGCCAGCCTGGGGGCTGGGCAGGGCAGGGCAGGGCAGGGCATCCAACCTCCCTCATGCCAGCGCTGCAGCCCCAGAGGGAGACTCCGAGCCCGCCTGCCGCCCCTGGCCACTCCCCTGGGGACCAACCGCGTTGTGGCATCACACGGTCTCTGGCCCTTTCGGGTGTTGCTAGAAAGGAAACGGCAGAGATGTCATGCTCGGAGCCCACACCTGGTGGCTGGCTTGCCCTTGGCACCCAGAGGACGGGGAGAGGAGGGGCGTGCCGGGCCCGGGCCATCCTCCCCAGGGACCACGTGCGGCTCCTCCGTGCACTCGGCACTTGTGCTGCTCCCAGCTGGCATGGTCTGGAACGCCCCGTGCTTTAGGTTCTTAACCACTGCAAACTGATCAGAGGACTTCAGCTGGAGAAATGCAGTACAACGTAAATATGATACGATTTGTATAACATTTGTTATAAACTAGCACCAAAGCTGGCCTCTGGCACTGAAGCGAGAGGTGGGGAAGGCTCTGCCTGCTCCGAGCCTGCGGAATAGCCGCACTGAAGGGAGGAGAGCGTCCCCTCCCTCACTCACAGATCTGTCCTGGGGCATCCTGAGCTGATGCACGCGAGCTGCTCGGTGCCCTCCGGAGCACTGAAAACGTGGCCCAGATGATGATGGTGGCGAAGAGAATCCATTTAGATGCTTCAAGGGCAGACGATTGCCACTGTGCTCAAGGACAGGGTGCCACCACGCTCTGCTGCCTGGACGGCCCTGTCGGTTCCACTCAGCCAAGTGTCCTTGCAAGGCCACTTGGGCAGAGGAGCCTCCTCGGCCCGGCCCGGCCCGGCCCGGCCCAGCCCGGCACCCCGTTTTCTGCAGGCTTTTGTTCCCTGTAAATAGGGTTGAGTCTCTCCGTCATTATTTGCACATTCTAATTAGGTTTTATGGGCTGCGCGCACTGCGCATACAAGCCGTGCGAGGCTATTTGTCATCTCCTAACGATCTTCTCGCTCCCACAATTGCCGCTACGAGGGACGGCTGTGCGCAGACATAAAGGGCAGCTCATTTCATTAAACACCAACCCTTGCGCTTCCTCTCCTTCTGCAGGGATGAAGAAATCCAAGCTTTGCCGAGCACACAAGGTTCATTCTTCCTCTGCTGTGTTTGTCACCAACAAACTACTTAACACGGAGTTTAATCGCGTTGTATATGACTCACTGGAAAATTGGCAGGCTCTTTCAATTAAAAAAAAGCCCCACCAACTTGTCAAATAGACACCATGGGTATCTCTGTGATCTCTGCGGTGGAAAAAAAATAAACACTTTTAAACTATTAAATATGTGATGTGTATTCTTTGGCACAAAGCCTCCACATGATGTATATTTACAGAGCAATTCTATACTTACGACATGCTGGGACCAGACAGATCAGCAGCCGCCTTCTCCACGGGAAGCTAGGTGCAGGAGCGGCGGGAGAAAAGGGGAAGGGACTCAATCCCGGAGCATCGCCGGGCTCTCGGGCTCAGCCCTTGGGGCCTGGGCCAGACTCGTGCTCCCGCCTCCGGTCCCCACTCAGGAGAGAGGAGGGCTGCTGCAAGCGGGCAGAGCCTGCTCGCCCCCCCCCCACTGGCATGCCGGCAGCCGCTGCTTCTGCTCCGTCGCGGCTCCCGGTTGGCAAGGCCCCGGGTGGTCCCCTCCACCCCAGGCTTGGCCCAGCCCTTTCGCCCGGAGGAAGCCACGGGCAGGCAAAGGCCTCTGGCGGAACAGGCATCCACCGAGAGCGGAGGCAGAGGCGCCCTCACCTTCCTCAAAGGAGCGACGCTTCCTTGGAAACCCTGGGGAACTGGCAGCAGAGCTGCGTGTATACGGGCGAAGGGTGGAGATCGCAGGAGCCGGCCCAGGTTTCTCAAGGGCCTCCGAGCTCCCAGTCCGGGAGCTCAAGGGAAAGATGGGGGTGCAGAGTGGATCTTTTCTTGGCAAGACCCAAACGGAGCCTCCCGCAGAAACACGCGTGGGGGGAGACCGGCAGCACGAGGGCTGGACGGAGCGGCTTTCAGGGCTCTTGCAGCGGCCTGATGGGTGCCGCCTGCACAACGTTCCTTGTCCGCCTGGAGGGAAACGAGCGGCAAGCCCGCGGTGCTGTGTCCCGTGCCCAGCGCCGCTCAGACGAGGCCACAGAGCGGACCCTCGACTCTGCAGGCAGAGGAGCGACGGACAGGGTGACCTTAAAAGGATGCAGGATGGGATCCGCACAGATGACATGGATTTAATTGCAGAGAAACGGCGCATTTGGCATTCAGTCGGAAGAACCAGCTGCTTCAGCATGGGAGGGTCTGCAGGGCCGACCTTGACTTTGCCCCCACGCAGATCTGCGGTGCTTTGGCCGCCACCGTGCCCAACTTCTGCAGCGCAGCCAGTTCCGGAGGTGGCCCTCGGAGTCCAAAGGGCTGCGTGCCCCTGCTTTAGCCCCGTGCTTGGAGGCAGAGGCCCCATTCCCACCCTTGAGGGCAACGACCAAGCGGCGGGCCGCAACAGCCCTTCAAAAAGCACCGCCGGCCGGCAAGCCCCGGAAGCGGCCGCCTGCGGTACTTCTGCCTTTATTGCCATGAGGCAGAGGGAGGAGGCCTGTCACCTCAGGTGAGGCAGCACTACACCTGGGAAAAGCAGGTTGCTGGAAGTAAAAGCTCAAAAAATGTCTCCCGGCCTCCTAAGTTAATGAGGCATCCAGATGTTTTTCTTTTGCTCTGATTAATTTACAACTTCATCGGCTCATTGGAGCTCTGGCTGAGTTTCTCTCAGAAACATTTCAAAACTGGCGACCTCAGAGCAGACAAGGAAGGGTCGGCTTCCAAACCGGGGAGCGAGTGCATGAAGCCCTCCTTGGCCCTTCCTCCGCCGCAGGAACAAAGTTGGCAGAGTCTAATCATGCCGCCACTTTAAAAATGTACTAAAAACAGAAAATTTATGTAGCATGACCAAACTTGAATTATACATTACAGCACTATAATTGATTTTTTTAGGAGAGAGATTAAATTTATTTTATGCCTCACTAACGAACAGCTAGATTTACCTAATTGCTTGGAGTGCAGAGTTAGCATGATTCATTAAACCCCACACTTGCCTGGGTACATTGCGCAGTGACTAACACTGCCAGCTCGGAGCAATCAAGCCAGCGAGGGACGTGCAGGCCTCGGAAGCCACGGCCCACCGCAGCGAGAAGAGGACCGCCCCCCGCAAGTCCTCCCGTGCCTCTTGATGCCAGCCATTCCACGAATGTCTCTTCAGCGTCGCTTGATGGCGGACTGCGCCACTGGTCATTTTGCAAACAGGCGCGAACAAGAGGCCATGTGCTGTTTGCCATCTTGACTCCCTTCAAGCATCCCTCGCCTTGCGCTGTGTGTGTGTGTGCGCGCGTGTGTGTGTGTGTCAAATCTCCACTTGAATCAAATCTAAAAGCTGACAGTAACTGAGTGGAAATCAATGCTGTGAACAGCAGAGGGTTGCTGGTACAGTTCTACAAACACTGAATAATTATATACGCATTGCAAACATAAAGGTAGCAATTTAGTAAAGCACGGGGCGCAAGAAGCGATCATATTGGCTGGTAACAGTGAACAAAAACTCCTGCGGTGTTTGTGTTTCCTACAGGAAAAGCAGCTCTGGCCTCTCCCACCTTGCGGTGCTCTCCGCGGAGGAAGGAGGGGGACCCGGCTGGTCGTGCTGTGGGTTCCGGGCCTGTCCCCATGGCCCCTGTGTCTCCGGCTCAGCAACATGGGACTTCCAGCACCAACAGGCTTGTTCCCAGTGACTTTAGCATCTGGTCTGCTGGCTTGCGTGTGTCAAGAAGGCCGGGGATTGGGGCCCAACGGTCTCCAACAGACCATTCTGACAGGAACAGGTACGAAGGCCAAGATGTGCCCCAAGCTCCCTCCTCCCACTGGAATGCAGCCCTGACACAGGGACCGACTCTTAGGAACTCTGTGCCTTTCCGCTTATTTGCATCAATCAGAAGTATGAGCCGCTGCCTCCATGCAAGACATTCCCATGACATCAAAAGCAGTGAGGTCGTTAGATCTAAAGAAGGTGTCTCATCCAACCTCTGCTAGCAAGTTGCTGTCATCCCGTGGATGGCAATGCACACAGTCATGTCCCTCAGCATAATCCGGGGTTTTACATGCCCCACATGCAAGACCGATGGAGCACTTGAGAGAGTCAGCCGGGTGGGGCCGCTCTCAGAAGGAGGCCAAATGCCCTTTTGCTGGCCATGCGGCAGGTGAGCGACGCCGAGGGCAAGAGGAACCGCCAAGGAGACCAGCGTGCCTTGCTGGCCGAGAAGAAGCAGCCGTCCGTCCAGAAGCTCACGACTAGTACCTCCGAGCGAGACTGTTGGCTTTCCAGTTTGCTGGCGCTGCTCCCGGCGCCCTCTTGGAGACGCCTCTGGCAGTTTTTTGCAGTTGGCACCTGCCGTGTCCAGAGGACATGCCTCGCCCATGGGAAAAGACCCACCCTGGCTTCGTGCACCAGCGTGAACACAGCCCAGCTGCAGCCAGAAGGGTGAATCTTCGCTTACACCCAGGGTTTTTCACTAGTGCTTTATGCTGAAAAAGGGAAAATCTCCACCCAGATTAAGTATTCCTGAAATGTCACAGTTCCAAAGATAATTCCTGCTAGGCTTGGAAGCTGCATTTTGTGAGGGTGTCCTGGGAGCAAAGCTGAAAGGCTTTTCTGTAACCATGCCCATGGGGAGGGCGAAGCACCTCTCTGGGGCCCACGGAAAGGGCCCTTTGCTTTGCCCCAACCTGTTCTGCCTCCCTGCATAACACCATGGTTTGCAGAAAGATGCAGCTTGTGGCTATAACTCCTGCATGAACAGAACGAGTACAAAACCTCTTGCTGAAAAAATATACTTTTCTCTGCCTTTCATGCAAATCTGTTTTGCAACACATACGCGGTGGCCCGGGCCAGATTTCCCCCGCATTCCTCCATATTTTTGCCAGTTATGAGAAAGCCACCCAAGCAGCCACTCCCCCTGGCAGGGAGGGGCTCCCGCAGTTTTGGACCACACTTTACAGAACACCGGATGGGCCATGAGGCTGGGGAGAAGGGGAGGTGCCCCCAGCTGCATCCAGAGATAACTTTTTGGAAGAAACAGGCATTCCGGCTGCTCCACAGGGCAGCGTGTGGGTGGGGAAGCAGGTGAGCACTGCCGGAAGGGACCACCTCAGCTGCTTTCATCCCTCAGGGCTTCATCGTGCCCCCAGAACACGGGTGGGGGGCACTTGGGGGGAGGAAGGAGCCACTGCCTGACGCCCCCCACTGTGCCTAATGGCTCGCCCGCCGCAACTGGGAGAGCCCATCACCTCTTTGCCCAGCGTGCGTGGAAATCTCCCCAGCCTCGCCCTTGTTGCCCAGGGGATGAATGAGGCTCCTCGCCTCTTCTCCAGGGCTGCTGTCAAGGTGGGGAACAGCTGACGGAAAGAACTGGGCTGGTGGGAGGCAGAAAAGTCCCCGGGATGCCCATCGGGAGAGCGGCCGAGGATGTGCACTGGCCCGCTTCGCCGCAGAGCTGGGAGCCCTTTGCCGGGGCCTCGAAGGTGCTCCGGCGGGGGGGGGGGGGGGGGCGGAACGGAAAGGGGCAGGGCAGGGCAGGGCAGGGCGTTCCCCTCCGGGCCTCCTCGCAGCTGCAGCTGGTGCTCCCAGGAGGCCCAGGCCAGCCCTCCTTCCCCCGCTTGCCTCCTCCTGCAGGGGCGCTCTGTGCCTCCCCCTTGCAGAGCTCCCGAGGCAGAGCCAAGCGGTTGCTCGGGAGTCGGGGCAGCAGCACCGACAGGCCATGCGCACAGGTGCCACCGAAGCCCGGACTTCCCTTCTTAGAAAATATCGAGCGGCCACGCGCGAATGCATTTAGCATGGAAATGGAGAGGGCTGTCAACACGACCGACTTACAGGCTCGGCGCTTGAGCAGAATTCCCTGGCTTGGTACCTGCAGGGAGCTCACGGCCTGGACGCAAAAGGCACAGCTCACCGCTCAGCATCTGCCCCAAAGCGCCAAGGAAGGCGAATGGCGAAGGGGAAGGAAGCGCCTGGGCTGCTGGAGGCAGCCATCAGGCCTCACCAGCCAGGCTTGTGGTGGCAGGAACAGGGGCCCAGGGGGCCCCACGGCGGCAGCCTCCGGGCCACTGCGCGCACTCCGTAGCCCCCGGAAGCCAGGCAGCTGCTGTCCCTGACACAAGGTCCCCGGGGACGGCTGCTTGGAGGGAGGAGTGGCAGGATCCACCAGCCCCTCGCACAGCGAGGCGATGCCAGCAGGGGAAGCGACTTGCCAGCTCTCAGGGCTGCCCTGCATTCCCCCCGAGGCTCTGTCCCACCTGCCTGACTCATCCTGGCGTCCCTCTCAGCCCTTCTGCACAGGGTGAGGACCCTCGAACCCTTGGCCAGAGCAACAAACCAGCTGCCTTTTCTGCTCTCTGGGGAGCAGCTGAGAGGGAAACGCCGGTCTGGAGAAAGCAGTGGAGGGGGCCTTGTGGGGTGGGTGGGGGGGCAGCCCCACGTCCAGCTCCCTCACCCGCCCGACACCGCTTTGCTTCAGAGAAACAGCAAACTCAGGTTTAGGGTGCAGTTATGCGGAAAGGCATGTCGTTTTGCCCTGGCACACACGCGGCAGACGGACGGGGAAAGGCAGAACGGGCCAAGCAAGCCCTGGATGCCTCCGCCTTCGGCCAGGGCTCTGCTCATGTGCCGGAGGTGCTCCCGGGAGCTGGGCAATCTCCCCCCAGCTGCAGGGGCAGCCAGCCACAGGGAGAGGTGGCTGCAGCATGGAGCCAACGCAATGCTTGAACTTGAGCTGCGCAGAGGGCAATTTTGAAAAGGCCTCCTTGAGCAGGTTTTTCTGCACAGCTCAACTTTTCTGCCTATTCTAAACACATCCCAACCGTCAGAATCTTGCCAGGACGCCTCGTTCTCCTAACCCTAACCCTACCCCGGTGCACACCCCTAACCCTAATATATGGGTAAAGTTCCACTGAAAAGAGGGCAATTTTGAAAAGGCCTTCCTTGAGTAGGTTTTTCTGCGCAGCTCATCATTTCTGCCCATTCTAAACACATCCCAACCGTCAGAATCATGCCAGGACATCTAGTTTTCCTAACCCTAACCCTACCCTGGTGCACACCCCTAACCCTAATATATGGGTGAAGTTCCAT
>NW_025336043.1:1016172-1016750 GCF_004798865.1 Varanus komodoensis
GGGCAATTTTGAAAAGGCCTTCCTTGAGTAGGTTTTTCTGCACAGCTCATCATTTCTGCCCATTCTAAACACATCCCAACCGTCAGAATCATGCCAGGACACCTAGTTTTCCTAACCCTAACCCTACCCAGGTGCACACCCCTAACCCTAATATATGGGTAAAGTTCCATTGAAAAGAGGGCAATTATGAAAAGGCCTTCCTTGAGTAGGTTTTTCCGCGCAGCTCAACTTTTCTGCCCAGTCTAAACACATCCCAACCGTCAGAATCATGCCAGGACACCTAGTTTTCCTAACCCTAACCCTAACCCTACCGTGGTGCACACCACTAACCCTAACATATGGGTAAAGTTCCACTGAAAAGAGGGCAATTTTGAAAAGGCCTTCCTTGAGTAGGTTTTTCCACGCAGCTCAACTATTCTGCCCATTCTGAACACATCCCAACCATGAGAATCATTCCAGGACATCTAGTTTTCCTAACCCTGACCCTACCCTGGCGCACACCCCTAACCGTAATATACGGGTAAAGTTCCACTGAAAAGAGGGCAATTTTGAAAAGGCCTTCCTTGAGTAGGTTTTTC
>NW_025336043.1:1016850-1045247 GCF_004798865.1 Varanus komodoensis
CTTGAGTAGGTTTTTCCGCGCAGCTCAACTTTTCTGCCCATTCTAAACACATCCCAACCGTCAGAATCATGCCAGGACACCTAGTTTTCCTAACCCTAACCCTACCCTGGTGCACACCCCTAACCCTAATATATGGGTGAAGTTCCATTGAAAAGAGGGCAATTTTGAAAAGGCCTTCCTTGAGTAGGTTTTTCCGCGAAGCTCAACTTTTCTGCCCATTCTAAACACATCCCAACCGTCAGAATCATGCCAGGACATCTAGTTTTCCTAACCCTAACCCTAACATATGGGTAAAGTAACATTGAAAAGAGGGCAATGTTGAAAAGGCCTTCCTTCAGCAGCTTTTTCTGCGCAGCTCATCTTTTCTGACCATTCTAAACACATCCCAACCGTCAGAATCATGCTTTTTCTAAGGCTTTTTCTAAGGCAGTTTTTGCAACACTCCCGCCTTCCGACACTGTCATAGTTAAAGAGGGAGGTGTGGCACTATTGAAAAAGGGAGGCAATGTCAGATCTGGCGTGTTGCCCTCTTTCCATTATTGCCTCACGGTTGTTGGGAGCAAGAGGCATGTTCTGTGTGAGCACCCCTGAAATTTATGTTGAAGGAGCAATGCTGGACATGTCGAATTTTGCAGAGCGGGTGACTCTGATCTGCATGCTGTCCTAAGGAAAGGCAAGGAAGAAGCTGATAACCTTTAACTAGGCAGTTGAGAAGGCAAGAGCAAAGCCAAGATCGAGAGAACTTTACAGCCCGCACTGGCAAGCCAGTTCATTTTGCCTCACCCCAAACCAGCCGGGGAGATCTCTGCCGGTATTTGTCGGCGCGTGTGCGGCACCATCGCCTGAGTCCAGCCCAGGAATGAGCCCACAGTGGCTCATCTTGCCTGGGGCAGGCGGTGCAATTGGGTCAGCCTGCCTGAGCTCCAGGGCGCCTCTCTCTCTGCTCGCTGGGAGCCGAGGGGCGCAGCCCTCAAACTCACGACTTCTCTCCACCACCCCGAGGGGCCACTTGCGCGAAGCCAGAGCCAGGCCAGCTTCCAGCCGGCCTGCCCAGGTCCCTCTCCTGCCTTCCCCCTCTCAAAGCTTGCAATTCCAGCCAGTCACTGCCGGATCTCTCAAAGCAAGGGGCAGCTACGGGGCATGGGCTGAATGCATTCGGAGGACGCTTGTACTGGCCTGCTGCGGGTGAGATGTGCTTTCCTCCCAGGTGTTTCCGGATGACTGAAGAAAGGGGCTCCACAACGCGGTGGAGCTGCTTCGTCCAGGAGGGATTTCAGTCAAGCAGGTGCGGCCCCCCGGCTCCTTCGATCGATGACCCAGCAAGGTCCTGCGAACAACTCCGTCCCGCGTCTGGAGAACAGGCGGAGGCCTTCCAAGGCACGGGGCAGAGGTCGCCTTGCCCGGGCTTCGGGCTCTGCTCCACGCCTCCTTCACCCTCCTAACGACGCGCCTGCCGGGGAGGCGAGGCTGGGGGTCCGTGAGGGCCCCGCCGCCAGACCCCTCCGGCTCGGCTCGGCTCGGCTCCCGCGGGGCAGCCTGGAGGTCCCCGCTCGCGGCAACCCAGAAGGCGCCAGGCTGAAGAGCCGAGGGAGCGCGCCCGAGGGCAGAGGCGCCGCCGCGGTTCCTCCGGCGGGCGGGCGTGCGGCCGCGCGGCTCGCCCCTGCTCCGCACCGCCCTCCGCCGGCTCGGCGGCCTGCAGGTGCGGGCTCCAGGCGCGCCCGCTTGGGAGCGGAGCGGCGGCGAGGGGGATCCGGAGCCCCGGGGCCTCGGCCTCCGTCGAGGAGGCGCCCGCCCCGTCCCGGAGCCCTCGCGACGCGCGGCCGCGACACGCGTCTGCAGCGCCGACTCACGCAGCGCGGCCGCCTCCGGACTTGCCTGGCGGGAACGCGCCTCCCGGGAACGCGCGGCGCCTCCCCCGGCTGCCCCCTGCCGTGCTTGACCGCCGCGGACCGCAGCGCCGGGGCGCACGCGGACGGGAGGCTTGGGTCGAGGCGGCAGCGCGCCCCGCGGCCTCTGCAGCTTTCCGGCCGCCGCGGCGGAGCGTCCGTGCGCCCTCCCGGGACGTCGGATGCTCGCGTCTCCCGGCGCTGCGGCAGGCGAGGCGGGAGAGAGGCCCGGGCGTGCGGGCGCGGCTCACTGCCGCGCGTTGCCCGGGCCGCGGCGGCTGCGCGGGGCGCGCGCTTCGGCTCCCGCAGGAGGCGGTGGGGCAGGCCGCGAGCGAGACCGGCTGGCGCTGCCCTCCGGGGAGCAGCCCGGCCCCCGAGCGAGGGCTGCGGGCTGCGGGCTGCGGGCTGCGGCGCCTCCCTGGGGTGCGCGGGCCCTCCGCCAGCGCTGCAGGCAGAGGTGGCGTGGCTCGTGTGCTGCACGGGTGGGTTTGGCAGCGGACAGTGAAGGGCTTGGGGCATTTTAGGCCTCCTTTCTGGGCAGCCGTCAGAAGCGCCGGGGAGCCTCGGCCGGGACATGCGGGCTTGGGGTCGGCGACGCGTGCGGGGTGCTGGGGGCAGGGGCTTGGCTCCAGGCTGGTCTGCGGGGGGCTCTCAGAACCTGGCGTGGCCGGGCTAGCCGGCCCAGCGCCCTGACGGGGCTCAGCCACCCTCCCACCCGGGCCCTTCCGGCCGCAGACCCTCTCTTTGGGCTGGCCTGCCGGGGGTCTGTGAGGGGCAGGGGCAACCCAGTGTGGCGCAGTGGTGAAGAGCGCGGGACTGGGACTCAGGCGACCCGGGTTCGAGTCCCCGCTCGGCCATGGAGCCAGCCGGGTGACTTTGGGCCAGTCACAGACTCTCAGCCCAACCTACCTCACAGGGTTGTTGTGGGGAGAAGATGGAGGAGGAGAGTGATGTAAGCTGCCTTGAGCGCTTTGTAGGAAAAAGGCAGGATATAAAGCGAAAAATGAATGAATGAATGAATGAATGAATGAATGAAGAGCCCCTGCAGAATGCCAGGTGGGGGACCGGACCATTGCCTAGCGACAGCACAAAATGTGCCCGCCCCTCCCGGATGCTCCGCGGCCTGAGCCCCGCGTCCCTCTCCCTGCAACAGCTTCCTGAGCCGAGCCCTGCGTGTGCCAGCAAAGGCGGCTGCCTGCAGCAGTGGAGAATTTCACGCCACACCCACGACTGGGGGGATGTCCGGGAAGCAAACCCCATGTGCTGACCCCAACCCAGGCCAGTGGCTTCCCCAGCCTGGGGCTCTCCAGATGTGCTGCATATTTTTCATTTTCATGTCTAAAAATACGCATAGATTCCAGCAACAGCTAGAATCCAGAGCTTCACTGCTTCCGAACGCCTGCTTTTCCTGTCGCTTCGCTTTCGGGACATTCAGAACAGATCTTGGGCCAGGCGTTGCTTCCTTTGGCCTCCCCCTGAAGCTGCCATGGGTTGGCGCCGGGGGCTGGAGAGCTCCTCCCGAGCCCCAGAAAATTCATGCTGCCACGTGCTCATCCTCCCACGGGTTGCAGGGCTTCTAAGTTACTCCCCTCACTTCCCCCACGCAGACCCCAAGACAGACCTTCCAGGATGGGCAGGCGGGAAAACAAACAGGGCCAGAGCCGCGGCCACTCCGCACAAAGGAGGCGTTCTGTGCCTGTAATGACGCATTGTCGGGTTCTCCAGGGTGTCTGTGGAAATGGAACGCCGTGGCACAGGAAGCGGCCGCCACAACGGCGCGTGGAACGGCTCCTCCCCGGCACCCTCGCCGTCGCGGGGCCAGCCCCTGCTCCTCCGCGGAAGCTGCCGGCCTCCCTCGCCCTGCACGGGGGCCGCCACGCAGCGGGTGCTTGCCCGCCGCGTGACCTTCGCCAGCGCCCTCCCAACGTGTCAGCGACCCACTGCCCTCCCGAATTCCACTCTGGGGGCAACATTGTGGGGTAGCATCGCTAGAAAGCCGTGACCAGGGGAGGGCTTCTAGGCCCAGCCGCTCACCAGCACCAGGCTTCCCTGCATCTCGGCGGCTTTCGCTGGCCGCATCTGCCTCGATGGTCAGCCGGTCACGTTTCCCTGCAGCCCTTTGATCCCTAGCCTGAAAACCACCCCATCTTTTCCCATTCACAGGACACACACAAGACTTCCTCTTCTCCTGCCAGCGCCAAAGTTCAAACAACAGATCAAACCGCGCCTGGAGACCATGTGTGAGCACTCCGGTGCCAATTAATATCCGAGGAGGGGCCCACTGATCGTCAAACTTAGCAGGAAGACTGATGCCGACATTTCCGGCACAAGAGCGGAGGTTTACTGCTGCATGTCATCGAGCGGCCTTTAAACAGTCCTGATCAAAGATCCCTTTGTCAGCTTCTAATGAATTAATGGAGGACAGATTCTTTTCTCTGTAATGAGAACCCGGGCCTTTGAACAGGGGTACGTGGAAGGGTTTGGGGAGGGCCGCTTTGCCCATTCGGGATCGGAGAGCTATCCGTCTGCTCCCTGAAACTTCGGCGTTGACTTTCCCTTTATGCGTAAGCTAAACAGGAGGCTCCTCGGTGCATCATGTGTTTTAATTTTAAAGGGCTAAAGATGCATTTACACAGTGTGCTTTTAGAAATACAGAAACAGAGCAAGCCAGGAGGGGCCTCCCAGGCCATCTAGTCTGAGCCCCGGCTCCAGCCGGCTCCACTCATGACATGCCCACCTTGTGCATGTCCAGCCTCTCCTTGAACACCCGCCCCGATGGGGCCTCAACCGCCTCCTGTGGAAGCCCATTCCACTCCCTCGGGGTCCCGACTGTCAGGAAGTGCTTCCTGGCATCCGAATGGAGCCTTGGTTCCCTGAGCTTGGCTCCGCTGCAGCGCATCCTGCCCTCCTCTGCAGGGGAGAAAAAGGTCTCTACCCACCTCCGTGTGACACCCCCTCACGTACCTGTATGTCGCCAACAGATCCCCTCGGAGTCTCCTCCAGGCTGAGAAGACCCAGTTCCTCACCTCATGGCTTTCCCTGCAATCCAGCAATCGATCCTTGTGGCCCTGCGCTGCACTGATTCCAACCTGGCTATATCCTTCCTGTAATGTGGAGGCCAGAACTGAACAGAAGAGTCCAGTTGCGGGCGCACCAGAGTCGTATAGAGTGGCAGTAGCCCCTCTCTCGATCTAGAAGCCACCCTTCTGGCAATGCAGCCAAGGGTGGCGTTCGCCCTCTTGGCCGCCGCATCACACGGCTGACGCAACTGTTCACTTTTACTCAGCGTTTACCTTTCAGGTAAACCTTGATTATCTGTTGGAGAAAATGCTGCACCAAGAAACAGGACAGGTACGCAGGAGGACACTGAAGCCTGGCTCTGGTTTGCATTACAGGCCACCCCACCCCACCCCACCCCACGGATGGTCTCTCCGCCACGGCAGGTTGCTGCATATGCAAACCCAGCACTATTCTGTGGGCCAGGTTTCATGGACAAGCCGCGTGAGACAAATCATGGGTTGGTGATACCCGTGGTGGCGTGCCGTTTCATCCGAACCCAGCTGTTCAATGCCACTTTGCACCCGACATCCAGGGTTTCTCCTAGGAGGCGAGGTGTCCCTTTCTCCCACTTCTGCGGCCCTGGGAAGCCTTGCTGCTGAAGGGCTTCTTGGGGAGAACTGCTCCCCCTTCGGGGCCTTGGAGATTCGAGGCCTCAAAAGCAACCATTAACTCCATCATGGGGCCTTCCTCCGGACCACAGCAGAGGAGCAAAGAGTTAATTTCGTCCTCGCTGTCTGCTCTCGCCCCATTAATTATCCCTCCGCTCATGCAGGCTGCATTCCTCAAAACCTTCATGTTGCTGCTCGTATTCGGCGTCCCGTAAATCCGTGCGGTGTTGCTCTCAGTGCCTCCAACCGGATGATGGAAGCGTGGGGGGCTTGCTGCTGAAGGGTCTCCTCCTCTGCCTCCCTCCCCGCACATCCCTCCCACCCGCCACATTCCTCTGCGGAAAAATTCTAAGGTTAAGATCTGGCAGTGCTTGATAGAAATCCCTAAGATTCCTTTGAGGTTAACAACACGGGAAATTGCCCGAGTTTCCAGATAGATGCCTGCGCCCTGCTTGTGACCCATCTGGTGGCCAGCCTGTTTGGGGGAAATTGAAGGTACGCGTGTTCGCACGTGCCCTGCCTCCTCCCAGATCTACTGTGTGTGCTTTTAAGGCAGCCTCACAAGTGTGCAAAGGTGCCGTGGACCATGGGCCACGAAGCGAGGACCCCGTGGCCCAGGCAGGGCAGCATCATGGAGGAAATGTTGCTGCCGCAGGAAAACGGAGCGCGGGTGCGGGACTTCCCTTCGGCGGACGATGGCTTTCGAAAAAGCAACTACATTGAAGAAAAGGTGACCCTGATGAGACAGAATGCAGCTGCACCGGTTCACCTCAGCGTCTTGCTAAGCCACCTCTTTGCAATCAGCATTCAGAGCAACTGTGCAAACTCCCAGGAATGGCCTCACTCCTGGCGTCTGCAGCAGAGCCCCTCTACTTCTGGTGGCTGTACACACGGACACCAAATGCAGCGAGGAGGAACGGACACCTCCACAGGTGCTGCTTCACAGCCATGCCATGAGCATGGGCTCGGGGTCCCCTCTTGCAGGCAACGGGCAGGAAGAGGGGGACACCCGCCCAGGCCTTGGCTTCTTCCCAGTTTGGAAGGAGCAACGCACTCCATCATTCCCCTCCTGGCACCAGGACAGAACAGAATCCCCCCAGTGGAGTCTGTCTCGAATCTCCAAAAATTGTCGGGCAGCTTGAACGTGGTGAAATGGCCAGGTTCATGGGTAGGTGTGAGCAATCAATTGCCAGAGGGGGAGGAAATGGCCCACACAGTTACTCGGCCCCATCCAGAAGGTCATCCCTGTGCGCGGACTGGTCTAGGCACAGGTTGAAGCCTGAGCGGGGGGCGCTATCGAGGGAGCACCTGGCCAGCCACCCTGCCTGTGGAATGGGAGCAACCTGGAGGGGCAGCCCTTCCCGAAAACCCTGCCCGGAACCCCCAGTGACCCGCCTTCACCCGCAGCCACTTGCCTCCCGTGGGTGGTGTGGGAGCCAGCACTGCAGGCCACGGCCGAGCGACATCAGTCCGTGCTGGCGGACTAAGCCAGGCCTGAGTAAGAGGTGGCGGGGCGGCAAGTGGGGGAGTGGCCGGTCACGGAGACTCAGGCCAAGGCCGAGAGGCAGGGCTCAAGTCCGAGGATGATGCTGTGCTTAGCTGTCCAGACATCGGGGGCAATTGATTCTAAGATCCTCCTGCGCTGGAGAGTCGCTGAAGGCTAAAACAACCTCTCTGGTTTAGAAGAACTTCTTTTATGCTCACAAATAGCCTCAGGATGTCTTTAAATCTTGCTCTGTCATCGTGGCGACAAAGCAGCCGTGCAAACGCAGTGGGCCCCCACGGCGCTGTTGCGTGCTTTCCGGTAAAGGAGGGATGGTCCGCACCGCAGACCCCGCTTGCTGCCCCTGCTTGGCCTTTCCCTCCGCGGGGCCCTGCCAGCTTGCAAGCAGCCCGCTGCGCCGCCCGCAGCCGGGGTCAGCTGGGCCCCGCGAGAGCCAGGCTGGGCTGGCCGCCTCCCGTCCGACAACGGCACAGGCGTTCGCTACAGGCGACGGGGAGACCAACCAACCACCCAGCCCCCGGCTATCCAAACGAGCGGCAAAGCTCCCCAAAATCAGGGCAAAGCAACCGGCCGTGTCACCCCGAGTGGCCGGACACACGGAGGCTGCCGTAGCTTGCCCTGCCCCCCGAGTGTCCAGAGGCCGATGGCCAGGCAGGCCCGCTCGCTGCACCCCAGAAGCCCGTCCTTCCTCCGCCTCCCGCCTGGGCCCTCTGAGCAGCTGGAAGTGCTGCGGGGAGCTCTCTCAAGGGGCGGCTGCAAGACCCAGAGAGGAAGGGGACGGGCGTCAAGGGACAGTGCGAAGCCTTTAACACCCCGACACATCAAGAGAGACGTGGAGACGAAAGCAGATTCGTGTGCCTAGAGCAGGCCTGCACTTGGATATTCTCCTTTCTCGGCCTGTTCGCTCGCGTGGACTCAAACGCCCCCAGCAACAGCGACGGAGGGGCTGGGCTGCGTGAAATGTGCAGGGGCAAAGGGCACCCAGAAGAGAATGTGCTGTATGTGGGAGGACCAGGGCGAAACCGCAGCTCGTCTTTCAAAGGAATGCATTCTATCAACCACAAAGCGTTTGTCGAATACGCAATCGGCACCGGAATATCACAGGGCTTTTTTTTGGTGAGCCGCCCGAGGCTTTGTTGCGATGGGGGCGGCATAGAAATGTTTTAAACAAACAAACAAACAAACAAAGGGCTCCAACAGCCTGATGGAGACATGATGCTTATGCCATCGCTGACAGACTGGAAAGGCAGCGAGAGGCGAAATCCAGCAGCTCGGCGGCTTTCAGACATTTCGGTGCAGCAGAGTCGAGTGCAGGCTGCACCGTGAACCGGCGGGCGCACGCGCGCGTGCTCCCAGCCTGGCTCGGCCTGAGGCCAGGGGCGGGCAAGGGGGCTGGGCGGGCACTCGCGCCCGCTGCTCCTGGCCAGCCGTCCTCCGCAGCCACAGGAGTCGGAAACGGTCTTGAAGCACTAGCGAAAACACAACACAACACAAAAGGCCCCGGAAAGTCAGTCGCAGATCAGGGTGCGCACACCACAAACAACAGTGGGATCTCCCGAGTGCCCGAAGTGTTGTCTCCAGCTTGAAGCAGAATAATCGGCTCCGACCTTCGTAGGCTACTAACTCCCTAATCATTTGATTACCCGGAGTATTTGGTTTGTGGATTCTAAATATTGACTTTTCAAAAATCAGAGGAGCATTCAGAGCAATTATCTTGAGATGTGCCATGTAGACATGCACAGTTTATAAATAAGTCTGCATATTCATCGTTACCCCCAGAGAAGTCTGAGGTCAGAGCCGGAGAGAGGCGCACAGCTGAGACTGTCAGCTCAATGTGGCTTGCAACCGATTTTTACAAGTCCCCAAAGAGCCCTCACAAAGGCAAAACCTGACAGGCCGTAATGGAAAGGTTGCAAAGCCCACCGAGGCCCCGTTCCTGGGCACTCGGCCTCTCCTCTCCTCTCCTCCCTGCCTGCCCACAATGAACCAGGCTGCGCACAGAACAGAACGCGGGCAGCCAGCCACATCTGGGTCCCCTCCCAGACGCTGGGCTCCCTCGGCAGGACGGACTGTGATGCCGGACAAACGAAGGCGCTGCCAGTGAGAATGCGCACAGGTCCTGCAGGCATGTTCTTTCCCCACAATCACTTTCCTTGGATTCAGGAATCATTTTACAGATAAAGGCAGCACATTTCTTGCAGGCAAAGTCCAGTCTTCTGGCAAAATTAGGGCTGTTACTTGTGGGAAGGCTGCTTGCTGGCTGGGATGGATTCCTGGGCGCTAATTATAAACAGTGCTTGATTTCGGTGGAGTAAATATAAAATGGTTCTTATGAACCGGAGGAGCATCAGCTGCACCCGCCTGGCACGCTGGGGAATTGATCGAAGTTGGGCAGTCCACAGGCAGATTTCCCCATTTCCCACAAATAAAATCACGCCCTTTCAAGTTGATCAGTGGCTTTGGCAAATCTCTGCAGGGCTCAGACACGGAGGCATTTGCAAAGGCCAAGAGTGCCATGTTGCACGGAGTCTGGGCATCAGATGCCCTGCAGGCCTGGCTTCTTTGCACATTATTTAAACGTTCACAACAGGTGCTTTGCTCAGATTTTGTTGAGGAGGACTGTGGCAAGGGCGAGAAAGAGAGGGTGCGGAGGGGAGAAATTCTGGGGGTTGGGGCTCATTTGTGGAACGTACAGAAATGGTCATCCTCCAGAATGTTTGGGGGTGACAGCTAGCCAGAGGAGACAGGGCCGTCTGAACGCGTGGGCCTGAGGGGCCCTTGCCCGTGGGCCCCATACTAATCTGTGCATATTAACCCTTGGAAAATGGGAAAACTTCCAGAATTAACAGGAGTTGTAGTTGTCGTAGGGGCCCCGGGACACTGCTTTGCCCGGGGCCCATTGTGCTGTTCAGACGGCCCTGGGAGGAGAGCCAGCCCAGCTCTTCCGGGCTCGCTGGCCTCCAGACTAAGCTCCTTCGGCACCTTCGCTAGCACCTGCGCGCTCAGCCGGAAGCCGGGGCCAGTCTCTCTTCCAGCCTGCTAGAGGAGGGGCCCCAGAGTTGCACCGGCAGCTCTTATCTTACCCTGGGGATTCCACGTTGCCGGGTAGGGGGGCAGACAACATGGCGCAGAGGAGGGGGCAAGAGTGTCCCTTCTGCCCGCGGGATTCCTGGCCCGGCATCAAACAGATCCGGCTGCTCCTCTCCTCTCCTCTCCTCGGGTAGGTGGCGCAGGTGGGCCCTCGAGACAGCTCCATCCTCTCCGTCCTTGTGTCTGCAAGGTTTTTACTGCCTAGGCTGGAAATGACAACCCCGCAGCCTCCCATCTCTCCCCTGCCTCCATGCCCTGCGGGGCCGGAATGGGCCTGTTGGAAATCCTGGGCCACTCGGCCCCGTTTGCCCCCTGCACCCGCTTGGGCTGGGCCAGCAGCAGCCACGTTGCTGCTCCTTCTCCTGGTCTGAATTGCTCGTGCGACTTCCAAGCTCTCTCCTCCAGACTATTTGCTGCCTCTAAAGATAGCACCCAGGCACACCCGGGGGGGTCATTTGGCATGCAAGCGCCGCCTCCCAACGTGCTCCAAGTTTGGTCCGACTTCTTAATTATTCAGAAGGGTGTTGCTCCAGCCATAACCCCAATTAATTTGCTTTTCATGACCCATATCAGCCGTGCTGCACGCTGGTTTCCTCGGTGCCGTGTTGCAAACACATTTGCTCTTGCTGAGCCATGCCAGAATGAAAGGGATACTGGGCTGGTTGCATTTCCACGAGGATGACCTGCTTTTTCCATCCAGCTTGAGAGCCTCCCCGGCCTCAACGTGAACTGCCAGAGCATCGGGCCTCGAGGAACGAGGAGGCTGCAGCTTGGGATTCTTGACTGGCTGCCACACGGACAGCAAGGACCACGCGTTCGGACGTGGTCAAAGGGGACTGAATGCCGTGTGGAGGAGATTGCCGGGGCTCCTTGTCCCATGGGCACCAGTTCCGAAGGAACATGGGGCAGGAGCTTGTAGGCTTCCCCCGGCCGCTGGCAGCCGCGGTGTGATGTCCGGAGAAGGCTGGGCTGGAGGGGCCTGGTCCTTCACGGCTCCCTGTGTGGGCAGATGCTTCGGAGCTTGTGGTCTGCTAAAACACTTTGGTAAAATGCAGGCCCTTTCTTATATCTCTGTGTTTGTGTCTCTGATCTCTCCTCTCCTCTACATTTATTTGTGCAGAAATTCATGCCTTCGTTTGGGCTCACTCGTCCCTCCTGTCGTAATTATCTCAAATCCAGTTTCAAAGGCTACATGGGGAAACAGGAAAACCCATGGAATGCTTTCCAGTCTCTGCTGCCAGGAGGAATTAGGGACACCTTGAATTTGCAACTTGATTTCCATCCTGGATAAATAACCATTCTATAATCCAGCTTTTTTCAATTTAGCTGGGCTTAATTTGAGCTGGGCTCACTAAGACTAAATGAATTTTGGCGGTGCCTGGGAGCAATTATGTCAGAAAACACTCTGGCTCCTTCTAGGATGCATTAAATATATCCTTTTCTATTACACTTTATTTGTATTTTGTTGTTTGTTTGTTTTTGAATCTCCATTTCATGTTGATTAAAGTCATTGACTCCGCAGTGTTGACTAAACCTTACATCTGAATCCCTTTGCAATGTTACCAAGAAAGCCAACGCTTATGAAGTTCAATAAACTACTTGTAAAACAGGGAGTGTTCGATGGAAACAACACAGTGAAGTCGCTCTGCAACAGACGTTCACTGGCAGCACACGGCTGGGGCTCATCCTTACCAGCCAGCCACTTGGTGACACAGAAGTTTGCATTTTAACAGATGAAATAAAACATTTTGAAGGTTCAACTCATCACAGAAGGGCCTTCCTTTTCTCTGAGCAGCAGCTCAGTTTCTTTCATTTCAGTAACCTTTTGAGAAATTCCGAACGTCTGAAAGCTGCTGGAAAACTCTTCCTAAGAAATGCTTCCTGAGATGGATTGGAAACACGTGGCTACCATCCCGATGGTGCAAGGCTGAAAAGTCTTGCTTCTCGACACACCCTCAGACCTTTGCAGCTGGGCAGAGTATTTGCCGAAGAGAAAAGCAAAGTAGCTGCACAAAGGCGGCGGGCAGCTGTTTCTACCTCTGCTGGCCTTGCACAGTGGTAACCCTTAAAATAATATTTTGATCTTGGCTGAATTAGTTTAAAATTGAAACTTGCATTAAAGCAATGCTACGTTTTGGGTTTCTGTGGTCCAGGCAGAGAGGTTCAGAGGCGGCAGAGTCATCTCTTCGGTGCAGCCTCGGAAACCACAGCTCGGGAAGAGCACGCCCTCCGTGCATGCCTGTGAAACAGCCTCGGAGAGGAGCGAGAGGACTGTCCGCTGGGCCTTCTCAGCTCGGGGTTTGACCCCAGCGAGTCCAGGACCTGCAAGGTGCAAGGAAGGCTGAGTGTGGGCAGCTGTGTCCCAAAACGGCACACGTGCCCCAGAGGGAGCCCTGCCCCACGCAGGCCTCCGACTGAAAGAGGGAGGGACGCTGGCGGCAGCCTGGCCTGGGATTCTCGCCGCCCAAGAAGCCGGCCCGCAGCCCTGCCAGTGAGGGCCCCCCTCCGCAAAGGCAGCAGCAGTGGCTTGCGCCAGCCCAGCGGCCCCAGCCCATTCATCATCCCCTCCTTGACATTCATCTCAAACAAACAGAAAATCAACGGGCTTCTCTTCACCTGCTTCTTGTAAATAAACTTGCTTTGTTTTTCCCGTATTGGGCAGACAACCCAGGTGGAGCTTACATGGGCGGGGGAGAAGATGTGTGTTCGTAGATATATCTATTTTCATCCAACCCGAATTTCCAGATACCAGCCCCCCCTTCGAAGGTGCCCTCCTTTCCAGTCTGGTTTAACCCTAAGGAAGGGGAAGACCCGGGGCCGGGAAGGCTCCGTGCGCACCGGGCACTGGAAAAATGCTCGTCAGAGGGAAATGCGCAGGGCACTCGGAGGTGGTCTTCCCCACCAGGCTATCACTTCCTCAAGGATCATATTCTAAACATGCACCTATATACATGCAAACATCACGCAGAACTGAGCCTCCTCGGTCCTCTTTTTTGGCCGCTCTTGTCCGATTGGTGCCCATATCCTACTTCTCAAGAAAATCACCAAAGCTTAGCAACAGGATTAACTCCGGCCGGTAACAACAAACCAGTGTGACAAACCACAATCCAACCCTTCTCCAGCTGGAGAACCGGACCAAAGGAGAGCATTCGTAATAATGCCAAAGTCAGGCGTCCACCAGCTCTGGAAAGCCTTTTCCACTGGAATTCAGAGCATTGATAGTGTCTAATGGCAAACCATCAGCAGGATTTTTAAAAATGGCAAAACCTGTTCGGGGACATTAGCATCATGCTAAACAGCCACCCTGGCATCCTGCCCGTTACACAATTTATCTTACATATAAATAGCATCATTAACCTACGCAGCGTATGTGGCATTCCACTCAGATGGCTTGTAGCTGGAAAGCAAATAAATCTTGGAGAAAAAAGTCTAGAGCCTATTTGTGGCATTGCACCCCCATAAATCACGCAGCGCGCGGAGCCTGCCCCACGGAGGCCCGGCTGCCACGCGGCTCGCAAGACAGAAGGTGGCAGAGGGCCAGCAGAAAGCCGCAGGATCGGCGTATGCCAGGGTAGCCTCTCGGCAGGTAGTGCAGCGGGCCCTGCCCCGGCGGCGACCGAAGGGCCAGCACACACGGCTGGCTCCCCCCCCCGCCCCAGGACGGGCCTTGATCCGTTTTGGTGTGGCGTCAGAATAGCCCCACAGAGGTCCAGGAGGCCTCATGGCCGCCGCTCGAACCGGGGCTGCCTGGGAGGTCAGCCCGGCTTGATCCTCAGCTTGCCAGGCTACCAGCCGCTCTGAGCCATCCAGGGCGGGCCAGAGTACGGGCCTCTCCCACCCAAGGGGGGCCGGCTTCTCCTCCCACCTCCCCAGTCTCTTCTGCCCTGGAAGAGGCGAGGAGGGAGGTGTGGGCTTGGCCCCGCAGGGCCACCGGACGCGGCCTTCCGCTCAGGCACAGGAGGAAACGGCTGGGGAGGCGAGTCTGCTGCTGAACGGTTCACAGCCTGCCGCACTTTGCACAGTCGTCATGGGTGCTCCCGCGTGAGCGCACACACGTGCCAGCACACACCCGCACATGAGCGTCGAGCTGCCAAGCTGGCGGGCTCCCGAGCAGAGCGATCCCCTGAGCCTCTGCGAGACAAAGCCGCCCAGCCGTCTTCCAGCAACGCCGCCGCCTGGCGCTCTCGCCTCGCTCCCTCTTCATCCATCTCAGGTGGAACCGGCCACTTACCTCTGGGGGAGGAACCTTCCGCAGGGAAGCCGGGCGGGAGGAGGACGCCTGTCCCCCGGCCAGGCACTTCTTCTAAAAATGTGCTAGGGAGACAAGGGGGTCGCCGGGACGTGGGCGTTGCGTGGCTGGGGGCCCCCTGCCCTTGTGGCGACTGGAGCGAAGCCTGCCCGGGGGCTCCTGGCACAGCGGCTGGTGCAACGGACCGGAGCCCACGTGGGGGCGGGGAGGCCGAGCGGAAGCCTGCCTGCCTGCCTGCGAGTCGCAGGGCCGCAGGCCTCCCAGGAAGCCCCCACGGCCCTGTCCACGTGCGCATGGACCAGAAGGCAGGCGGCCTTGCCCCAGAGAGGGGCTGTGCCAGCCCCACCGAAGGCGTAGGGGGCTAGTTTTCCTCTGTGGGGCATTTCCCGCAGCTGGGAGGCTGAAGAGTCGCTGGGGGGCCGGCCAGGTCCAGCCCGGGGGGCTCTGTGGGAGGGGGGCAGGCTCCGCAGCCAGACGAGGCGCCCTCTGCGTCCCGCACGGCACAGCAAGGCGGCCCAAGCGCTCCGTTCTCCCCTGCATAAGCCACACAAAGGCCGCCTCATCAACCTCGCTCAAAGACGGCCTCCGGCGGAGCGCTTCCGGGCCACAGCTCTGGCAGCCCCGAGCAACGGGGGGGGAGCACAGGTGAGCAGCGGGGGGGGGGCACCAGGACCCAGCCGCCCCTGTGAATGCAGGCTGCCCTTCCCATGCAGCAGCTGGCGGGCAAGCCCCCCCCCCCCATCGTTTTTCTCCTTTCCGGATGTGCAGCTCCAGCGAGCAGGAAAGGCCCGCAGCACATGCTCCAGGCACGCTGCTCTGTGCACGCCCTCCTTACCCTCTTTCCTACACATTTCAGAGTTGCTTGTGAAGATGTGCACCTGGCAGAATTATGGCGATCAGCCTTTTCTTGGGGGCCCTGCATTTACCAAATGTTGTCCAAGAAATGCTTATTCTGCACAGGAAGGGTGGCCAACAGGCAACAGAGGTTGTTCCGGCAAGAGTTTGGATGCCGACCTAATGCTGGATCATGCCAAAGATCTCGGAATCAGTTGCGCAAAAGAGCGTCCAACATGGCAGTCCTGCTTTCTCCTCGCTCTCGCTGGCGTTTTCATAAGATGTATCCTAAAGTGGAGAGATTAGATAGCATTTCTCTGCCATTTAAACAAGTATTTAAAAAGCAATAACCCCTTTTCTCCACGAGCTGGTGATGACAAATGATGTGCAATTCATGGGCGGCATTTCAATCTCCGAAAGTATTAGCACTGCTCCCCAAGCGCTGCTTCGGAGGCAGGTTCTTCTGGCAGCCCTCCTCGCAGCTTTGCCCGGCTCTCCAGCCCTGGATTCATTTGGAGAAAGGCAGGCAAGCATCAATCAGCGCTGCATGAGCGCTGCAGGCTCTCGGGGCCGGGGAATCCACACCGTCCTTGGTCTGCCTTCCCCTCTGACCATGGGAAACCCGAGGGCTCCTGCCATGCCCAGCCCGGACTGAGCTGCATTTCAGCGGCTGGCTGGAAATGGCCGGCAGCTCTGGCGGATTTCACTAAATCCCTGGGCCCTGACAAGGCTTGTTGTGCTCCCCGGTACATAACAACACGATCTCAACAACCCATGTGACACAGTGGAGACTTGCGTAAAGGCCCAATAACTATTATAAGGCAGGATGTCCATCAGGGAATCCACCAGGGATCCCAAAATCCAAACAAGGAAACAAGGCAGGGAAAAGTCTAGGGGTTTCTTCACTTGTGTTTATCAGTACATTTCTTGCTCACCCTGGTGCTCTGGCAGATGACGGCTGTTCCAGCCCAAGATTCCCTTTTCAGAGGCAATACTGAAAATTTGAGACTCACCGTTATGAGGTGTCACCATATTCTGTTCTGTCTCCTGCATCTTGTCCAGGATGATGGGCATCTGGATCCGACAAATGAGGACAAACGCCCTGCAAGGCTTCCCACAGCCCCCTGCCCCATGTGGGCACAAACGAGGGGAAACGGACACCCTCCCTCTTCGGTGCCATGGGGATTCCTGAAACGGAAGCACACTCAGTCTGTCGCGGATGGCCTGCAGCAGCTTTCCCCAACCTGGTGCCCTCCAGGGGCTTTGTGTATGCACATTTATACTTCATTTTTACTAGAAAGATGAGGCCCACAGTAGGGATCAAGGGAAAGGGTGAGGGTCCACCGAGGGATTTTAAGCGGCTCCAGAACCGAGCTCATGGGTCCTTATGGGGTCAGCTCTTTTGGGGTGCCAATAAGCCCCACAGAGAAAGGGGGAGCTTGCATCAAAAACAGACTGCCAGGATTATAATTAATGGAGAACTTACAAATACCATAGATATTCAAAAGGGCACAAGACACGGATGTCCTTTATCACCATTGTTGTTTATATTGATTTTAGAAGTGTTAAATAGAAATATTAGAGAAGACACAGACATTAAAGGCGCTAGAATTAGAGATGGAAGCTATAAACTGCAAGCATTTGCAGATGACTTAGTTTTTATTCTTGAAGGACCCTTGGTAACAATGTCCAAACTTTTACAAAAGATAGAAGAATACGGCAAGTTACGGGGATGAAAATAAACAGAGAGAAGACGAAACTGTTAGTGAAAAATCTCACATTGGAGCAGAGAAAAACTCTGATGGAACAAGTAGATCTTCAAATTGTTAAAAAGGTTACATATTTGTAATTTTCCTTACAACTAAATGCACTACATTGAAAGAAGATAACTATGATAAATTATTTAAGGAAACTAACAGTGACATGGAAAATGGGCTAACTTGCAATTATCTTTGTTGGGAAGAATAGCAATAGTTAAAATGAACATATTACCAAAGTTTTTATTTTCATTCCAGACAATTCCCATAAAAATTGATAAAAATTTTTTTGATGATTTAAATACCCAAATTTCGAGATTTGTATGGAAAAAGAAGAAACCGAGGATTAAATTAAAAACGCTTCAGGAGGCTAAAGGGAATGGGGGTTTTGGTCTTCCTGATTGGGAAGCTTCTGTCAAGCTTTTGTCTTAATATGGCTAAAAGAATGGATAACTTTAAGAAATAATAGAATTCTTTATCTTGAAGGGCATGATTTTCAAATGGGTTGGCACGCTTATATGTGGTATGATTGCTTTTTAAATCATTATATTAGGAAATCACTAATGTCGGTGTGGGAAAAGTTAAAGACAAAACTGTATATTAAATTACCAAGATGACTTTCACCTATGGAAGCTCTTGTATACCCAAATGCATTGAATTTTTATATGATTGTGAGATATGATGATATTCTGGATAATGATGGAAGACTGAAACTGAATCAAGAACTACAAGAGCAAGGAATTAATATCTCTTGGTGGCATAAGGTTCAAATGCAATCGAGATATGTTAAAGAATATAAAATGTGGGGGGGGGCGTTAACAACATTTGACCATGTGATTTTAAAATCAGATGAGAAAATAATTAAAAGACTGTATAATTTTCTTTTGGATATGAGAATGGAAGATGAACACATCAAGGAAACTATGATAACGTGGGCACAAAACTTTGGATATAATATTGAGTTAGAGAACTGGCAAAAGCTGTGGGAAAGAAATATTAAAATAACATTAGCAACCTCATATAAAGAAACCTGTATAAAATGTTTTATAGATGGTATCTTTCACCAAATAGATTAGCTAAGATGTTTCCAAATATGTCAAATGGATGTTGGAAATGTAAACATAAACCGAGTACCTTTTATCGTATGTGGTGGACCTGTGATAAGGCAAAAAAATACTGGGTTAAAATACACAAATGGCTTGAGGGAATGTTACAAAAACCCCTAATATTTAAACCTGAGGTTTTCTTATCAGGCATTGTACCTGAGGATGTCGGTAATCAGGTAATCAAGCACTGTATCTGATTCTACATTTAACTACTGCAGAGAGGGTTGCATTTGCCCAACATTGGAGAAGCGAAGAACCACCTACCGACCAACTGATTTTAAAAAAGACCTGGGACTGTGCCGAAATGGACAGATTGACTTTGTCCCTGAAGGAGAAAGAGGATACAGACTGCTATCAAACTTGGAATTCCTTTTATTACTGGCTAGAGAAATGGGACTATGCAGAGATTTAAATATGATTATGGATTATCATAAAGAAAAAGAGTACGGGGGGCTGACCCAGTAGGTCTGATGTTTTTGACGATGGATGATTTTTAGTTTCTTTTGTTAGTTAGTAGGAGAATAACAATAAAACCTATTCAGAAAAAAAGAAAGAAAGAAAGAGGGAGCGTGCGAGATCTGACCCGCAGGCACGGAGGAGTCCAGCACCTGCCTCACGGAAGCTGAGGAGCCGCCCGGGGCCGACCGTGGCAGGCCAGACCGTCTCTGGGCATCCCCGGCAGCCTCTGTCCCAGCAGCGTGAGCCCACATCGAGCGTGAGGCGCTCTCTCTCTCTGGCTCGCTCGCTCGCTCGCTCTGTAATGAGGCATCACTGGAAATGCACTGGGGGCCATCACGCCCACAGCAGAGTCCCGTAACGCGCCCAGCGCTTCCCCTCTCAGGATGCCCTTCCACAGGGCATCGGAGCACCTTCATTCGGGTTATCCTTGAATGGCCCCGGTCCTCCCGCATCAAGGCTTTGTGGAGCGACCGGTGGGAGAGCCGGGGGCAGGAGGGGCGGCGCGCGGGCCATGTGCAGCGGAATCCCCTGTGGCGGGGGCGGCCGCAAGTCTCCGAAGCCCCCCAGGAACGCGCCCAGCTGCCTGAGGCCCAGTGGCCCCTGCAGCAGGCCGCACGAGCGGTCGAGGTCCGAGCAGCCACAGGCTGCGGGGGGGGGGGCACCGAGCAGCCCCTCCCTGAAGGACCAGCCCTTGGGAGCCTCCAGGCTGAGAGGAGGAGAACCGGCCCGGAAGTGCCCCAAATGTGCCAGAGCAGCCGCAGCTCGGCAGCCCTCAGCACGGGGCCAGCGGCTTTCTTCTGCCCCCACCTGGGAGGGAGGGACGTGCCAGCAGGTCACCTTCTCGCAGGCCAGCTCTCAAACAGGCCCACAAGGACCCGCCCCCCCACCTGGTATGTGGGCCACCCCACGGGGCACAGGGAGCAGGGGCCGCACGCTCCTGGACCTACTCCTGCGTAGACCCAGGACACCGCACCTTCCCTCCCTCTGCCCATCCTGGCGGGGGTCGGAGGAGGTCCACGCTCCTGCGCCTGCCGGCACGTCGGAGCAGGTCCGGCTCACGCACTGCGGTGGCGCGCGACGGGGAGCCAGGGCCCCTCCCCGCAGGGAGCGCTGCAATAGACCTTTAATCATCATCATAAATAGCAAGCCCCGCGTGGGCAGCCGCAAGGGACGCCGGGACAGCGGCTCTTTGGCACCAGGGCCGCCCGAGCGGAGAACGAGGCACCCCCGGGTGCTGAGCACACCCTGCAGTGTGCTGGGGCCGGACGCGAGGGCCCGTCAGCGCCCTCTGAGAGCGGCCCACGCACCGAGCCCCCGGCTGGGCCCCGGGGCTGTGTTGGCCAGCGGCTGGAGGTGCGCTGCGGACAAGAGCCGGCTTCAGGCTGCTCTACTGGGATTCTTTTCCAAATCTGTATCTTTCTTAAAGCTGCTTTCCTGTGGCTTCCAAATGCGCCAGTGACCTGTTCCAGCTGGAGCGACCGTTCGTGTCCCGCTGGGGCCACAGGGAAGCAGCCTGTGGACGAACCCTCCCGAGTCCCGTCCTCCGTTTTGTGTTTACTCACAGCAACGCCGCACAAACACTCAGCAACACACATATTACTGCAGGGGTCTTGAAGCCTGGCACATTCAAGTCCATCTCTGGTGTCAACAGAAATATAAATGAGCTCCGAAGGTAACCTCGTGAGCGGCAATTAATGCCCCCAATTGTTACCAGTTACCAAAACCCTGACGAGAAGCAGTTCCAAGGAAAACAAACAGAAGAGCTGGCGCTCCTCAAGAAATTTAAACTTAAACCTACAAATTAAAAGCATCTCAAGGGCCGGGCGGGATGTAACTGAATAATGTGTCCCATTCACTTCAAAGTAATTGGCAGTTTTCTTAAGCAATCTGTCAGCAAAGTGATGCGAAAGGAGTCAAGTAAACCAAGCCTTTTTTGTCTCAGCTGCAGGTTTCCCCACTTCTCTCTCTCTCTCTCTCTCTCTCTCTCTCTCTCTCTCTCTCTCTCTCTCTCTTTTTTTTTCTGCCATGACCTGGCAGGAAAGAGCCTGAAGGGAAAAGGAAGATTTCTGGAGAAGTTAACAGACAAGTGAACCCTCAGGAAGTTGCCAAGGGCAACTGAGGTCTACTATGGGGGCACCTAGCAATTGCCATGAAAACAGGGGAAAAGAACCCTGGATAACATGGGGAAGGGATTAGGACGCTGGGCCTCTTGGGTGGTCCACGGGGGACACAAAGGGTCTCCTTGTTCCAGGCTTGGTGCTCACGCTGGAAAAAGCAGCGAGGGCATGCCGGGCCTCCTTCTCCGGCCGGATGGTGTATGGACCCCCCCGCAAGTTGGTGCTGGCTCCGGAGGGTGACAGGATGACACCTGTCGACCGCTCCCACCAAATCGAAAGCCGCTTCCAAGAGCGCCCGGCCCTCAAATAGCCAGAAAGCCAAAGGTGGCACGAAAGGTCCTAACTTGGCGTGCCCAGGTCGTCCCGGTGAAGGAGACCTCTTGTGGTCGCCTGCTCCAAACCCGCAGGGGACCTCCTTCCCGTACAGGACTCGGCCGATCCACCAATGGCAACGAAGACCGGCCCGGTCACCAGAACGGATGTGGCCCAGGCAATCCCCTGAGCAGCAGTTCCTGGGCCCCACCTGAAAACTCTTCTGTTTCAGCAGGCATTCACTTCTGGCTTCCTATGCAGTATTATGGAACTTACATAGGGTTAAATATGCAATTTTATGCACATGCAATTGACTGAATGTGGGTTTTTTAGAATTTGCTTCGGGGCTGGTTTGCTGTTGCTGCTTTACCTTATTAGCTAGCCGCAGTGCTTCGACATGGAAAATCAGAGCTGTAATTTTTAAAGACCGTCTGATATTCTTCCACACGTTAGGAAGAGTAGAAGGTTGCCAGGAAACAGGAGCTGCCCTCAGCAAGCCTGACGTCTTAACTCTGGACTTCTGAAGCACACGGAGAACGCCTTCCTCCCATCTGTTTCCGCTGTGCACGAACTCGCCGCCACCTTTGCTCGCCTGCCAGCAAAAGCCCTTTCCTGGCTTCTTCCACCAGCCCCTTGCAGCTGAGACTTCTTGCAGCGCAACCGTCGGCCAGACTGCAACGGACCTCACGCCGGGGACCTCCAGCACAGGCTGGTAGCCAAATTCGTAGTGACGGACATGCTCCAGGTTGTAATTCTCATCCCAGGAGGCCGTTCCACATGTCACCCATGCCGACCACGATTAACAACAATTCATCTGGGGGATGCAAAGCTCAACAGAAAAAAGCTTCAGAGTGAAACAACATTTCCGGTGAACTGGGATGGAAAAGCCCACAACATGTGAGTACATTTTCAGCGCCTAAGTCCGGTCGCTGATGAATCCGTTCTTTTTTCTGCATTACAAATCATGCTGTCTGAATTAAATAGTGGCTCTTAAGAGGAGAGCTCAAGTGGAGGAAGCAACCCAACTGCAGAGCTGAGCTGGTTTATTGTTGCTTAATAAGACCCTGCTCAAGGATGCCGCGTGATCAGCAGCTCTCATGCACCCCGAGCGTCTTTTCGCTCGTGGCCCCAGTGGTCCCACCAACTAATTCTTGGCCGTAATTATTTCATTAGCAGACTTGCCGGTGCAACCTAGCGCCGTTGCCTGCTGGATGCGCTGGGGCGGGGGGGGGGGGGGGCATGAGAGAACCTCCCTCTTCACTCCCTCTTCACTTATTACAATGCTGAAAGCATTGTCAAGATCTCGGTCCATTGGGCTGTAGGATGCGAGCCTTTCTCTTTCCCGTGTACAGTCGGTTTCTTGGTCTTGGAAGGGCACTGAAAGGGCACTGAAAACCTAACTGCATGGTCCTGGTGAAAAGTTATTGATTTATTTATTACATTTCTGCTCTGCTCATTAGCCAGAATGGCTCCACATGGCTTACAAAGACATAACAGCACCTGTGATAAAATGACCGTATTACTCTAACGAACCTATCGTAACAATACAATAACAGCGATAACACAATAAGAACCCCACGGTAAAAGCCTCCAAAACCCCACAGCAGCCCCACTCAGGCTAATCTAAGGGCACAGTGGCACTAAATACAATAAATACTGTAAAAAGATCTCTTTAAAAATCACCTTAACTATTAAAATACTGGGCAAATGAAAAGGCCCTTGCCCGGTGCCAAAAGGAGCGGAGAGGGCCTGCCAGGCGAACCTCTTTGGGGAGCTGATTCCAGAGTTGGGGGGCCACCAGTGAGGAGACCCTTCCCCTCACAGCCACCCTCTTAGTTTCCTTCCGAGGGGGCTCTCTGAGAAGTTGCTCAGCTGAGAATCTTAGGGTCTGGGTAGGTTCATATGGAAGGGGCTTCCCCGGGAGGCGGTTGAGGCCCCATCGGTGGGGGTGTTCAAGGAGAGGCCGCACGTGCACATGGTGGGCATGTCGTGAGTGGAGCCGGGGGTCAGACGAGATGGTCCAGGAGGCCCCTTCTGACTCGCTCTGCTTCTATATTCTATATGGGAGGGGGCAACCCTCTAGATAACCTGTCCCCAAGCCATTCTGGGCTTCAAGCATGAATGAGTTCCAATAATCCAAACAAGAGGTTGCCAGAGCATGGATAACCGTGGCTGTCCTGTCTGTCCAGATAAGATCAGAGTTGGCAAATCAGCTTAAGCTGAGGAAAGGTGCTCGGGACCACCAAGCCCACCTGGAAACCCAGCATTAATTCAGGATCTAGGAGCATCCCCAAACTACAAACCCCATCCTCTAGGGGCAGTGTGGCCCCAACCGGGACAGGTGCAGCATCACCCATCTGGACAGAAGGTGCCTCCAGTCACAGCACCCCCAACTTACCTGAATGTCGCTTGAGCCTATTGGCCCCCATCCAGTCCACCACCAAGCCAAGGCTCCGATCCGGGATGGCGCTGCCTCACCTGGACTAGATGAAGAGGAGAGGCAGAGCTGAGCGTCCGCTGCATCCCGATGGCCTCCCACTCCACACCGCCAGATAACCTCCCCCAGCACAGAGCCACGATCCCCCAGCACTGCCTCCTGGGACCGGCCGGGCAAGTGTAAGGAGAACTGCTGCAAGTCAAGTGGCCCACCTCCAATCCCAACCCGGGCAGCCCCTCTGCGGGATGCCATGGCCCATGGCACGGAAGCTGCCGGAGGTCCAGGAGAACCAGTGGGGCACACTTTCCAGTCTTCTGCCATCCCACAGGCTGCCCGAGGCAGCCTCTGTCCCAAGGCCGAAGCCCGAGGGAAACGGATTCTGGTGGCCCAGCTCCTCCAGGAGGGCCTGGGGCCGTTCAGCCATCCCTGCCTGGACCCTTCAGCCTGGAAGGGGATGTCGGTCTCTGACCCGCTGCTGTTCACGGTCCCGGTTAGATCTTTTGCAGAAGCAAGCCCGGCACTGAAGAGGGGAAGTGGGAGGGAATGCACTCCTAATGCACCAAAATAAAAGAATTAAACGATTCGCATGAGCCACCCAGGAATGCCTGCGGGATTTTCTGCTGCCAGGACAAACTCCTTGAGCTCTCAGTGCCGCAGAAATAAGATGCTGCTTGTGGCAACGCGGCATTTCAGCGCAAACGGCAGGACATGCGCTTTGTGCACACACTCCCACCATCCTCTTTTATCCTAAGGCAGCCGCTCTCGCCAGCTGGGGATGATGTGCATTGTAGTCCAAACATGGTCTGGGTGGCACTGTGTGGAGGAGGAAGGTTATAGAACAGGCATGTGGGCGGCAAGAGCATTGTTGCAACTGCAGGAAGACGCTTCCCCGCGGGGCCGTGCTCGGCCCAGCAAGTGAGCAACGGCCAGCCCCTTGGGAGCCACGTGTGCCTTTCCCTCTGCCGGGCCAGGCCGCCCCAGAGTTGTTGGCCCGCAGGCTGCGCACAAGCCTCCCCACGAAAGGGCACGGCTCCTCGCCCACGGAGGGAGCTCTCTGTGGAAGCTCCCCTCCGCACCGTCCTCCTCGAAAAGCAAACGCACGCCGGGCAGGTGGCGCACGCCCTCTGGCCTGAGAGGAGGGAAGCCACCTGGCGCAGAGCCCTGCTCGCTGTCCGCTCTCAGAGCACCTCTGCCGCGAGTCGGGCCTCACGTGCCCGGGCTCAGCACTGCCAGCAGGCTTCGCGAGAAGGGCTGTTCCAGCTCAGGCGGAGCACCAGAATGGCTCTTCCTTTGCCTTTTTTCTTTTGCAGGGTGGCAGGGAGAGGGTCCCAACTCTTCCTTGAGCCGAGGGTCCACTGATGAGGAGGGACGGAGGGGGTGAACCAGGCGGAAAGCCTTACCCAGCGACCGCGGAGCAAGGACGGCCTCGTCCTGCAAGGGCTTTACAGAGCCGGACAGAAGCAATGATCTCGGGCAAGCGGAGAGGCGGGGGGCTGGAGGTGCAGGAGAGGCGGGGGGCACGGCGGGCACAGAGAGGCCGCAGGGCGCTGGGGTGCTGGTGCAGCAGCCGGGGCTACGCATGCGGCCCGTCGCGCGCTGGCGCTTCCTCGGCCGCACAGAGCGCTTCAGCCTTGGGGCTGCGGGAAGGCACAAGGAGCGAGAGCGGTGACCCGTCTTTCCGCTTCCCCCAGAGAGCGCAAGGACCCGTCTTTCCGCTTCCCCCAGAAGCCTCAGCCAGAGGAGCGGCTGCACCGGGGCGGGTTCATCCACGCTGGGGCGAGAGGGCTCCGCTTCTTCTCCTGCCAACCCAACACAGAGAGGAGCCACCATGTCCTCCTCGCACGCTTTAACTCGGGCTCGGGAGGCAGCTGGGGCAGGAGCGGCACGGAGCTACTCGCAGCAGCGCCGAAGCCCGGCTGCTCAGACCGGAGCCGTCCCGGGGCCTGGGGCACCTGGCTGTGCCCGGCCTGCCCCTCCACAATCTGGCGTCTCCATCCGCATTCGTGCTGCGCGTACGTGGACAGCTCAGCTCGCCTGAGCATGGGAAGGCAGTCTGCAAGGCAAGAGAGCCGGTCTCGGCATCCCCAGCTGGGGCGCTGGAGGGCCTCCATCCGTGCAGACGGGGGTGGCCAGCCGAGCAGCCCAGCAGCGCCACAGCCTGCGCCACACAGACGCGCCCGGCCGGCTTCTTATCCCCCTTGGAGCACCCCATGGGGCTGTCCTATTTAGTTATTTATTAGATTTGTATCCTGCTTTTTCCTTACAACCAACTCAAAGCGGCTTACCTCATTCTCCTCCTCCTCCTCTCAATCTTCTCCTCACAACAACAACCCTACGAGGTAGGCTGGGCTGAGAGTCTGTGCCTGGCCCAAAGTCACCCAGGGAGCTCCGTGGCTGAGCAGGGCCTGGAACCCGGACCGCCTGCGTCCCAGACCTGCGCTCCCAACCGCTGCAGTGCCCGGCCTCTCTCATTCCAAAGCCACCTGCCCTTTCCACGATCCATGCAGTTCACCGGACGAGGCTGGTCCGCCCTCCCCCATCGCTCATCGGTTCTGTCAGTTCTATGGAAAACAGCCAGAGCACGGATCCTGCCTCCTCCTTGGTGGCCACAGTCCTGCAGGCCGTGGCCACCTGGGCTGGCGGGTGAGCGGGGCCCAGTTTGTCTGGGAGTAGACCTCGCCTCACCTCTGATGTTCCCCCACTCCCTGACGGGCTTCCTCCCAGTAAAATTGTTTTCTGAGATTCACACAGTAATTTACAATGAAGACATCGGAGCAGTGACATTTACGGCAGACCTTGCGCTCATTAAAACAGCCTCATTGCCTCATTAATTCCATTTTTCAGAAATTATGTTCATATCCATGCACCATGCTCATGCATTTCACATGCTGGTCTTCTGTATTGTGGGAAAGCATCTCAAATATGCCTCCAGATAAGCAATCCCAGTGACGTGGACGCAAAATAATTATTTTTCTCCATTGCTAGTTCCCACTCATCCACTCAAGATAAATAAAATTAACGCAACAGCGTTTGTGGTGGGAGCTTCATTATTCCAAACAGCAACCCCCTCTTCTTCTCATTGCTCCAGAAATGAATTTCTGCGACGGTATGGCCACCGTGGGGGAATCCCGTGCAGATGCGCAGGAGATGTGCCAAGCCACCTGTGGGGAGCCAAGTGGAAGGGCTGGGAATGTGTGGGGCGCCAACCAGCCAGCCCGCCGCTCCGGCCTGGACCCTGCGCAGCAGCGAAGCCAGCTCACCCCACGACAGCGCGAGCTCAGCCGCAGAAAACCGCGATGCCCAGGGCAGGCCGGCCCTTCCCACGGAGGCCACGTGTCCTTGGCCAGGAGCTAGGTGGAGTCCTGCCGAGCGAGAGGCGCCACCGGCCGCCTGCACTGGCCTTCCCCTAAAGCGTCCAAACTGCTGCGGGCGCAAAGCGCATGATGCGCACGGCTACGCAAGCAGCAGCTCCCCGTCGGCTCCGTGTGCTCAGCTAACATTTACACTCCGCCCTGGTGCCCGTCCCGAGAGGCTGGGCGGGCGTCCGAGTGGGGCTGTGGCCGCGACACGCGAGGCGGCAGGAGAACCCGGGGGGGGGCCGGGGGGCTCTTGAGCCTTGCCCCCAGGGCCATGGACACGTGACGGAGGCGGGGGGCACCGCAGGCCCCTGCAGTGGGCCTGGGCGAGATGGGTGGTCTGGCGCCACCCCGGAGACTCAGGCCGCCTCCTGCCCCATTCCAGCACATGGCCGCGGGAGCCCACCCACCCACCGTCTCGAGGGTCAGCAGCAGCAGCAGCAGCGTTTCCCCAGACGTGACCGCGGGGAGGGCCAGGAGAGGCGGGCACAGCAATCCGCTCTCCTCTGGCGCCACCTCCTGTCTGAACTCCTGAATTACAACCCCAGCAGACGGGCCCCTGAGCGCAGAGCTGGCCCCGGCCCTGTTCCTGCTGCAGGGGAGCACAGGGCTGTGGCCGCGGCAGCTGCCTGAGAACCCAAGCACTTAAGTGGGTGACCCCAGGTTTGCCCAAAAGGTGCGGCTGTCCATGGGCCAAAAACGAGGCCGTGGTGTCCTGCGGGTGCGGCTGCCCACGGGCCCCCAGGGGGACAGTGGGGAGCATCACTGGCGTGGGGGGGGAGCCGTGGGGAGAGCAATCTCCGCAGGGCGCCAAGGAGCAACGGTGACGGTGGGAGCGTGGGCCCAGCACACCCTGCGGCACACGGGCAGCACATCTGGGCGCTCGGACTGAGGACACCTCCGCCCCCCCAGGGAGCCGCCGCGCCCCCAGCCTCAGGCACACCCCTCCCCAAAATCACAGAGAGGAGGGGCTGTGAAAGCTCCCGATGCATTTGCTAAATACCCAAAGACACCTGTAGAAGCCAAACGGCACAGGCAGCGTGGGGCTCCTGTCATGAAGGGCCTGGAGGAACGCCCAACGCCTCCTTCGCCTCAAGGGGGCTGCTCGGGGGGGGCATCCCCTTGAACAGCCCTCCTTCCCAGTGGGGAGCCGCTGGTGCCCTGGCAGAGCAGCTGCTCGCCCCCCCGTCCCTGGAGGGCCCCTTGCTCTTGCGCCCTCCCCACCCCGCCAGCAGAATTAAGCTCGTGAGTGGAGGCCACCTCCTGCGCAAAGAAAGCCATTAAAACCAATCCTGGCATTTATCGCAAAAGAGATGCATGCGGGCACCAAAATCGCGGCTCCGCAAATCATTATCTGGCCCAGTTACTTGCCTGTTTTGTCTTTCTTCTTTGCAAGACACAATGAATTAAACATGAACCACACTGCTAGAAGCTCTCCCCAAACAAACTGCCAGCAAAAATAAATAAATAAAATAAAGATGGATATAATGCAGAAATGCCTTTGCAAGACAAGCCATACCGCCCTCCTTTGGGGGCTGTGCAATCTAATCTCTTTAGCGTGAGCCAAACTCCAGGCAGTCTGTTCAGAAGCATCAAAGAAGTGTTAGGAATTAAAGAGACAC
>NW_025336043.1:1045347-1167991 GCF_004798865.1 Varanus komodoensis
GGGGGGGGGGGGAGCAACAAGCATGCGACACAAACCGGGGCTGATTACATTACCGGAGTGAGAAGACTGGCTGATGAGACGTTCTAGTCGCTGCCGGAGCCCAGTTGGGACAACCGGGCACCTTCTCGTCTGGCAGCCAATGTCTGGACGTGGGGCCCCCGGGCAGGGCAACGCCTCTTCGCTGCACGCATGGGCTGTGCTCACACAGCACCCGGAGCCTCCTCCACAGCAGCAGAGCGGCGCTACGGCCGGTCATTTGCAGCCACAGGCAAGTGGCCTTCGCCTTGTCGTCTGCCTCTTTAAAGAAAGCAATCCTTGCAAGTGTGGAACCGGGCTCGCATTTTGCCCAGGCCCGGAAGACGCACAGTTGCGCTGAACAGGCAACATACAGGGCACGTGCCAAGATGAGCCTGTGCACAGCAGGTGTAAATACGAGGCAAGTTTTGCACCGTTGCCAAATTGCCACGTTGTCCCTTGAGAAGCCCCAAAGGGGCAGGTGAGCAGCAAAGGTGGGTGCTTGAAAAGGAGGCGTCTACAGTCCGAGGGCGGCGGGCGGGTGCATGGGCATGGGCGGACAGAGGTGGCAAAGGTGCGGTGCTCATCGGCAGCTGCCAAGGACCAGCTGGCAAGAAAAAGCAGCGGCTCCTTATTTTGGACCCCACACCTCCTCCCTCGCACACGTCCGGACGGCTTTTGAGAACGAGGCTCCTGAGCCCTTTGGAGGGGCTGCTGACCCGGAGGCCACAAAGGGGGCCTCTGAAGCAGAAGGGGAGGCAAAAGCCAGGCGAGACCAAAAGGGCTCATGATCACGCTGGCGGTGCCAGCCCAGCGGTGGGCGCTCCGTCGGGCCACTCGGACGCCTGTGGGGGGGCCCGGGCGAGTGCAGCCGGAGCGGCAGGGGGCCTGGGGGCTCTTGCCCAGCGGCTCGCTTGCCATTGCTTGCTGGCACAGCGGGGTCCGTCGCCAAAGCTCAGCAGATACAGCCGCCCGTGCTGGCTACAGCGGTCCCAGAACAAGCCGCGGGTTGCCAGGGGCCCCTTCGCCTCAAAGCAGGCCTGCTGCCCTGGTGGGCTGTTGTGCCACAGGACCCGAGTTTCAGGAAAGTCTTGCTCCAGAGGAGGAAAAAGCTGCAAGGCTCTTCTTGGAGGGATGCCTGGCAAGCGTCCAGGTGTCCCAGCGCCCCGCTGCTCGCCCAAAGCCTTCCGCTCCTTTCCCATGCTCCCCAGCAAAGGATCTAAGTGGCCACAAGCGCCTGCCCACGGAGCAGGAGAGGCACGTCCTGAAGAGGCCTGGGTGGGGATGATGGGAGCTGCAGTCCAACACACATGGAGGGAACCTGGCACCAGGGGAAGCCTGTCATAGAACCTGCGCTGGCTTAGCACAGCCGAGAGTATGTGGTGGGAGGGGGGGCAGATGGGCTTGGGGACAGAAATCTTTGGCATGAGACATGGGGGGCGAAAGCAACGGTCTCTTAATACAAATGCAAACAGAACAGCTCCTTGACGGCAGAAAAAATGGGAGAAACCGGAGGCCCTTCGTGGTGAGCTGGAATCGCCGGCTTAGGAGGGCTGCTTCAGCCAGCCCGTGGGTGGCCAGGAGGGGCTTGGGAGGTGCTGGGAAAATCTGGATACGTCCTGTCTGAAAAGCATTACTCCTGTGTGCCCTTGCATTGTCGGATCAAACCCTGTCTTCCTTCTCAAAACCAAGCTGTCACTGTTTAAAATGGCATTCCCCATTTTAGCCCAAACATCCATTATAAATAGTCATTGCTGGAATTCAGTTTACAATAATCTTTTGATAGCCCAGAGGGCTTCACGTGCCCTGATCATGCAGAATGTTTAGAGGCGAGATGGGGGTCTGAGCTTATCATGAACAGTTTCCAGTAGCTTGAATTTGCATGTCTGAGCAGACCTGGAGATGGGTTCAAGTTACTCAACTAAAGTGTCAATACAGGCAATTAGAAATACTGTAATCTCATTGTTCCTGTGTGATCGACTGGCATTCCTTTATCTGTCCTGTATGTGATGACCTCAGAACCTTATTGTAACGTCTACATTCTGTCATCAATTGCCCTGTACCTGCATGTGACGGGGAGTGTCTAAAAACGCTCTAGTTGTGTTGAAGCTTGGCAGCAGAGTTCACCTCAGCCCGCCCGGTAAAGCCTAGATGGTCTGGATGCTTGGTCTTTCCCACGAACCCGAGTTTTATTCCCTCTTCTCAGATTGAGATTCCGGGATTCTGACAGAGGACGTTGTCCTGGTGGGGCGTGCGCACACACACAGGGCAGGGTCAGCCTGCTCCCGTTCCACACAAATGACATGCGAGGGTTTTGTGCCACAGAAGCACCATCCCCAACACAACAGTCAAAGGCCAGCCATGGGTGTGGGCGGGAAGGCGACCAGCTCTGCGGGACCCTTCTGACTACCAACAGCCTCGGCGTGCACACAAATCACCCCCCCCCTTTTAAAAGGATGGCAATAAAGAGGCCATTTGTTTTGCATTTCTTCCGTTAACTGGAATTATATATTCTGTTTGCCCATGGTTAACCATTAAGCGAGAGCGTTTTACGCACAAGATGTCTGTCCGATGCCTTTTACGCTTAAAAACGCTCCAGCAAGACCCAGTAAAAGTTTGAGCAAATATTGTCTTTGGCAGAGTTTGCTGTTTGTATCAGGAAACTGATTGGTGTTATTGATTGACAGACGGGCCAAATGTTTAGAAAGCTGCTCTCTGCCCTGGATTCTCCTAGGTGTTTCGGCAAAGGGCCCCTAATACTGAGCAAACAGCGGCATTGCAAGGCGCACTAGCTTGTGTTAGCAGAGTAAACTGAAGAGCTGTACAAACAACTCCAAGGAATGTGGCCAACCTTCGTGTAACCTTTGATGCAGCCACTGATCCCGTGGAAGGCGGCTCGAAAGTTTGAACAGGGAGCACAATTCAAGAAGGATCAGAGCAAATTGAATACCCAGAGAATGCAAATGTTATCTGGCTGAGCAAGCAGGGGACCACTGTTTGGAATTTATCTTCCTCCAAATCCTGCAGTCCATGAAGCAATAAACATGAGCTGGGGGCGAGAGGAGCTTCCAGCCCTTCTCTGACTCAGCCTCGGCTCATTCCTCATGGAATTCTGGATGCCAGAGCTCTCTGAGCATCTGGGAAAGACGGCACAGCTCCCTGCATCCACCCACCCACCCACGGTGGGGTGCAGAGACAAGGACGTCTGTGGATTCCGGGGGCTGGTTCCCCCAGGCAGCAGAAATTCAGGTGTGGGGGGGCACCCTATCCTGGAAACCATCACGAAATGCCTGATGCCGTTCCAGACTCTTTGGGGGAAACGGACAGCTCGCCGTGTTGCTGCAGCCACAAAGCCCTCTCTGTGAACAAGCTCCGTGCTCTTCGCCACGCCTGGATGCACGTTTCTCGCCCCCAAAGCAAGTTCCCACCAGCACGTGGACAACAGCGTCAGGCCTGCACAGACAGCCCTGGGGGACACACCCCAAATTCTGCTTGAGCTCAAGAGTCCCCCCAGAACACCTGGATAGGCTTCTGTCATCTCGCTGCTTTGTCCTTACAGGCACTTTAAAAAATGTGCTCATCACTGGAACTGGCCGAGTCTTCGACACCGAGAATAAGAGCCATGCGGAAGCTGGTCCAGCCGGTACGTCACGCTGGCTGGGCTCAGGGCCTCAGAGCAGGGACAGTCCAGACCCCGCAGCTGAAAAGGCCCTTCCGAGCAGCTGATGAGCCCGTTTGCCTCCTGGGTCTGGCTGGCAATTCGGAGGAGAGCAACTCTGGAAAGGTCGCACATTCACCCTTAGATTTAAGTTGTGCACGCGAGGCAGATCTCTCGCGAGGCATCACAGCACAGAAGCGCGGCGGTCCCAATCCCACCAGCTGGCCTGAGCTTGGGAGAGGCCTCCGGAGAGTGGCCGTCACCCTTGGCAGAGATGAGCGGGAGGCTGCGGGGGCCGGGGGTGGTTTGCCCGTGGCTGCCTTCTGCTGGATGGTTACCTGCAACTGCCAAGCCCCATTTCTACCTAGAAGGCTGTGAGAAAACACTGCCAGTTGTTGGCACTACACGTGCCTTCTGCCCATGCTCAGAAGACCTCTTGCAGCAGCACGTGTTCCGGAGCTGCGTCCTCCTGTTAAAGCCGGTTACATTTTACATGAAAGCAATGCATTTTCTGTGCAGTCAGTGATCTTAGCAAACAAGAGTCACTGGCAATGTGGAGATTCAGCAGGACTTGCGGAGAGCTAAGTTAATTACTAGAAGGCAGGCCAGGCGGCGAGAGGGCAAAGGGCATTTGATGCCAGGGACCGCCTGGCTCTGGGCCAGGTCTGATCAGAAAACAGTTTATGGCCCTCTGGTCCTTTCAGGACCTGCAGGCTGCAAAAGTCTGAGTGCTTCCTGCAAGATCATCTCTCGCGAGAGTGACACAGCTCAATCTCCTGTTTCGAACGTAAATGAGCAATTGCATATCTATCTGACGGCCTCCGGAACGCTTCAGCTCTAAAGTCAGTGCTCCTCGTGGAGGCCCAGCGAAATCCAGGGTGCCTCCCGCCCTCCTTCGCGAACGTCCTGAGCCCGGCCTCCAGGCCTCCCAAGGGGCAGAATGCAAGCCCAGAGCACAGCCAGGGCAGCTTGGCGAGGTGAACGGCAGCGCAAGCTGGTCTGTCTTCCCGTTACATCATCCTCTGAAAGCCTCTCTTGGATGTGGCTTTAAACTGTGCATCGCACATTTTTATGATGCTTTAATCTGGCCTGTTTTATATTTTGACGTGCGGCTGTGAACCGCCTGGAGAGCTGTGGCGCTTGGGCAGCATCGAGGCGAAGCAAAAAACTGGACTTCCTGGGGCCACATTGCTCCGTGGCATGGAAATCAAGCTGCTTGGATCGGTTTACGAAGCGAGACAAGGAAGGGGTGGGGGTGAGAGCCCACCCCTAGAGGAAGTGGGGGGCGCAGGGCGGCCACGGGGAAGAGCGTTGCTCGGTAGTGTAAGAGCAGCTTAATAAGTGACTTATGAGTACATTCGACCATCCATCAAGCCTTCCGGTCCTAAAGTAAACAGTCGGCTTATTCAGTGGGACACCGTTCGTCTTGTTAAAGGAATAATGACACATTGAGAACATCATGTCCAGCTCTGGACAGAGGGGCGCAAAAGAGCCCCGCCGGATGATGCGAACGGCCTCTCCAGCCCAAAATATTGATCCCACGCAGCCCAAAGAGATGCTGGGAGGAGGCCCAGCATTCCCGGCGTCTCCCCTCGGCCACCGGCAGTGCCAGCTGCCACGATGAGCAGCCCCGGGTTCCACCGCCTTCCTGAGTTTATCGAACCCCTTTCAAAGCTGTCTTAAACGGGTGGCCATCGCTACGTGCTGGAAGCAGGTTCTGCAGCTCCAAGACCGGCAAGTGGAGGAAGCCTGTCGATCATCCGACCCAGATCTCCCGCCACTCCGCTGCGAGGGGTGAGCCCGCCGCTCCTCGTGCGCCGTGCTGCCCGGCTGCCAGGAGGCCCTGCCGGGGGGCCGCGCTCTTCGGTTCCCGACTCGGTGCTGCAGCCTCCTCCTGAGGGCAGCCCGACTCATTCCTGCACTTCCTCCTCTTCCGCCTGCAGTTGCAAGGGGTGGGTGGGTGCCCGGCGGGTGCGCACAAGGACGGGCACGGGTGGCGGGTGGGTCTGCCCAGCCAGGAGAGGCCGGACAGTCCCGATGCTTGGTCCCCAGGCTGAAAATACGACGACATATCTGTTTAAAAAACATAAATATGCTTCCAAAGTGGAGTCACCCTGAAAGGGGGGATCCTGTCTAACAAAAGCACACAACGTGCGTGTGTGAAAGAGGCAGAGAGAGTGCAGGCTTGCTTTTCTGCCAGCTTAAATGCCAAGCCTGCCTCCGCCCCAGCAACAGCTCGGCCCGGCGCCTGGAGCTTGCACTAGCCGCAAATCGTTGCTGCTCTCGGGGCCTCCTCACTGTGACGGATGGAGAAGAAAGACGAGCTTGCGGATCAAGCAAGGAGCCTGCCGGCGCTCTGTCAGCAGAGTGTTAAAAGCGGCTGCAACCCAGAGGCCTCCTGGCTGCTGGCCTGGAGTCACAGCAACATCCTGCCTACGTATAGAATTACAGAATGCTTCACGCCCGAGCCATGGAGTTCGCCCCCAGCTCGATTTCCCAGCTGTCATCCCCTTCTCAGAAGCACAGAAATAATGGCAAGATCGTGCAGAGGGTAGCGATCCCAGGCAAGAGCGGGGCTCCTGAGCACCGACAGAACGGCCATGCCCGCGCAGCAGTCAGCTGGTAGCTCTGGAACCACGGAGGTGTGCAGACGCGGCCCTCGTTCATCCTCCTGGGACCCAGTGAGGTGACCCCACGAAGCTGAGCGGAGGTGGACTGGGGAGAGGACAGGGCGGACTTCCTTGCGCAGCGCAGAGTTAAGTACGGAATTCACCTCTGCGAGAAGTGCAGCAAATTCAACCAGCTTCAGGCTGAACCAATTCCAGGAGGAGGAGGCTTCCCAAGGGGTGCACCCCCTCCAGGATCCAGGGCGACATGCCCATGAGCAGCAGTCGCGGGCGGCTTGAGCAGGGGATCCCATGGGCAGCAGCTTGGCAACGGCATGAGCAGCGTCCTGGGGAAAGGGAATTCCAGGTCCAGTCGGATCCAGCAGAGACCTATGCTCCAGGATGTGCAGCAAGATTTCGTCGCAGCGCCAGCTTCCGCAGCAGGGCCCGGCATGTGGCCGCCCTGTGCGGACTTGCCAGGCCTCGCTCAGAATCCTCCGGGAAGCGCCTGACGGCCCGCGGCGGAGGCAGCGATCAGCCACGGACCTGCCCTGACCAGAAGGGGATGCCGGGGCCGCCCTGCCTGCCGCAGGGCTCCGAGCAGGCACGGCGCTTGTGGCCCTGACCACGCAGAGGGAGGCCGGAGACCCATCTGCCGGGGCCGCCACCCTGCAGAAGCGGGCCAGGCAAGCCGAGCGGGGCTGGGGACGCCCGAGCGGTCTCCCAGCCAAGCCTCTTACGCAGGCAAGGTTTCCCCAGGCGGCTTGCGACAGACGAGAGGAGCTCCCAGCACGGCCTGGGCTGTTGACGGCGCTTCCCCTTCCTGGACACGGGCGGCCTCAGACCGCAGCCCCCTTCGCGTCACAGCAGAGGCCGAAACGAGGCTGCCCGAGGCCCTTCTCCGCCTCCGCAGGCCCAAGCGTGCCTGGCCCGGCAGCTGCTCGGCTTCCTCGGGTCCGAGCAGGCCGGACTTTGGAGGGGGCCTGGGGCAGTCGGCCAGGCTGAAGGGCAGCTGCGGGAGCTAGATTTAGCTGCTGAGCTGCTCCCTCCGCCGGAGCTGCTCATCCCGACACCCACGGTGGTGCGTGAGGGGCAGGAACGCGGCGAAGCGCTTCTCCAAGCGGCGCACGCACGGCGGAGACAGAGGCGAGCGGGGCCGCTGCTCCGCCACACTTCCTGCCGGGCAGATGGGCACCATTTTGTGGCCGAGGCGGTGCCGTTCGCACCCGGCTCTCCAGCAGCCACTCCAGCATGCAAGCAGCCCTGCGCAAGGGGCCCCGCGCAGCTGCACCCTGCCACCACGCGGCCACCCGGCCAGAGGCTGGCCCTTCTCCTGGTTGTGCAGACCCGACGGGACGGTGCGATCCACGGCCTGGCCGAGCCGCTTCCTCCGAGCCCCGGTGAAGATGGGACAGAGCCCGAGGCCGGCCTGCCCTTCGAGAGGATGCCTGAGGGGCACGTGCGGGAGGGGAGCGGGCCACTGACCATGGCGGGCCTTCGGCGGAGAAAGGCGGCCTCTGCGCTCCGGCGGGAAAGCTGCCCAGCGGAGGAGCAGGGCTTCTCTGGCCCATGGAGCACAATGGCTTCGGGCTGCTCTTCCTTCCACGTGCGCTGTGTGGCTGCTCTGTAGTCGGAAGAGAAACCCACCGTCTCCGTCTGCATCTGGGCTCGCCAGGGTTTGACGGTGCTGGAGGGAGGTGCCGCCACCATGCGTCCCCACGCCTCCCCACCAGCCCCGTGCTCTTTCCCTCTTCTGCATGTGGCCCGCCTTTGATCCTAAAGGAAAAATGGATCCCAGCAGCTGGAAGCAGGGGCCGTGTGCACAGAGCAAAGGGGGCTGCGCTCAGCGTCACCTCCTGCGACGCTCGGCAGGAGCTCCGCTGGCTTTGGGGGCTTGCCACCCAAGGAACAAGCTTCCTCTTCGGCAGTGTGTGCACGTAACCTGCACTCTCTCTTGCACGCACACGCATGGCCGAAGTACGTTCCTGACTGAAGGCGAAGCCAGCTCAGAGGCGAACATTTCGCTGCGGATCCATTCGCAGCGGGAGCAGCAGCCATTGGAGGCAGCGCTCCCCCGGCTTCCATGGATGTGTCCGACACACCGAGGCAGCCAGGCCCGATGGGGCGCCGTGCGGCACGTGGCGTCTCCGCGCTCGCAGGCGTTCTTGCTCTGCGCGCCAGGCTGCCGAGGCACGGCAGGAGCCCCGGGACACGGAAGGGCCTGCAACAACCGCGGACACAGGCTGGACGTGGTCTGAAGGCCGGGGAGGCAGCTGCCGCGCCGAAGCTGAGCCGTGCCGGGCCTGGTGGGCCCCAGGCGTCTGCCTCGACTCCGCGGAGGAGGAAAGCTGCGCGCTACCCAAGCCTCTTCGGTCCCGGCGAGCAGGACGGAGCCACGCTCGGTTCCCCTTCCGGGCAGGATTGCTGCTGCAAGCGGCTAGGCCAGGACGCCACCCCTGGGCTGCAGCAGCGGGTGCTCTGAGCAATCTGCGCAGCGCAAACCCACGTGTTTCCTTGGGGGGCCATGCGGGGAGGGGGACGCGTGTGCCACCATGAGACGGCGCCCCCTCGGGGCCCCAGAGAGGAGCCGGGCGCACCTCCTCCGCCTTCTCTTTGTCTCGGCCAGGTGCTTGCACGAAGCGCTGCATCGACGACCATCCCCCGTGTGAGCCCCCCGCCCGAAAGCGGGGCGCCGCTCAGCCGAGGCCTGCCCTGAGACCGGGGCCCGCCCTGAGACCGGGGCCCTGGCTGGACCTCAGCCAGCCCGGGCGTGAGGTGCTCGGCTGCAGCTCTGCACGAGCTTCGCTGGAGCGCGTTCCCTGCCGTGGGGGTGCAGCTCCCCTGCCAGCCCTCCGCCCTGGGGCGGCAGGTGCAGAGGGGTGGACTGGGGGCGCGTCTACCCCGCCCCCCGGGCGCAACTCACGGACAGGAATGGGTCCGCCGAGCTCCTCCCCCTTCTCCGAGCAGAGGGTCACGGAAGGAAAAGGCGTCACAGTCACTAGCAGATTCCGGGACAGAGCTCCTTGCCTGCAGAAAGGAGGTTTTTCTAGCAATGCATATTTATGAGGCCATCAAGATCAGGACGACTTAGGAGAGAGAGGGAGAAAAGAGATGCAATTATCTTCTAAAAGTTTCGCTTTATTTTCATGCTAATGAACACATCGTTTTATAAGACAGCTAATTGGCTTTGTGCTTTATCCTGCAGCGGCTGTTGCCTCATTAAGGGTGCTGCCTCAATTTGCACATAAGCGAATTCAAAAGGAAGCCTCTTTGCTTCAGGTGAAGGCGGCTTTGCTTCCAAGGGGCAGCCGGTCCCTCCCGCCCCCGCCGCAGCCCTCCCCACCCTCAGCCCACCTTTCTCTGGGAGGCCGTCGCGCCCAGGCACCCTCGCCGGAGACGCCTGCACACCGGCTCATTTTGTGAGGAACATGCCAGAGCATCGCCCCGCAAAGGCAGAAGAACAAGGGAGCCCTTGAAAGCAGGCTCACTAATTAATTAATACTGGAACCCAAGTAGAAACAATGCGGTTAATTGGAAGTGGATGGGAAGTGCGTGCTAAGCCCTGTGAAGCAGGGCCTCGTTTGCACTGCTCTTGAGCTCTCTGCACGAGAAGAACCTGGAGAAGCGCCCCCCCCAGACACTTCTTTCACACTGGTTGTCCAGCTCCTCCATGCTGGGCCACAGCGACCTTCTCCAGTGGGGAGGCGGAGTCTATCTGCCACCGCACACATGCCGTCTGTTTTCAGAGCTGAAGGCCCACTGCCGGTCGGTCGTTACAATGCGCTTGAGCTACGGTGCGGCGTGATTCCCTCCCCATCCCCATAGCAGGAAAATCCAGAGCAGCACCAGCACCAGCACCAGGGAGGCAGAACGGGAAGCCACAGTGAGGGACGGGAAGGCTCCACCAGCTCCTCAGCCCTATCACCACCTGGAGGAAGATGCTGCGGGACGGGATGCTCAGGATGGGGACCGCTCAGCGGGAGGAGAAACTTCCTCCTGTATTCAGGGACCTCCTAAGCAGAGGATGCAGTCCTGCCAGAGGTTGGGCCGGCAGCAGAATCTCCGTTTCTTGGCTTCTTAGGAATCCAAGGCAGCAAAATCAGGAGAGGGTCCTTTGGAAGTCCAGGCATCTCTGCCAGGTGGGTTGCATCCGTCGAGGTACCATGCCTAAGATACGGGAAGGGAGGGTTCCATTCTGCTGTGCACTGGCCAAACCTTTCCGGGAATACTATGTCTATTTCTGGAGACTACGCTCTAAGAAAGATCCAGATTAATTGAAGTTCAGGGGAGGGTGACAAAGTTGATTGGGCACTAGAAACCACGTCCTGTAAGAAAAGATGAATGGAACGGGGTGGGTTTAGCCTTAAAAGAAGACAAGATAACCTCCAAATGGAAAGCGAATATGATGGTACTTTTCCCGTACCTAAAGGGCATACCGAAGAGAGCCACAAGCTCTTCTCCGGGATCCAGGTCTGGAGGATACCACAGAATGGGCTTAACCTCCAGGAATGCAAATTCTGCTTGAACATCAGGAAAAACTTTTCAGTTAATAAAGCAGTCAGATAGTGCAACCAAAACTTAATGGGGAAACACAGAAATTAGGCAATGGCACCAAATGCATAGAGAGTGTGCTGGTTCTCTGTTGTTGGGTGTATTTAAGCAAAGACTATCCAGCTCCCTTCCAGGTTGTACCTAAACTTCCACACCAAGGAGCTGGGCTTCCCATTCTGATCCTAAGGGCTAACCACCCCGCAGATCTTCTCAGCCTATTGTGCAGCTTTAACTCCTTGTTGAGACAACATCCTTCTATGGTTCTTCTAGCAGAAAAGAGCTCCAGCCAGCAAGACTCACTTGGAACTGTCTGAGAACCATCTTCTGAATCAGAAGGCAATCCCTTTGCCTTCTGGGAAAGCACTCTACCTACCCCAGGTGGAGAATTCAAGGGTTAATCAAGATCACCTGACTTTGCCTGCCACTTTGCCTAACCTGACCGGATTTCACCCATCTTGATTTCATTCCCTCAGACATTAATAGCTTTCCCTGCAAGCCTCAAGAGCAGAAATCCAGCCACACCCCATTTTTAACTGCATCCGTATGAAGGCTTTTGCATGGAGAAATCCTTGAACGCAATGCTCTTGCCAACCCTTTCTCCACTGCACCTGCATACCATTCTCCTTATTTCTGCCTACTTCTAGCCCTAGATGTCATTTACACACAGAAGCAGAGCGAGCCAGAAGGGGCTCCCGGGCCATCTAGTCTGACCTCTGGCACCAGCCGGCTCCACTCACGACATGCCCACCATGTGCACGTCCAGCCTATCCTTGAACACCCACACCGATGGGGCCTCAACCACCTCCCGTGGAAGCCCATTCCACACCCTCGGGGTCCTGACTGTCAGGAAGTGCTTCCTGGCATCCAAATGGAACCTTGGTTCCCTGAGCTTGGCTCCATTGGAGCGCATCCTGCCTTCCTCTGCAGGGGAGAACAGGTCTCTACCCACCTCTGTGTGACACCCCCTCACATGCCTGTATGTCGTCAACAGATCCCCTCTGAGTCTCCTCCAGGCTGAAAAGGCCCAGTTCCCTCAGTCTCGCCTCATACGGCATCCCCTGCAAACCGGCCACCAACCCTGTGGCCCTACGCTGCACAGACTCTAACTTGTCTGCAACAACCTCCCTAGGATAGCAATCTCAGCCCCAAACATGGACCAAACTAAGGCTTTGGTTAATCTACCCGGAAGCCTAATTTGTTTTGGTCTGATTGGCACAGATTGGATGTTTGTGGGCTTCTTTCCAATCAAAGAGCTTTGTTTCCCTGAAACAGGTTTCATTATGCAAAGCTGTCTTGATGACAGAAACAAATACATTATTAATTCTGTAATCTGGTCCTTAAATGGCTCCACCTGAAATGTCAATGAAGACGTCTGCAATAACCAAAGAACGTATGCAAATGTAATATGCACAGAAAGACAGACCTAAATGGAACACCCATAAGATGGATCAAAGAAGAAGCCGGCCAGAGACGGCCACTCTGGAACGGCTGCTGCGGATGAATGCCACCACAGCACCTCTCTGACAACCGGCCGTTCCCACTGCACGCAAATGGTTGAGGAGGCAACGCATGTCCTAGAACCAAAGAGTTCGAAGGGGCCAGGAAGGCCTTCAGGCCCAGCCCCCTGCTCAGTGCAGGACTCCCAGTTAAGCCGTCCCTGTCCAGCTGCCTCTTGGATGCTCCAGGGTGGGAGAGTCCACCACCTCCCTGGGTCACGGGTTCCACTGCCATACTGATCTAACAGCCAGAAGCTCTTGACATGCACATGGCGGGCCTGTCGTGCGCGGAGCCGGCTGGAGCCGAAGGTCAGACTAGATGGCCCGGGAAGCCCCTACTGACTCGCTCTGTTTCTGTGTTCTCATGTTTTCCTGATATCCACCTGGGATCAGGCTTCCTATAATTGGAGCCTGTTATTCTCTGTCCTGAATTCCAGGATGATGGAGGAGAGCACAAACCAAACCAAATAAAAGCCCCGTGGAAAGTCGCAAAGAATCTCCAGCACAACTCACCTTGTCCAGCTGGTATTTAGGCTCCATCATCCATCCGAACGCTCACCTGTTGGGCCACCTGGCCAGCCGCAGGAAGGAGCACAGCATCCACGCCTGCTGCTGCTGGGCAGCGTGAAAGAGCTTGGCTGGCTTGGCCTGGCCAGAGACTCAGGGTGAGGCCATCTGCCTTTGCCTGCCCAGCAGGAGCTTTTGCTGGCAACTTCAGCCCAGCAATCCAGTCTCCCTTTTGCTGTACCAACCAATGCCTGAAGGCTCCAGGACTGGAGAAGACCTTTCCAGACCCGGGACTGGGTCGGGATGCCATCCTAGCCCCAACAGCTGCCTTGCCTAGAGCTAGTCCTGCTCAGAATCCAGGGGTCACACCCTTAAATCTCGCCTATGGCTTTTGTTGCAGACCACCCCCGGAAAATTTGGCATCTCCATTGCTCTGATGGGCCAGTGGTCACATCCCAAGGCACATTACTCCGTTAAACTTTTACTAAACTATTTTGCAAAGCGGTGGCAGCTGGCCTCTCCATGAATGTCGTTTCATACACGGGAGAGGAGGACACAAATCCAAAGCAGAAACTTCCCTTCACAACTGGCTCCTTCTTCCATTTTAGTTGAAGCACAATTTAAGGTCTGCTACAAGAAATTAAGACTCACTTGGTATTCTGTACAGAACCAAGCAATCCCTCACCTTCATGTAGCAGCCCAAGTTAAAAATGAACAAGAATCCCAGAAACTTCAGTTACATACCAATTTAATTTTCCAGCAACTTTTTTGTCCGTCGGAAATGTTCTCAATCAAGGAGCAAATTTGGATTGTAATGAAATATTATACAAATATTTACATCTGTGCTGCCTGGACTTCAGAAAGAGATTTGATTATTGTTGTTTCTCATGTGTACAGCCAAAGAGGCTTGCTGGCAAAACTTGTGAAAATGCATGCGTACTTTGAGAGTCACATTCTCCCCTGGCCTGTATCCTCGCTGAATGATGCGGTTGTTTATTTTTCCCAAGCTGAACCCAGATTCCGTTATTTCTCCAGCCTGAAAAATTCCATCTGTGCCCCGAATGTTCAAACATATCGGCGAAGAAGGCACATGCTCAGAAGCAAATTTATCAAAATTAAAGACGAGGAGGCTGCGGGCAGGGGAGGCGCAGAGCAAAGAAGGCTGGTTCCAAGCCACAGGGCATCACAGAGAATTTATTAGCTGTGTTGGTTGGTAGGGCAGGATGCCAGCTAAATTTAATACGGCTCTTCATCCAATGGAACCATCTTGTTATGGGTAATGAATATTTAATCGCGCATGGATCAAGCTGTTCTCACCCCGGTAATTACAGGCAGGCCCTGCTTTTTTCTCAGGACGACAGCCGTGCTGGCAAAACGCAACAGCGTCGCAAGCCACGGTCTGCCTGCAGCACGTGATCGGAGGAGGGCCGTTCGCATACGGAAGGCCGGCCACGAAGAGGACATTGGTGGCCCACGCGTGGCCGCCGGACATACACCTTGTGCAGCAGCAGCAGCTGCCACAGTCCCCCGACGACCGTCTGCGCGACCGCCCGGCTGAACTGCTCCAGGCGATCTCGTTCGGGGCAGGGCACAAATACAGAGGAACGCCACCACGGGTGGGGGCAGCCCTGTGCTGGCCGCAGTGGGAAGGGCCCGTTGGCCTGTCGCTGCCCAGCGCGGAGGAGGGGGAGACCTCGCACAGCAGGTCACCTGCCCCTGTCCCCAAATGCCCGGGTGGAGTGGGGGGCCTCCTGGCAGAGAGCCAGGCTCTCCCCGGGGCAGCCCGCCTTCACAGGGCCAGATCCTGGGGATGTGCACGCGTCTTTGTCGCTCCTCCGGCACACGGAAACAAGGATCGGACCACGCCACTTTGTGCGCTGCCCGGAGCACTGCAAGAGCCGCTGTGTAAGTCTGGGGCATGGGCGGCAAGCGGCCGAGGCTGGAACGCCGGGAGCAGGGTGCGGGGGCAAGGGGGGGTCCTGCAGCAGGTTCGCTGGGCCGGAATGTAGAGACACATTTGCTTAACAGTCCGGGGGTCGAAGCCAGGAGACCATACGGCTCAGGCGCGCGTACAACCCACAATCCAAGGGCACCGTGCAAGGATCAAGCTGCAGAAAGGCCGTCAGAGCAAGAGAGCAAGGTGAGGTCAGGGAGGATACCTGAAGGCACCTGGGCAACAGCCACGCAGCAGAGAGAGAGGGCAACAGGAACAGGCTGGCACGGGGCAGATGGCCAGGCGGGCGAGCGCCAGGAGCCAGGTGACGCTGCACGCCGGGCACAAGAGACTTGCAGGGCGGCTCGTGCTGCCGCGATCAAGAGCAGCAGTGCCGGGAGGCCTTTTCTGCAGCCCTGTGGGCCTCGGAGTGCATTCGTTGCCCCTCGCCTGCCAAGGGGCTCCCAGCTGTGCGGGTCGCTCAGGCCCTGATCCTGACACAGGGCTGCACTGGCTGCCCCCTTTGAAGTAAGGACAGGGCTAGGCCGGCCGTCTGACTGACTGAAAAGGACTCACTGGTGCCCACGCCTGGGCAGGTGTGGAATCCCATGCTCACAGGAGGCGTTATCTGGCTCCTCCCCATCCTGGCCGCCATCTGGCCCAACAAGCACCGTGGCTGCTCGGCGAGAAGCAACAGCGTAAAGCGATCTCCACAGCGTGCCATGAACGCTGATCATAATTAGGGTATGAATCTCTCCAAGCCACGCAGCGTGATCAAGGTCAAAAAACAAGGCCAGGCGCAAGTCTCTTCTCCAGCGTTGGAGAGCTGATTGCTTCATCTCCATAAGAAATGAACCCTAATTAATATCTGTCATGCGCAGGAGGCGGTTGACTGTCTCAGTCCCCCACAACTCCATTAATTTGTTAGCGTGTTGCACTCGGAAACCCACTCGCCGGATCCTCCCGTCTGCACTGGAAGAGCCAAGGAAAAGCCTAGAAGGCAGAATACGCGGCTTTGCCACAAGTTGGTGCTGCAGCCCGTGGTGAATCTGCCTCAGGAAGAGCGCGCGACATTCCTGGCGAAGCTGGGTGACTGAGGGGCAGCTCCAAGGCCCACAAAGGGGGGGCAGGGGGGGCCTCGCTCTCATCCAGTACGCAAGGGGAGAAGCACAGGGAGCAGTCACCAGAAGCAAAAGCAAAATTCACATAGAGGAACAAAAGTTTCCAGAGGATGCAAAGATGCCCTTCTTCCTGTTAACGGTGGGGTGCGAGCTTCCTAGTGCCCAAGAAGCTATTTTGGTTTTCTCCCTGCTGGACTTAGCACCGTTCTTTGGCCTGCTCTCTTATCCTTTCCATCTCTGGTTTCCAAACCATACCGAAGGACAATCAGTTTTGACCATCTGCCACAGAGCGGCAGGGCCAGTGATGCGCAGTTGGCATATGTGAAAGGGGCGCTGAAGGCCCCATCCGCTCAGCTGAGAGCCCTGAGCCTCGGCATGGGGGGGCGGGGGGAGCCCACCAATCCTGGTTGTGCAGGAAGACCCAGCATCAGGGGACCCAGGAGATTCCACCCTTCTTCTGCTCACTGAGCAAGGAGAATGTCCCGCTTGGAGGACTGGTGGACTGCAGGGGAGATTCCCATTGAAGGCTTTGTGTGGCAGGGCTGCCTAATAATTACATATGCCCAAGTTTCCGGAGGCACCCAGTATTTTGCAAGCTTTTCCAGGAGGTGATCACCTGTAGAGAGAGCCACAAGACTTCGAAAAATAGAACGGTATACGTTAAAGGGATGGATGGATGGATGGATAAAAGTGCTTGTTTCCTGGTGTCCTTTCCGCCTCAGGACAGAATCGTGCAAAACAAACAGGAGGAGGAGGAGCGATGAGCGAGAGAGAAGGGGGAGACCAGTTCGGGCACCGCAGGAGCAGCTTTTGCTCAGGGCCGAGCAGAGGCATTCTAAAGCCGCTCTGCAGGCCGCATTTTGTGGCCACCCTGCCCTGATCTGTTGCTTGGGGAGGCCTCTGTTGGCAAACATATTTTAAAACCTAACACCACACTGACATCTCCTGGTGCAAAACCGCATTGCTTGCATCAAGGGAGGGAAGGCCCAGGCTGAGCTGGACCCCTTTCAGGACTGCCTTGGCAGAGCCCCCTCCAAGCTCTCTTTGGAGAAGCGAGCGCTGGAGAAACATTCTTGGTGGCTCTGCGTTAATCCATTTCTTCTTCTTCTTGTTGTTAACATAAGGGTTAAGTAGGCAGCGAGCACATTTCCGGGCACGTCTCTGTGCAGCACCAGCACCAATTCTGCCCCCAGTCCAGGTCCCAGACTTGGTGTGTGGGGAAGTGGCAAACCACGGACTGGAACGACATGAGGCGGAGCACAAAGGGAGGCTTTGCATGAGGAGAGAGCAGGGCGCGGTGGCGCACTGCGATCCAGCTCCCACGAGGCACCTCCCCTTCGGCCTTCGGGAGTCTGGGCCAGGAACAGCCCTTGGACTCATCTGGCCCGGTCAGGTGTCGCTGGAGGGATGCCCTCAGCGGAGCTGTTCAGGGGCCGCCCAGCCCTGCCTGCAGTCCGGGTGAGCCACGTGTGTGGCTTCTGGAACAGCCCAGCTGAACGGCATCCATCCCGCGGTCCCAGCAAATGCCTCGACGCAGGACGGCCGTGCGAGCATCTGATGCCCCTGGCTCCACAGCACTGCTGGCAGGATTATGCCCTTTTCCAATGCAGAACCATGAAGCAGAAGTGCCAGGGCCCTCTGGAAGGGTGGCTTGTGGACGCTTCTGGCCGCAATGTGAAGCCAAGGCCGTTTCCTGGACCCCGTGCAAAAGCGAGGGGCTCCTGCTGGAGGGGGGATGCTTTGAGCCGACAGTCGAATGCAGCCAGGCACGGCCTCAGCTCCCCAAGCTGGTGCTCCTGGCCTTGGATCCCCAGCTGCAGAGGAGGATCGCCACGGCAGGCGCCAGGCCTCGGGGCCTCTGGCTTCGGAGCGGCTTGCTCCTGCTCTGTGTTGGGCGAGAGTGCAGAAGCACGGAAAGCACTGTGGGACATGGCAACCGGCTCCGGCATTCCCAAGACAGCGTTCCTGCGAACGGAGCTCCTCCAGCACTGAGGGCTGCCTGCGGGGCCCCTGCTTGAGACCTCTGAACTGGGCTCAGCAGAGCAAGGCCCTTCGCGCTGCGTCCCTCTCTGCCCGGGAGCAGGCAGAGGGCTGGGGCAGGAAGGAATGTGGCCGGATCCGCAGCCGCGCCTTTCCTGGGTGGTGGGCACAGCACTGATTTCTGCAGCATTTCCCAGGAGGGCTGCTTTTCAGGTGCACGAGCACAGCACGTCCCCGTTTTACCTTCTGCCTTTACAGGTGGTCTATCAATCATTCCAGAAAAATAAAATTCATCTCAGGAATAGATTGTGTCTTGGTCCTTTGGAGGCTGGGAAACACACGGGGCTAAGTTGAAGGCCAAGATATTTCCCAGATTTAGCAAGGCACAGGAGAAAATGCGGGCTACCACAGTCATTTGGGATAATTTCAAGAGGAACGCCTCATGCCCAAAGAGGCGGCCAGTGCCAAAAGGCAGAGAGGTGGCGCGGCGAGGTGGCGGGGCCGCCACGGGCGGAAAGGGTGGTGTTGCGCTAGGGTGACCTGCTGCGGCTCCTTCCCTTGCTGGAGCCGAACACATTCCAAGGCAGCCAAACAACCGTGTCCCTGGCAGGGCAAACATGGAGAGCAAAGTTGACGGGAGTTATTTACACAGTTATTCGAGAGTGTTTGATTGTAGCCTTTGTCCAATTCCCTTGGAACATGCGATCTGTGTTTTCAAAGCACTTAGCAGCTGTCGCGTTCAGGAAGAGAACAAAATGTAGGTGTTGCAAAGTCAATATTTTCTCAGGCAGCCACAGAACAAAGCTGCGGAGAGCAGCGAAAAGGAAGCTGCACCCCAAGCTTGGGCTTGTGCTGCTCAGGGCAGGTGGCAGGGGGTTGATTGCCCAGCTGCTCGGGAGCCCTTGGGAGTGAGGCTCTCAGCAGTGAGATTAGCAGACACACAGAGGTGCCCTGCACCCCCAGAGCTTGGTTTGAAACCAGAACGACCCATTCACAGGGATTCGCATCTCCAGGAAAAAGTCATTCCTACCCTGGGCTGAGGTAATGGAAAGCCTCTTTTCTTAGAGCAGCAATGAAAATGCTGTTTATGGGGAGCATTGTTTATTTTTCCCTTGCAGGACAAGTTCTAAACACAGGGCACAAATAAAGAATGGTCTGATGGCCGCGCACATTTCCTGGGTTTGTTTCTCATCATTTGGCAACTAGCAGGAGGGATTCCGGGCATCTTCTGTTTATCTTGCTGGCCTGGGAGCTCAAGCTGTGCCAGCATCTGCTTCGAGACTGCAACACTGAGTGGCTGGACCACTCCAGGCAATGCCAGGGCAGGCTGCCAGGGCAGGAGACGCTCTTAAGGGAGCAACTCCCCGTCTCGTAACCTGCTCTGAGGAAGCTGCAGTGGCCGGAGCATCTGTCCAGCAGCTGGAATCGCTCCCCCCCCCCCTTTTCTGTTGTTCCGCTGCCGTGCCCAGCCCGGCTCCTACATAAATAGTGACTCCAGCGTGTTGACAGAGCCAATGTTGACACGGCGTTATAAACAGCCGTGTCAACAAGATAGTTAATGGCTTGTATTATGTGGAATATCATTTGCTTTGGGGGCTGCAAGGACTCCAAAGCGGAGACTGCCTTGCTCAAATTGTGGTGGGATTTCAAAGTCGGGGAAGAACAAACCCTGCAGGTTCCGTTGCACTGGCTCAAGGCTCCGAGACCACAAGAAGGGACAAAACGCTTACCTGCTTGTAAATAGCAGCCGCGCATTCAAAGTCCGGGTAGAGCGCGTCGGTTCACACAGCACAGCAAGCAGCGCAGCGTGGCCCGCAAGCCCCTACGATCCCAGTGGGCCAGAAAGCAAAATGCAGTGTGGGCGGGGCTGCCCCCCATTCTTCCGCAGGCGTTTCGGGGGACCCCACAAGAGCACAGCACTTCCCTCCTCCCCACTGGGGGGCCTTTGGGGTTCCCCGCTGCCTTTCTTCTCTTGGGGTGTGACCCCGTGAAACTGCAAACATTTGTTGCCCAGCCACCTCTCGGAATCGTTTCAGCAAGCGGCACCTGTCCCTGCCCGGCGCCACCAGGCAGCTCCGAGCCGCGTTCCATTTTCATGCACAAATTGCCAGCCCGACAGCAAGAGCGGCTGTTACCCCGGCAGGTCATGGGCAAAGGCTGGCAGGCACCTGCCACCTGGAATGTTCCCCCAGTGGGGGCAGCGAAGTCCACCACCCCCTTCGGAGTTCCTGGCCAGGCGACAGGAGCCCAGGATGCTCTCAGCTAGCAAGAGCGGGCGGCTTTGTGGCGAATGGTCTCCATCTGCCCTCCAGCCATTTGGAAACCCTTTACTTGCAAGTAGGGCCCAGAAGCGCTTCTCGTCATCTCTCCTTCAGACGCCCCTCTCGGAGAAGTCGGCTCACACACGGGCAGCCGCCCTAGATCCTGGCCCATGGACACAGCAGCAGTGCACCCAGCATGTCCGCACTCCCGGGTTGCCCCCCCCCCCCGTCTCCCAAAGTGCCCCCCCGGGAGCCACTCGTCAGCCCCAGCCATGTGCCCCTGCACTTGCACGTCAGGACATGCGCGTCAGCCACGCTTTCGAGAGACGCAACACTTCACCTTCCGCTTCACTCCACCTCCCTTCTGAGAGAAATGCCCCCTCCTGAGTCACATGCGTCCATGCTGGGCTTCTCTGGAACTGCCCCTGGAAGTTGTGCTGGGCTTCTGCGGAACGCGTCACACATGGGACCCGAACATGCATCCGCGACGCTGGCCCCTGTGGCCCTCAGGTCTTTCCAGGTGGGGATGCAGAGCAAGTCCCGGACAGGAAACCCACGATCTGGCCATAGTTGCTAGCAGACCAACGGATGGGGAGACCTCCTTGCCTTATTCCTGAGACGGGCAGGCACGTCGGGGTGGATGTGCAAGGCCACAAAACGCAAGAAGCCACAAGTGACATCTTTATTTGCAAGTTCAGTCTAAGATTACACACGGATCTAATCCTCTGACTACAATTGTCTAATCTTGACAAGTTAAAATCATGCATAGTAGACGAGACAGAGAAGGTCGCCAACCCTGCCTGTTCTGTCCGTCCGTCCGTCCTGCTGCTCAGAAGGCAGAGGAGGAGACAAGGCCATGTGAAAAGCGGCCCGTGCAAGGACGGCGCTCTCGTGAACCAAGAGCCGGGAATGCTGGGAGCACAATGGCCAAGCCAGGACCGCGCCCCAGCGCCAACACCCAGACAGCCTAAAGTGCACTCGGACAGCCAGATAAATAGCAGCATGGTGCTTTTCATTAGGGCTGGCTTGTTTCTTAATCCTTTTCCGTATGCAAAGTGTGGGCCTACGGGGGGAAAAAGTGGGGAAAGTACAGGAAGGGGCAGGCGAGGCGTGACGAAAGAAACGAGGGCATCTCCCTCCGTCCTGTGATAGAGATCAAGGCAAAGAGGTATTTTATTATATACTGACTTTCTTTAGCCACTGCTCAGCATAGCCAGCTATGTAGCCTGAAACACTGTGACAGCATACGCCCAAGCAGAAATCCCAGCGCGTCATGGTCTTCTGCGCCTGCAAAGGAAGTCCAAACAGTGCCGTCTTAACCGCCGTGGGACTGCAGCAGGCTAAAGGCCCAAGGCCGAGCCTCCCCCCGCACCCCATCCCAGGAGACTCCAAGACACTCGAGCCCCAAAGCTCCCTCGGGTCCAGCCACTCCCTGGCCCGGGGCGTGGGCGCCGTCTCTGCAGCAATCCCGGCAACAGGCGAGAAAGGCGCACGCAGGGGGCAGCCAGGGAGCGATGCCCGGCAGGGGTAGGACTCCCAAGCAGCAAGGGCCGTCTGGTCTCGATGGGGCACCGCCTGGGCCCTCCAGATGCTGACTGCCCCCCTTTACCTCTGCTGCCCTCTTGCCTGCCTGTTTTGCCTGTCCTGTGAAACTGCCACCTCTTCCTGCCTGAGCTGAAGAGCGTCCCCTCCGCAGCAGGGCCAGCTCCTAGCTGCAAGAGGCCAGACCGCCATCGCAAGCCGCTCCTGAGGCCCCTCCCTCGCCCCGCCACGAAAGCAGCACGCGCCCTCCAGCGGCAGGCCCCCGCCGGGCCTCCTCAGGAACACGCAGGCTTCGGGGGGCAGCGACCCGCCTCCGATCCGCAGGGAGGCGGCGGGCACTTACTTGGGCTGGGCATGATGCTGATACCCGGGTCCAAGATGAGATCCGGCTTTCATCTCCACGGCAACCGAACACTGGCGGGGACACGATTGCACCATGTGGTCAAGAGCCCACACTGCGGCTCCCCCCCCACCCCCCCCGGCCAAGGCCAAGGCCAAGGCCAAGGCCGGCCCGGTTCCTGGGACTTACTCTTGTTTCCACGTCGGTCCACTCCGATTCTGTGGCCTCCTCCGGGGGCAGGGGGCTCGAGGGAGAGGACCTGCGTTTGCGCCTGGAAGCCACAAGGGAGAGGTGAGGCACGCCGGGAGGACTGAGGGCGTGTGCGGGCCGCCCCCTGCGAAGGGAAGCCAGCCCCAGCCCAACGGGAGACGAGCGGCCCATCACGACGGCCAGCCGGGTGGGCCACCTGGGCAGGCTTCCGGACGGGTCGACGGGTCCTTTGGCGGGCCTCGATTTCTGAGATGTGGTCTCAGGGGCCTTTCAATTATTGCTGCTGAACTAGTGAGGTTTTCCCATCGTGATGCATTTATGCTGCAACCCACAGTCAGCTCCATGCAGGGGAGATGAAAATGGACCATTTCAAAGGGGGCTGGCAAGGCTGACCGGCAGGAGGCCTTTCCCCACAATCAAGGCAGGCAGAGAGAGCCTGCCGCGGACAGAGCTCCTCGGCCTTCTCGACGGCCCCCTCGCCTGGGCCTTCGGCTCCCAGCAGCTGCGCGGATGCCCACATGCTGCGGGGGAGGCCAAGGGCAGGGAGGGCGGGCAAAGCCACTCACCCAGTGGGAGACTCCTGCTTCAGGGTCTCGATCTCGGTGAACTGGACCGCCTGGCCGCCTCCCCGGGTCTTGTACACGTCGCCCTGCAAGCAAGCGAGCGAGCAGTCGTTTTGCAAACCCCCGACCACGGCGGGAGGAAAAGGCCTATCCTCCCCTCCGGAGGCATGGGTCAGCTGCACCCATGGGGGCCTTGCCGGGCTTTGGGGCAGGCCTGCAGGCTCGCCCCCACTCCCAGCGCCTCGGGGGCCCCACACTGGCTGGCTGGCAGGCATACCTTGATCAGCTTGGTCTCGATCTCGCCGTCTGAGGCCAGCTCCTGGTGGGTCAGCATGTACTTGTCGCACCTGGCCAGCGCCTTCTCGCTTGCAGCCGTCACGGTGATGGCGTGGGGCACGTGGGGCTGCAGGACCGTCTCGGTCTGCACGTTGGAGGCGGGCTTGTGGTCCACCCATCTCTCCCCGGCCGAGCGGGAGCGCCGGTGCCGGAGGCGAACTGGAGGGGCGTTCTGGTCAGGGCACGAAAGGAAGGGGTGGTTAAAACCCGAGGACGTGGATGGGGACAAGGGCCCCCCTGCCCTCCAGCGCTTCCTGCCCCTCAGGAGGAGGGGACACCCCACTGAGTCCAGGAGAGGCAGCCACTTGCAAAAGCCCGACTCGAGAGCAGGAGAGATTCACAACCACAAACCGTTTGGCAGCATCCCCCTCCTGGGCGAGGCCTCGATCGGGTGGTGGCCGGCTGGCCCCACCCCTAATCCATCCCAGCGCCTTTCTCTCGGGCTTCCGGCCCGGCACTCGAACAGCTGCTGCCCCAGTCACCCCATGGCTGAGCGCAGGGAGCACGGTCAGTCGATCCATCCACCCAGACCTCTCTAGCCTCAGAGTCCATTGACCTGGCCAGGCGTGCCTCTGGGTGGGCCGCCGGAGCTGAGAACTGGAGGCACCGCCACGGGCCTGCCCCGACTTGGAGAGCAAAGTCCAGGAGTGGGGCAGAGGTCTGTGCCTTGGCAGCGATGGAGTGGGGGTCCCACAGGACTCGATTTTACCCCACTTGCCCCCCTCCCCGTGTCCAACATCCATGTGAAATGACTGGAAGCAGTCTTTGTGCAGAAGACAAGCGGGCCCCACAGAGGTCTGTTGCCCTGCTGCCTGGGGGCAAAACAATGAGCGAGCGGAAGGCCGCAGGGCAGGGCAGGGCAGGGCGAACCAGCTCCAGCCAGGCAGCCCCCATGGTCTCACCCCCCGCTGGCAGACCCCCGCATTCCTCCTGCGTGCGGCAGCAGAAGTCCTGGCCTCCCGGCATGTGCGCTCTGCAGAAGCAGCCTGGCCCACCTGATTCTCCAGCAGCTGCAGCCCTGGGAACGGGACACGCAGCACCAGCGGCCGGCCCCGGGGGGCCCCACAGCTTGGGGCCAAGCCGCAGCAGGACCCTGCCTCGCCCCCAGTGCCGCCCAGGCAGGGGCCCGTGCAGACGGGGCCAGCCAGCGCCAGCAGCACAGCGGTTGGCTGGCCTCGAGGGGCGAGCGGCAGCACGGGCAGCTTCCACGCAGCAGCCGCCGGGTTGACGAGCAAGAGCCGGGCTGGAGGCCGATGGGCCGCACGGCCCACCGTGCACTGAGGCTGCGGCACGACCCGAGCCCACGGCGCAGCTTAAGACGCTTCCGAGCAGGCTGCAGCTGGGCCGCGTGATCCCTCCCCACCGCCTTTCGACTAGGCGGCTGAGAAAACGAAGGGCCGGTTTGTGCCGCAAGCCCCGCGCCTGACCCTGCCAGTCCCTGAGGACAACAGCCGCACGGAAGCCGCTGCACCGCGCGCACAGGCCGGGGGAGACGAGACGAGACGGCTGGGCCTTCCAAACGGCTTGGCTCTGGGGCAGCCGGCTGGCGGCAGAACCAGCGCCGCGCCCGGAAGAGCGTGGGCTGAAATCCGCATTCATCCCGTTTGCGCCGCCGGCCCAGGACCTCAGGCGGAGGGACGGCGGCACACGTGGCCGCCGCCGCTCGCCCAGGGAGGCCGCAGGGCCCCCCAGAAACACGCCAGGGCACGCAGGCTCCTTAGGGCCGGGCCGGGCTGGGCCACACCTTCCTGCACCGTGCAAGGCACTGGCTTTGGAATCCTCCGCCTGCGGCGAGCCGGGCCGCGTCGGCAGGGGCGGCTCGGGGCGACGCCGGCATTCCACGCGGGGCCCCCGCAACGGCCGCCCGCCGCCGCCTTGGCGAGACCGGGCGACCTTGCCTGCCCCAGCCGCGGCCGGGAGGAGCACTAACCCTGCAGCACGGCTCCTCTTCTACCTCGAGGGCCTCCCTGGCGCCGGGGGCCGTGAGGGCTCCGGTGCAGCAGGCGCCCTGCCTTCTGTCTGACACGCCCCAGGGCCGAGCTCGCTCGGGCTCCGGCGGCCTGCTCCGGGTGCTGCGGGGCTGCTGGCTGGCCGGTGCGGGCGTCCTCTGCTCCCACTCCGAGACGCAGGAGGCCACGGAGATGCTGCTGCAGGAGTTAGAGCGCCTGTGCAGCGGGGCCTGGCCAGCAGCGGGAGGCAGGCAGTGGTGGTTGTTGACGTTAGGGAGCCGCCTGCCGCAGGGACTGGAAGACTGAAGAGAAGGGCGGTTAGTGAGGCTGGTGCGCGGGAGGCCCCGGGCCAGCGCCTGCGGGGAGAGGCGGCCCGGCCTCCGCACAGGCACAGCCCCACGTTCTTCCAATCAGGCTAAGAGGACCTGCAAGGGGGAGACGACCTGCCAGGTGCTCAGGGATGCGGGGAGGAGGGAGGATCTTGGCCGGCTCCCGGTCACGCTAGCTCGCAATCTACACTCTCCAGCCGCAAGGAGTCACACACGCCCTCGAGTCCTGCCTGCGCCCCAGCCGCGGCCCCACGCGCTGCCCAGAGAACGAGGGCCCACTCACAGGGACTGGCGGCGGGGACAGGGACCGCGGCAGGGCCTTCTCCCGGTCTTTCTCCCGAGAAGGCCTCTCTGGCTTGCTGCCCTTGGGCTCTGTGACAATGGCCTTGAGCTGCTTCAGCTTCTCATCTTTCACCCAGAGCTTGTTCTGCATCTCCAGCTGCTTAGCGGCCACGCGCCGTTCCTGGGAGAGAGAACAGTCCTGTTAGGATGGTAACACAGTGGGGATCCTGCCAGCTGCTGGCTCCGTGCCGGGTGCCAGGCTCTTGCCCATCTTTGGGGCCAGGCTCGGAACTCCCTGTCCCTGCGCATGAGTGCTTCTCCTGCAGGGCAGCATGCTGCATGGGCTGCAAGGGGCCAGGTTCTGAACGGCTGGTCCAGGAGAGGATTCATGCCCCCCTTCCTCCTCCTCCGGCATGGCTGACCAGAAGGGGACCCCCTTGTAAAGAGGTGTGTGCTCTCCATCTGCATGAGGGAGCTACGAGCAGGGCGACCCTGCCACCGGGACACCCCTGCATTCCCTGACCCTCCGGCTGCTCTGTTTTTGGTTAGCACATGCGCACCCCAGGCCTGGGAGGCTGGCTGGCTGGCTGGCTGGCTGCGAACACTGAGCATCGCCCTCAACAGCTCCATTGATTTGGGCGGGAAAGGGGCTGTGCCCTTGCAGCCAAACGCCACCTCTGCCTTCGGCCCTGCCTCTCCGGTCCGGGAGGATTGCAACTCCTTCTGGCCCTTCGGGAGGACCCCGCAGGAGCCCGGCCAGGGGAGCGCCTTCTGCAGGGGGGTTTCCTGTAGGGGGGAGGCGGGGCCTCAGAGGCCATGGCACTTACACACTCCTTCTCCCACCTCGTCGTCGTCTCCGTCACCATGCCCTGCAGCCGGGCCTCCAGCCGGCGCTTGTCAGACACCTGCCGCTGCAGCTTCTGGTTCTTGCTCTCCAGCTCCTGCTGCAAGTTGCGCTTCTCCTCTTCATAAATGGCTGTCGTTTTCTCCAAGATGTCGATCTGCAAAGAGAAAGTGCAGGCCTTGTTTGGAACGCTCACCCCACACATCCCATTTAGCAAAAGACACTTTTCTGGAATAGCCAGTGCACAGCTAGCCACCAGACACACTGAATTAGCCCCTGCCTTGTGGTGCAAGAGGAAAACCTTCCCTTGCTGTTGTACAGCTCATCAAAATAGGAGGAAAAAGCAACACTTCTTAAGAACAAATAAGATCTAACTCTGAAGCAAGAAATCTGAGTGCAATCAAAATACCAGTTTGTCTTATGCAGGACGTCTGCTTAGAAAGCCCAGATGGGGGTGTGCACCTTACCTTGTATTCCAGCGTCTTTGCCCTCTTTTCCAGGCGCTCAATCTCTGTTTTCTGCCCCGCAACTAGCTTCTCCTTCTCAGCCATCCTCACTTGCGCGTAGTTCTCCTTGGAGACGATGCTGGCGTCGAGCTCTTGCAGCATGCTCTTGACAGAAAGGACTGCAGCGGAAGGCGACATGTGAACCTTTCCCCCTGCTGCCTGAGGGTGGCTCACACTCGCTAGAGGAGCCCAGGGCTCGCGCCTGGCGAAGCTCCTTGCAACCCACCGGGCCGGAGTCGCACCTGAGAGGCAAACTCGGCGTGGGGGCACCGTGCCACAGTTTGAAGGGCAGCCGGAATGTCGGGTGATTTTTATGGCAGATATTCTGCTCTGCGCACTGGGAACGCTCTCCAGGCCAGAAAGCAAACTGCCCTTGCCGTGGGCCTGCACTGCTAAGGATCAGCGAGGCAGGGGGGCAGCTGCAACGAGTCCCCCGCGGGCGCCCCCTCACCGAGCGGGAAGCAGCTGCCTGCCTCCACGCCTGGCTGGGGAGTGCCAGAAAGCCCGCCCCCCCCAAGGCTCACCGTTCTTGGCAAACTCTTCGGTCAGCACCTGCCGGATGTGGTGGCGTTTTTCGAGCACTGCTATCAGCCGAGGAAGCGTCTGGTCATCGTTGATGTCCAGGAGTTCGCAAGATGGCATTGGAGGAAAACTCTGCAGGAGCATCTCCGTGACGGACGGCTCCCGCTCTGCGAAGGAGGCCCAGCAGGGCGGGTTTATTGCGCGGCCCCAGATCGGCCTCTGCGCCCACCTGACGCCTGGACCTGCTGCAGCGGTGCGGCTCAGAAGAGGGCGCCCCCCCACGGCAGCCACGTGCCAGTCCAGCCGCACAGCGCGCACAGACACACGCGAGGGCCGCCGGGCCACAGCAGCCCAAGGACTTCTTCGAAGAGCTCCCTGCGCTGCCCGGCGACTGGGAGGCAGCGGGGAAGAGAGGCCGCCGACTTGGCCCACTCCCCTTGGGCACCCCAGCGGCTTTCAGCCCCAGTCCAGTCCAGTCCAGTCCAGTCCAGCCCCGGGGGCTAAGCAAGGCTGAGAGACCATTTCAGTGGGGACTGGCCGACCCGCAGAACTCAGCCAATGTCGGGCCGCCCCAACAGCCCCCCAAGATTTACCTCTGCCGATCGGTCCACCGCGCAGTTCCAGCTGCCGTGAAAGCTCCTCCCTGAAGGCCTGGTTCTTAAGCCGCCGACCAGGCGTTAATCCACACAGGGGCTTATCTGCAGGCCTTGTGACCTCGACCTCCTGGGTGATTTCGGCAAATCGCAGTACTTGCTGCAAAAGAGCAATATTTATGGGGACGCAAGACTCAGTGCTTACCGCACACTCCAAGAGGAAACGGCCACGTTAACAAACCACACAGTGGGCCCACAAAGTGTCATTTCTCCCAGAGCACAGGTTTATTTAAGGACGTGCTTCATTTCTATACCACCCCACAGCCAAAGCTCTGGGTGGTTTACAGTTCAAAAACAGGTCATAAGAACACACCCACATACTACGATGCTGCTCTTAAAAGGCAGCTCAGATCAAGAGCAATTGTGCATTTTTTTTTAAACCACATCAGAAACAGTCTAGTTAACACCAATTTCAGTAGGCTTAAATCACGCAAGTTAAAGTCAGATCTAGTTACCAAACTCTCATCATAGTCTTCAGCCTTTGGGTTCACACAGACGATCATACGCACTTTCCCTTCTCCATCAAAATAGTTCTTGAACAGGTGGGTCAGTTTGGAGTCTCGATAAGGGACCATCTAAGGGAAGAGTTTCGCAAAGATCAACTTCCCAGAAACAACAGCTCAGGGCACACGACAGAGACGGACAAGCGCAATACCTTGTTGGTCCCGTACGTTTGGTTCTCCCGCAGAGCCTCAATGCAGGTTCTTAGCGTCATCAGCGACTGATTTATATTACCTGTAAGAAAGAAAGAGGGAAGTCCAAGCCGATGCTGCACCCACAAGGCTGCTTGAAACAACAGGAGTTTCAAGTTGCAAATGCCCTGTCCTTAGGGAGAGCCAGGGTAGCTTTCTGGATCCTTTGGGGTTGCCCCTCCCACTGGAAGAGGAGAGACAGAGCCTGCGCTTTGGAGTGCTCTGGCTGGGAAGGAGCTCTCACTCTCCCAGACCAGGCTGGTGAGAGCAACCCCTGTCCACAAAATCCATTTACATGCATTGTACTCTTATTTTGCCCAATAAGCTGTGCTCTCTAGGAAGGTTCTGAAGAGTTAAAGGCCAACCTGGCTGCAGCCGGAGTGGTAGCGCAATGAACCATTACTCTGGTTGGCCTGTGCCTAAGAAAAGGACACCTTCCTCCCAGATGGACTTCTCTTCTGCAGCTCTTCCACCTAGAAGATGCTCCCCATATTCTCCCTTGAAATGAAGAGTTTGGGGGACTCTCCAGAGATGAGAGGATCTGAAAGTCCGGCTCCCGTTAGGCCAGGCTCTCAGGACAAAAGGAATCCTCGCTCGGCGGCAGCATTTGCTGAGATCCTGCTCTTAAAAGCTGCATCTACTGGGAGGTGCAATGGGTGCCCAGGGACCCGAGAAAGGAAGCTCGACTGCCAACGGCTGAAGAATTGGGCGAGCACCCAAAAGGGGCGGGCAGCAGCACGCTGCAGGGGCACTTTGCCCATGGCCCGCCCTGAGCAGAGCGCCAGCGAAGGTCTCATTCCCGGCCTTGCAGAAGAGCCTCGCTCGAAGGCCGTGAGCACTTCCCTAGCCTGGCAGATGTGGGGGGAGCCAGTCCTGCTGGCTGCTGCTCAGAGGGCCGCTCCAAGGGGCCGCAGCTCCCCTGCTTGCTTGCCCAGAGTGCGCTTTCCCATGGGGGGTCGCCTCCCATACCAGGGGGGTCCAGCAGAGGCTGGGCAGAAAGGCAGCGAGGTCACCCACCTGCTTCACGCAGCCGGCTCCCTTCGGCTTTGGTCCTGTTTGTTCGCTCACTCCCTGCCAGGTCGACCAGAGACAACTGGCTCAGGGTGATCAGCTCCCTCTCCTGCAAGAGGCTGGTGGTCAGGGACGAAGCCAGAGAGCCGCCCACACACCACCACGTGGGAACGGTGGCCGATGCACGGCGGTTACAACTGCCCTCTCCGGAAATCAACCCCCCCCCTGTTACCTGCAGCACATTGTCTCCATCAGCGTCCAAAGGCGCCTGGGCCAGCTTAATGAGGAACACACTGTGCGAGCGGCTGGACTCGCGGTTCAGCTGCGTGTTTGCAATGCGCCGTTTCTTCTGGCCTGCGTATGAAGAATTCCTCAAGTCAAGCAGGGCTGCAAATGGGCAGTTAACTCCCTAACTCGGCCACATCTGGCGTACTTTCTGCTATTCTGGCCAGCACATCTCAGAAAGGATATTGGGCAGCTGGAAAAGGTAGGGAAAAAGTCCCCTAAACAAGCCCGGCTGGCCACCATCTCTATGAAAACGGCCAATATATCTGGGCCTTTTAGTTGTAGAAAGAGGCAGAGGCAAATACATAAGGCCACAGGAGGTCTATTAAGCTAAGAAATACCTTGCCCCTCTTCCTAGAACTGCAGGGCTAGGCAACGGAATACACTAGCAGTGCCAAGCAAAGCAAAACCCAGTGCAACACTCGACTTCAGGAGCAATCCCACACCTCCAGCCTGTGTCCCAGGGCCCTGAAGGCAATTTGAATTCCCTTGGAGTGCCCCTTCAAGCTTGGAATGGGGGAATTGCCCCCACAGCTGGAGAGGGAAGATTCGTCACGGCTACTCTGCAAGGCCAGGAACTCTGCTGTGGAGAAGGCGGCCTTCAGGTGAGTGATGGGGAGCAAAAGGGACCGGAGACTGCGACGCGAGTTATCCCAAGGCCTCCCCAGCCTCTTCCCCTTGAAGGCTAGCCTGATGGGCAGAACGAACAATGCAGGGCGGGTGGCCAAGGCCACTGACACGCATACAGGACGCTCCCTCGTGCGGCAATCCCCACCCCCGCCAGGTCTGGCCTCTGCTGCAAGGCCTACCTCTCCAGAAGACTTCAAAAGCTTCCTCCGTGGATTTGACTTCTACTTCTGTGCATCCCGCAACATACATGTTGTGATTCTGATCCTCGCGGAGAATTTTGGACTGGGGAAGCCTGCAAGGGGAAGGGGGCCCATGAGGGGGACCGCCAGCAGTGCCTGCCCTGATTGCTACCGCCGGGCCAGCAGACGAGGCAGGCACGACCTTGCCGTCAGCAACAGCACGACTTGCCGGCCTGGGTTAGCACGTTCAGGCAAGCGACAGGGAGGATGGCTGTGCAGGCCGTTGAAACACTGCTCTGGCCCATGCAAACTATCGACAGGAAATGTCCGTGTTAGGAAAGAAGGCAGACGTCACATCAGCAGGGACAAGGAGCTCTACTGGGTGGGAGCCAGCCGGCCTGACTGCAATGGGGGAAAAGAGCAGGTGCACATACGTAAACTCAACGCTTCGCACTGGAGTGCCGCAGCTGTTCCACCTACCAAGAAAATATGAGAGAGTCAAGTCCCGCAGTAGTGACTTCTGCTCACTGACTAAAGGAAGAGCATTTTCCAAGGAACTTGGGGACAGCGGCAACCATTGCAACACCAGGAGATATTTCTGCCTGTTGTTAGAAGGTGGCTGAAGTTTCAGAAACCGGAAAAGTTAAGCTGGACAAGACTTTTGGATCCGGCAGTGGGCAGTGCCAGCCCCGACAACAACTGGAGCTCCAGGGTGTCTCCCACACGTTCTGCTGCGAGAGACTTCCGGGAAGGCTCACAGAGAATGCAGCATGTTTGAAAGCCAGGGTTGGCCTGCCTCAGCACCAAAACCGAATCTAGCTGTTCCTTCTCTGCGAGGGCGTAACTTCCCAATTTCCATCTCAGCCTGATGCCCTACCAACACACACCACGCACCTGTCCCCAGAGCATCAAACCGAGGGCCAGCTGGCTCGGGAATGCCAGCCACTGGGCCGCCAGGCAGCCGGCGCCTGGTTCACTGCCACAAGGGGCCACGCTCAAGAAGCGGCACTCACTTTGGCTTGGAGGGGTCAAAGGGCGGCTCCTCCAGAAGGTCATAGATGTAATTGTTATAGATTTCGATGTAAGAGACAAACACGCTGTAGACGTTGTCATCATCAACTTCCTCCACTTTGCAGTTGTCTTGCACATTAATCATGTCAGCAATTTCAGGGTCAATCTGCCGCCTGCTTAAAAAAAAACCACGCACATACACAAAACGGGCCTCGCGGTTTCCTTATTTGACAAAGCATCCGTGGTTGAGACTAGAGGGCCCCAGCCCGCCGCAGCTGCTTACTTGCCAGATGGTGTTTTTGGAATCGGAAAAGCTTCTCGTTTCTGGCGTTCAAGCAAAGCATCCACCTCGCACTGCACCTCGACCCCATTCTTATCATCAAGCTTGAAAACCTGGGGGCACAGAGTGTGCAGCTGTACTCAGGGCATGGCAATAGGGTGCTATTCATATGCTCTTCCAGACTAGACTTTCTTGACAGGAAGGCAGGGCAACTTGAGCCTGCGCTTGCTATACAAACGTGCCTCGCTCTCATCCAGTCAGCCAAACCAAAACAATTCTGGCATCCTTGATGGAGAGCACCGGACTTAAAATGCAGCCGGTGTTATTGTAAACTGAGTTATTTAAAATCCGAGAGACAAGTTGCTCTCTTCCCTTCAGCCTGCTTTTGCCATGTCTGAACCGCACCGGCCGTCACAGCCTTCCCACGCAAATGCATTCCAGATGCTTGGGGCTCCAACTCCCATCCGCCCCAACCTGCATAGCCAACCATCCGGAATTCGGAGAATGGCCCACCATGCCTGGAGCACACCAGACTGAGGAAAGGGGAGCCACGAGGAGGACGCGCCAGCTGCTCTCCCCGCCCTCAGAGGCAACTTCCCACCAGCACAGGATGTAACCAGCAGCTGCCACTCGGCACAGGAGAGCGGGACTTACGTATCGCTTGGCCTGCAGCGACCCTATACTGTTGAAGATCATATCTAGGCAGCGAGGAAGCAGCCCGCCTTCACCTGGGGAACCCGTCATGGTGTGGGTTTTCCCACTCCCTGTGACGCCGTATGTAAAGAGGATACCTGAGGTGCAAAGATACAGAGCCACTGTCACTGCTTATCAGAAGGCTTTACCCGCAGGATTTTGCCATGCCAGAGTGGCGCCCGCACGTTCTACCAGTATCTCCTAAGCAGCGTTTGCCAAGAAGGACCCTGCAGTTGAGGCCCCATCGGTGAGGGCGTTCAAGGCTAGGCTGGACATGCACATGGTGGGCATGTCGTGAGCGGAGCCGGCTGGTGCCGGGGGTCAGACTAGATGGCCCCGGAGACCCCTTCTGACTCGCTCTGTTTCTATGAATAGGCCCACAGAAACAAGGTACACTTGGAAACAGAGCGAGTCAGAAGGGGACTCTCCCAGGCCATCTAGTCTGGCTCCCGGCTCCGCTCATGAAATACACAACGTAAAGTAATACTTCACAGGCCTTACACACGGAACCTCTCCTGGGCAAAGCCCTTCCAGCAAGGAGCTGTTCTGAAAAAGCTCACCTTTCCTCAAGCCTGAAACAGAAGCTTCTCCAAGAAGATCGCACCCCAGAGGAGAAGAGAGCACATTTTTGCTTTTTAAAAAAGAAATAGGTATGGCACAGGATTTGCAGCTAGGAAAATAGTTTTGATAACATGCCAGCTATTTCCCTCAATTCCTGCCTCAGGGATGTCTTGAAGAAAAGTAGGTTATAAATGTTGTTGTTAAGCCCAAAGCAACATAGTTCAAATGCACTTGTTACAAAAGCAGACGACCAAACAAAAGCACCTTTCTGTTGATTTGTAATGTCTGCACCAGATACAATTAAACATCCTTTCAATCAGTGTCATGCAGATACAGGACAAGCGCGCCTGTGCATGAGGTAGAAAATGCCGGCCGCTGGTCCTAGAACCCAAAATAGCCCCAGCATATGGCATACCGTTTTTCCCATGGATGAGGTCTTCCACTAGAGGCCTAGCAACCACGTCAAAGACACGCCTCTGAGAAATGGTGGTGCCAAACACTTCTTTAAATGAATACTGAACCTAGGGAGGAAGCCAGCAAGCTGTTACGAGGGGCAGTCAATCTGCATTTTGCTCTCACTCCTGAACTGCGGGTATCTGATGCTTCGTCAGTCAGTTGCCACTCAGGTGGGGTGGGCTTGCTCCCATAAAATTCTCCCCCTCAACTTTTTAAGGGTGGAGCTGCTGAGGTCAGCCAGAACAGAAATGCCTGCTGCAGAGGAAGTGCAGAGAGGATTCCTCTCCTCTCATACAATACAGGTGCCCACAGTCCTGCGGGCAAGCTGAGTGGGGGCAGATCCAGGGACTGTGGAAGTCAATGCCACAGGAAACGGGGATGGCCAGTCACCCAAGGGCTCTCAAAAGGATTCTGACCAATCCATCACAAAGGTGAGGGCTGCAGCCTCCCTCGGTTCTGAAGGAAGGCCACCCCTGGATACCTACTGCTGGGTAAAGTGGGGGGGGGGATGATTTTGCACTCCTCTCCTGCTTCCCGCAGGTCAGCCACTGTGGCCCGATCCAGCAGGGCTCCCACATTGGCATGAATGGGGCATTTGTCCTACAGCAACCCGTTCTAGGATCCCACTGTTGCTGTCTCCTCTCCTGTCCCTTCTGACTTCACTGAATATTACACAGATTTCAGCCTTCACACATCAGAACCACAGTTTTTCGCTCCAGTTTCCAGCAGCATTTCAGTTTTACCTCTTTATACTCCCCATTGCGGCTGATGCGGTAGCCGTCAGGTGGGTGAACCTGGACAGTTGTGCTGCTGATCACTTCTATGCAGCACTCCTGGTCTGGCACACTGACTGGGCGCACCCGGCAGTATACCTAAGAGGAAGAAGCCCATGTTTAACAAGTGCCAGGGCTTGGATATTCCAAGCCTTGCTGAACCTTGAAAGGTGAATGCGCTCTCTCCAACAGCTTTCCAAGTTTGCACATCAGCAATGAGCTGTGCGCCTGAGTAACTGTCCTTGGGAGTGGGGTATCAGTATGACAGAGTCTGAAGAGCGGCTCCAAGTGCCCTGCCGAAGCTCACCTAGGCAAATAACTTGGCATCATCTCCATCTCGGGAGGAGCCAGGAAGGCTGTTGGCCCAACCCCCTGCTCAGTGCAGGGCTCCCAGTTAACCCATCCCTGACAGGTGGCTGCCCAGCTGCATCTGGAATGCCTCCAGTGTGGGGGAGCCCACTGCCTCCCTAGGCTCATGATCCTGTACTAGCAATAATCAGCCTCAAAGAGCATCTAGTGGTGCCAGAAGAGGAGGTGAGGCCACTGGCTTGCAGTCAACGCACCAGTTCACACTGGTCATAGACAGAACGCATGCTGCCCACGCACCTCCGCTTGAAATAATCCTAACACAGAGAAGCTGAGAAAGGAGCTGCTGTCCGAAACCTGGAAAGACTGGATGTTAAGCCCTCTCCACATCCTGCCCTTTTGTCCTCAGCAGAGCACAAAGGACAGGCCTCTATCTCACAGCAAAAGCTAAGACGTGCCCTGACTTGGTTCAAGGCTCAACGTTCGCACGACACTGACCTGTGATTTGGCACTACATGCACGGTGCAGGAAGGGCGTACAAGACGCCTCAGGTGCATGGGTTTCCTCCTCCCCTTACTGGCACACGCTGCTAGGCCTGCACCGAGGGCCTGTTGTGACATACGGTTTGGTGTACCCACACAGTGTTAAACTATGGTTTACCTGCTATCAGACTGGCATGTAACACATACAGGAGGAGGCTGGGTGTAGAAGCAGCGCTGTGCTGCAGACTAAGGAATCCACTCTGCCCTGCGGCAGCTGCTTACCCCAACAGGGTCCTTCAAGCTGTTGCTGGATGGTTTCTTTGGTGTATGTTTCCGAGGGGGTTTTGTTCTCCTGAAAATGAAAAGGCACCAAATATCAGACAGGCCAGCCAAAAACTGAGAGAGGCACTACAGAAAACAAATATGATTACTGCATCGCAGCCACAAAAAAGAGTGTCAAAAGGGCCGTGTTGACCATGAACCACCAGGAAGGGCATTCACAGTTAATGAAGGTCAGAATTATAAACTATTAGTGCTAATAAAATATGGTGCATGATGCATTTCATTTTAGAAGACACCACAAGCTGTTTCTCCAGCATTGTAGCTTGGCTAAAGTTGAATGCAGTCTAGGCACGGCCATAAGCCAATCTTAAATGCTCAAAGAAGCGTGAACAAAGGAATGAAGAAAACATCTGAAACAACAGAGCCCACTTCGTTGCATTCATATCTTAGAATTTTTAAAAAGAAAATGCAATATGCATTTATTTGGTCAGAAGTCACTGTTCATCTTTGCTTCTGTCTGTATCATCGCTGTGCTGTTGAAAGCTACAGAGTAACTTCCTGATGAGGGGGACCTATTGCTCTTAATTGCCTAAGTCTATAAAACTGCACGTCCACCAAGAGAATAATAGAAGTCAATGTGAAATCTAATATTAGTACATGACCCTAACCCCCCCCTCTTTAGCAACTGGTCATCGTCCCCAAAGAGGTCACTACTTATTTGGAGCACATGCTATAGAGATGGGCAGCCAGCTTGTCACCTCACAGCCAGGGAGGTGGGGGATGGAAAACGTTCTATCACGATATATTTTGGAAAAGTTTCCCACACTATGTTGACAGTTATCTGCAGTTGCTCAGGCTGCTGTAGTGCTATTAATCTTCGCAGAAGGGGTAAGTACCATATTGGACAAAGGGGGGGAGGGTCCCATCTAGTCAAGCATTCTGTTCATGCAGTAGCCAGCCACTGTCCATGGGAAACCCACAAGCAGGGCATGAGAGCAACAACAGCGCTGTTGTCCCATCCTCCCCGCGCCATGTTCCCCAGTCCCAGGTATACACAGGCCTCCACTCCATCAGGACCATCAGCTACTGATACTCTCCTCCCCCATGAATGTGTCCAATCCTCTTCTAAAGCCATCCCAATTGGGGGCTGTTGCTACATCTCCTGCAAGTGAATCTTATCACCTGACATACATGTTGTGAAGACACCCTCCCTTTGATCTGTCCTGCTGCTCCCACCTATCAGCTTCAGCTGGGTTCTAGCATTATGAGACGGGCAGGAAAACTTTCTCTAGTCCAGGCACCATTCTGTACACCTTTGACCACATCTCCCTTAATTTATTTACATATATTTATAGGCCACCTATGTTTGCCAAGGCCTTCCTAGGCGGCTTACAGTGTAAAACATACCAACAAAGTAAAAGCACATTAAAAACCAATTAAAACGTAATAAATTAAACATCTATAAAACAATTAAAAAGGGCTACAGTATACAGACTAAACATTAAAAAATTTCCTAAAAAGATATGTCTTCGCCTGGCGCTGAAAGGAGAATAGAGATGGCGCCAGGCGAATTTCCCTAGTGAGGGAGTTCCAGAGATGGGGAGCAGCAGCAGCAAAGGCCCTTCACCTGGTTGCCACCCCTCTCATCTCCCTGAGGGGTGGAACACGTAGAAGGGCCTCCTGATCTGATCTAAGGGGGCAGGTAGGTATATAAGGGTGCAGAGGGTACTTCAGATAGCCAGGCCCCAAGCCATTAGGGCTTTATATGTCAATATAAGCACCTCGAATTGGGCCCGGGCCAGCACTGGTGTTATATGGGCCGCTCTGGCAGGACCAGTTACCAAGCGAGCAGCCCGATTCTGCACCAGTTGCAATTGCTGGACCATCTTCAAGGGCAGCCCCACGTAGAGCGCATTACAATAATCCATTTGGAAGTTACCAGAGCACGGGGAACTGTCTTCAGGTTCCCGCTGTCTAGGTAGGGTTTAAGAGAACGGAGACTGGCTGTTTATTTCATGGCTTCTGTATCGACCTAGGTTTCAACTAAAATTTACTGTTAAGATTTGCATAAACTAAACTCTTTATTTTATTTACTTCCGGAACTTTCGTCTACATTAAGGCGGCTATTATAACGGCAAGAGCTACACGACAGTTTAAACCGCCGCTTCACGGGCAGCACTTTGGAATAATTCGCTCGACAAAGGAAAGGCGCCCTCAAGCGCCTGCCCCCGCCGCAGCGGGCGAGGAACGTGGACTAGGGCCTGGCCGGTCTTCGGACCGAGGCTCGAGTCGCGCCCGCAGCGGGCTGGGTCCAGCGACTTCCAGGCCCCTTCCCAAGAAGCGATTCTGCGAGCCCCAAGCCTCAGCCCTTCCTCGGATGCAGCTCGGGAACCAGCTGCTTCCGTCCCTGCGGTGGGGAGCCGCCCGCCGCCCGCCGCCCGCCGCCCGCCGCCCGCACTCACGCAGCCGCCTTCATCGCGCCGAGGCCGCCACGCCAAGCATCGGTTTGAACGTTCGCTCCCACTTCCCGGCATCCGCCGCGCGGCCTGCTGTTATTCAAATCCGGCCAATCAGAGCCCCTGGCCGCGCTCCCCGCTCCTCCTGCGCGCTGGCAGCCTCGCCCGCCTCTGTGGCGTCATAAGGGCGCGCGCGGAGAGGAGGGGCGCGGAGGCGCTCGTCTCCACGGCAACGGGAAGCTCCGCCGGGCAACGAGGCTTCGGCGAAGCGGCAGGCCCAACGCGAGCGAGCAGGCCCCGAGGCGCGTCTCCTGCCCTCCGCGGCGGCTTTCAGGCGAGGGTGCGCGGGACGGCCCAAGACCCGAGCGGGCCGCTTCCCCCGCGCGTAGAGGAGCGCCGAGCATCGCCCCGCCGAGCTAGACCCTCTGCCCGCTTGGTCCACTGGCGGGGCAGGCGCTGGCGGCCCCTCCGCGGCCTGCGTGACCCAGGCTTGACGCTCCGGCGGCAGCAAAGATGCCCGAGCCGGGCAAGGGGACGCGCCCACTGCGCATCATTCCTGCCTTGGAGCCCCAGCCCCGGGCAGCGCGTCTCTTCCCAGGCTCGCGTCGGGGTGTCGAAAAATGTGGCTGCTCCAGGAGACGGGGGCCGGGAGACCATGGCCCAGAGACCCGGGGCCGCCAACAACCGCCGCCCGGCTGGTCTGAACGAGCCCCACCAGGCTCGTGGGCAGGACGCACAAAAGGGTTAGACCCAGAGATACTGACTCCAGCATGGATGTGCTTTCTTGCTACCAAAAGTGCTTGTGTAAATCTCAGTAGCAGCTACTTAGAAAAATATAAATGTAGACAATGTACAGCAACTTGATAATATTTCACTGCAGGTTTCTGAAGGGTAAAAGGTCTGTACATTCTGAGTAACAGAAATATTATTATGTTTGACCAGATATTCTCTTCCCAGGCCTGTAAGACGTGTGCAGGTATTTACAGGCTGCTGTGGGTTTTTTGACATGGAAGGTGTGCAGCCTTTCCAAAGGTCATCTTGTTACTGGACTCAGCCAGTCAACAGCTGGGGCAAACCTGGGTGGACTCCAGACCTGAGCCAAACAGAGCCTGAGATGAGCCCTAGAGTCAAAACCAGCTTTATTCTAGTGCAGTATAGAATAAAGGGAGACAAAAGGGGACATTCAGCCCAAAGCAGTGTCTCAAAAGTTGCACCCCAGTACATGCGTTTTGTACCCTAGGTAACCAATTAGGTCACCTAGTGCACATCTAATACATTGATACATCAATGTATGCACCCCTTCCTGTGCTGGAGAAAGTCCTTTCTTCTGTCAAGGACCAGACAGTTCCCACGTCCATTTCTTATCTGCTTGAGATTCACATAGGCTTGCCATGTTCTTACTCCCTGCACATTTGCAACTTTCATGGCAGCTAGAACCAGTTTCCACTGTCCCTTTGATTACTGTATTTGAGGTCAGGCTCGTGTGTTAGCTGTGGGTTACACAAAGTTCATTTTGTTCTTATCTGCCCTCCCTTCTGGGACAGTATAACTGTGGTGTTTTTACTATGTGGCCTTCCTCTGGCCAACTACTTTTGGGGGCTTTCTCTGACCAATTACTTTTGGGGTGTTTTGGGGTGCTGCAATTGGCAACAATCGGATAGCTAATAATTTAAAAGTCACATCCCAAAAGCTGCATAGCTTCCATCTCACATGATAGAAATGCTACAATACAAAATGTAGTTCATAATAAAAAAATCCCTGCCGTTCAGAAGAGGATGAATACAACTCTTCGGTTAACAGTAGTATAGATCTTGTTTTTAAATAACGAGTGCTATTTCCTCTTCCGTTTGCTTCCTCTCCTGGAGAATTTTGGCATAGTATAGAGGGTCATTGAGAAAGCAGCGATGATGATGAGGCTGACCACAGTGGAAGCCAGAACTGGTCCGATGGTTTGAGAAAAGTTAGGTGCGGGCATGTAAGGCAGCAGCTGCTCGCGCCGCTCAGTCATGTCCACCAGAAGCGCTTCCATCTGAAAGCGTGTCCCGATGATCCCGCAGATGTGGAAGAGCTGATGGCTATGTCCTGCAAGAAAGCAAAAAAGAAGAGTAAGGATGCTGCTCTGCCCTTTTTTGTTCTGTCTTTTAACATACCTGTTTTAGTAAAAGGTCTACATAATGTAACAGCTGAAGTTCATTAAATGTTCTTTATTCTTTTCTGAAATAGTTGAAGGCAAATACTTGTGGATTGGGCAGAGAGATAAGGCAGGGTAGTTCTTTGGCTTGGTTGGTCATTTTACTTTATTTAGTAAACACACTAAATTAGATGCCTCTCTAGTGATTTTCCAATACAGAAAACTTTCCAGTGCAAATTAATTTAGAAAATTTTCCGGAAAACCCACATCACTGAGACCCACTCATCTGGGGTCCATTTAGGCGAGAGAGTTCCCAGGGAGTGGTGGCTGGGAGTAGAGAAAGGAGAGAGCCCCAGCTTTTTAAGGGTATGACCAGCTTACAGCTTAAAGTCTCCACTCTCCTTTGGACAGCATGTGATAGCTAAACTGACGAAGGCTTTTGGAAAAGAGAAGGAAGGAAATTAGCTGAAGTAATCTTGAACATCATACTTTCTTAAAAACATGTTACTTACGGAGAAATAAGGGAAAGCACGCAGGGCTCACTAAGGCATCGTATAAACAAATCATGTATGAAGGGCACTACGACCAAGTCATCGTTACAGAATGTGTAATGAGAACTTTCTGCTCATCACCCTCCTTTCCTTCCTCACAGCTTCATCTTTATCCCTACCACAGTCAATCCATGAAGCAAGAAAAGGCAGAATAGCTACGCAAGGCCTGCTAATTCCTGACACAGGGAGCCCCCAGTTTCAGGGGCCCTGCATTTGAGTTCTGGCTTGGCCTTGTGCTGTCTCTGTGTGCAGCACCCCAGAGGGTCTGTCACGCAGGCCACTTTCCCAATGCTGATTGAGTGCTCCAGGTTTCTTGGTACTCCTCATACAGCAGAACAGGAAATGGGGTAAGCAGTACTCTGGGCAGCTGTGGTTTTTCTTCTGCCCACTTCATGGCAGATTATAGCCAAACCCCAGTTGCACGCTTGCATGCGCATCACGGCACGGCTTTTCTCGTTTTGGCTTGTACGGAGCAAGTCGCCCACCTTGAGCATACCCACTTTGGCACCTCCGCTAGCTGTTGAATTGTGTTGCCTGTGACAATGGTGAGTAACAACCGCTGGTCTGAAGAGGCTGGATTGGCCCTTCTTTTCCCTGGACTTCCAAGCAGACCAGAACTGAGATTTTCTAGCTCATATTAAAGCTGACCACACGTACTGCATCCAAAGAGCACTGCAGAAGTCAACCACAACAGAAACAAGCAAAGGTGGACTACTGGCCATCGGGGCAATGCAGCTAACTGACAAGAAGTGGATTCCAAGCGGAAATGAACAGGCCAGACCTTTGGGGCCGTGTGGGGCGGGGGGTGCGTCCGTTTCAGGGCCACTCAATGGGATCTTCTGGCCTGTCTGCACTAGTTCCCCACAATCTTGGGTTAATGTTGTCAGGTCCACTCTGCTCCATATCAGTTTGCTTGTGAGACTGTCACACAGAACTTGAACCGTGGCAACTGCCCGGCTTTTCTGTGGGTCTCTCAGCTGCAGATCTGTGCCCGTCCTCCGCTGAGGCAGAATCTGCTTCTGCCGCTTTTGAAGTCCCTTTTACAGAGGAGTGGGCTGAAGCCCTGCAGAGGTTCCCCTGCGCTGCCCATTCGCTGCTGCCTGTCACATCCCGTCAAGCTGCCCAACCCCGTTTCATGGCAGTGGGGAGGAGACAGGAGCCCCCTTACCGATAAAGTCAAATCGTCCAGGTGCCAGCCGCTCGGGCAGGTGGGTTACAAAAAGGAAGCAGGTGAGCCAGGCGAAGGCAGTGTGCATGTAGTGCATTGAGATGGCCTTCTCCGAGCAGCCTCTGACCGTGCACAGGTACAGCTGTGAGACAGGAAGGGAAATACTCAGGCGAACAGAAGAAGAAAATGTTTCAGCTCTCCAGCTGACTAGGGAGGGGAATGAACAGGGACACCTGCCTGCAGTTGCTGTGCGTCGCCTGACCCTGAGATCAGGCGCACCACCTTGAAGATGCTTCCTTGCTATATTTTAAACCCACACCATGGTTCCAGCACCAAAGTAGGGTTCTTTGTGGATTCAAAATGAAGTCCAGCTGAGCTCTGTGCAAGGCACCTCCCGAGAGGAAGGCGAGCTCAGTCTCAAGGGCAGTGCCTGCCTGCCTCTTGCCCGCTCACTTTGAAGTGGTTGGACTCTTGTCCCACAAAGGACAGGATCATTTCCCTCTGGGCCCAAGCAGCAGTGCCCTCACCAGCTCGGGCAGTAAAAGCTTCTGCTTCTGAAATGAGAACTAACTGGTTATACACACCTTTGCTGGCAGCCCTGCTGAACTTTAGAAGAAAATGTCACATCACTTACTCTCAGTACACATGTACTGCTGGCTTATGAAACGCCCTGTTGCATTACGGCAACATTCTGTCAGCTCGGACGCAAGCCACCTTGAGCCTCATGGGGGGACAGTGGCGAGTTCCCACGTCTTCACAGCCCCAGCCTGGATGCCTCCGAGCAGAAGGAAGCCCCCCTGAGCTCAAAGGGGCTTGGTGCCAGGCAGGTGAGTCTCCAACTGCAGCACGGGGCACTGGTAGGTGCGAAAGCCCAGCGGATGGAAGACATACCCGGTAGTAGAGGGGCACGCTGTTATACACATAAGGATACGCAAAGGCAAACGTGCGAATGGCTTTGCTGAACTTCAGCTGCCCCATTTCAGTGAACCTGCATGCGTTAAAAAAAAAGGTAAGTGGACAAGCTGGCTTGCGAAATGCAGAAGGGGTGGCTGGATACAGAGGGCATGAGACTCCCTCCCATTCGCAAAGCGTTTTGCGACTACCTGCAACTCGCTTACCACACAACGGGAACTTCTATGAGAAGAGGCACTCGACCCCAGCCCTGGATGCTCATGACAGCAGGCATGAAACCCAACCATGTCCACAGCGGAAGTAAACTCTCGGCTATTTTACTTCTGCTCCAAATTGAGCTCAAGGCCACTGTGGCGCCTTCCCCTGCACCAACACTCTCTGCTTTTGCTTAGGGGGTTCTGACAGGTTTGTCCAGGGCAGCAGGTTCAAGTTTATAAAGCAGGCACAATCGAAAGACAAGATGTGACACTCTGATAAGTACTTCTTGTCTGCCTGGTTCACACAGTGCTGGCACAGCAAGTGCAGGTGGCCAGTTTCCCAAGGGAGGGATTGTCCAAATGCGTGGCCGTCCAGGTCATGTCCCACCACAGGGAGGCCAGTCACAGGCTGCAGCTTCTGCGCTGCCCCCTGCGTGTCGATGGCGCACTGCCTGGCGACGCATGGCTTTGGAGCCAAGTCCTGTCTCAGCCACTGAGGGCGGAAGGCGTGCCAAATAAGGGCGTCTTTCTTCCCTTGGTGCCTGACACCTAAACATCCATTTTCCAATATTCCACAGCAAGAAAAACTTACTTAGACCAGGCCCTGGTTCAGAACAGACACCGCCTCACCTGGACTTGATTTAAAAGAGAGGTAGAGGGTGAGTATTGTCAGCCTATTGCTGGCATCTCAGCCCAAACCTCTGGACGACCCTCTCCCAGCAGTTTTACGGAAACACAAACTACTCACGATCACCTTGAATCTTCTTCCTGTCTTCTCGGGTACTAGCTATCCCACCCAGTTTTATTTCCTCTGATAATTGTTCCCTGCACTTCCACAGCCAAGTCATTTATAAAAATCCTGAAAAGCCCTGGGCCCAGGACTGAGCACTGCGTTTGTGACCTCTCCTGGTTTGAGAAGGTGCCATGGAGCCGGATTCTTTAGCCAAAGGAGACTGGAGCTGCCGATTACACACAGGAAGTTTGGTGGGGGGGTGTTTACCAGGAAATAAATGTCTAACACATGCAATAAATGTGTATCTCATTGTCTTTCAAACTAATGTGGAGGTTATGTAGATGAGGCTTGCTGTATAGATTCCTCACTCCGGCCCCAGGCCGCACCTTATTTTAGCCCTTTGAAAATGATGCTACCCAGGTTACACTCACAAGCTGCGTTTGGTACCTGTGAATACATCAGAGGTGTGGAACATCAGTGGGGCAAGAAAATACATGTTGTATGAGAATATTCACCCAGCTCCCGCTGCTTATTTCCAGAACTATGCATGTAAAATATTTGTATTGCAAGGCCACAGAAATTTAACTTCTCAGAGGTTAGGCCATCCCTGAATTCACAAGAAAATCCATCAGGGCAGGCCTGCTGGGAACTGATTTTTCCATACCTGAGCTGATCTGGAAAATGGGGACGGAGAGCTCTTTGTATCATTTGCAACAAAGATAAACGTATGGTTGGAATTTGTGTGCCTTCCAATTTGGGATTTTTTGTGCGCCATCCAGAGAGCTTCAGATATTGGCTAGTATTGCAATGAAAACAACAACATTAATACTGGATGAGTAGTAATATCTGAACGGAAAGCAATACCTGGAGTAGCAGGAAAGGGTGGTGCTGATAATCGTGTTAAGCACAGCAAAGGAGACGTAGCTCTGGTGGAACGCGCTGCCAGCCCATTCTTCTGGGAAAATGTAGGCGGAGTAAGCGACTGCAGAGCCTGAAAACAACACAACCCCCAGAGTCGATCCAAGGTCGCCAGTGCCGGTGCAGGTGGCACCAGGACAAGACTGTCCTCCAGCACGTCTGACGGGCATGCCTGCGAGAAGCCTGAGGTGTGCCAAGGTGAAGAAGTATTAATCTAGGCCAGTGGTTCCCAAACTTTTCCGGTCATGGAACCTTTCTGAAGACTTTTTTTTCCCCACAGAAACCTAACTCGATGCCCGATTTTTATTAAGCTGTGTGAACCTGCAGTGTTCTTTCCTCTTTCATCTGCGCCTATTGCCTGAGTGCTCTGCATAATACAGTAGCTTTGGAAATAAAGAGAAAACATTTTAAATTTAATGAACTAATAAAGCAATTAGATGCTCATATCTCAAATAAATTCTTTCGATCATTTCCAACACAACACAATAGAGTCCCAAGAACCAAATGACACGATACATTTCTTTGCTTGCCGCTTGGATGGCAAATGACAATCAAATAATTGGCCTCGTGCGGTCTCGTTTTAAAATCCATTTTAAATTTTTGAGATTTTTGTGGCACCCCTACAAGGCTTTTGCAGAACCCCAGGATTCTGAGGAACACGGTTTGGGAGCTGCTGATCCAGACAGTGCTCCCCCCACCCCCGGGGGCCGCAGTTTCTCCACCCCAAAGACTTAAATGGCGCTTCAGTGCCAAATCGGAGGAAGAAATGCAGCTGCGGGGAGCAGGCAGGAGGAAGGGGAGAGAGAGGCACGAGAGGGCAGCAGGGGGCGCACCAGCAGGCAGGGAAGGGGATAATGGGAGGAGTGGGCCAGCCAGTGGAGCGGCTGGAGCCCCGCAGGCCACTTTGCTGCAGGGCCACTTGGGCATCAGAACCGAGGGCTCCACGCTCAGGCCAAGCTGAAGTTCGGGAAGGATGGGGTGCATCCAGCCTTCCAGGCGGTGCTGGGCTTCTGCCCCAGCCTTCCTCCCGCTGTCGGCTGGAGCACCTGGGAGCAGAAGGCCAGAGAGGACAGGAAAGCCGCCTTCGCACGCCTGCCATGCTGTCCTTAAGGCAGCTCCTGAGCGTGGCCAAAACGTCCGTGATGCCAGGTTCCGGGCCAGCCCGATTCCCTTCTTCGGATGAAACACGCGGGGTGCATTTGTTTGCTGGAGTGAACAGCACTTGGGGGCAGTGTGCAGGCTCCACAGGCGCATGACAGGCCGAGTGCAGGCCCTGGGGGGTTGCGCTCCTTACCTAGACTGTACAGAGTGAGGGCTCCATAATCAAGGAAAAAGCACACATGCCTGGTGCGGACAGACATGGTGCTGAAGGTGTGGGCGAAGCTGGATGCCAGCGGATAAAGGACACAGGTGGCCAGGTAGGAGAGGAAGGGCCAGGCATGGCGGTCACTCCAGGCATCCAGAGCATCAAAGGCGGCCAGGAATTTCCACAGGAAGTACCTGAAAGGAGGGCAGCTGGTCAGCTCACAGGAACGACAGGTGCGGGCTCCCCCAGTCTCTTCTCCCAAAACAGGTCGGGCTTGCCTTCCAGGGAACAAGACATCCCTGTCCAAACAAGCGGGGACTTGGCGTGGCCATGCGCTCAGCGCAGTGACTGCAGAGCACCGGACTCTTTTTGGGCTCCCCAAGTGTGCATCATGGGGCGGGGGGTTCTTCTGAATCCGGGCCGGGCCCACAGCTCCCCCACCTCGCGATTGTATCCATGCTCCTCGGGTTTGGGGCTGCTCTAATCCACGTACTCCCTGCCTGGGGTTTCCTTTCCTCTGGAAGGGTGAGCAGAGGCCTGTTCCTCCCATTACGCACATGGATGCAGCTGGGGGGGGATATAATAAGTGACCCACCTCCACGGCAAGAGCAGGCAGAACCCAGCACCAAAACACGTGGCAGTTTGTTCAAAGCGCATACTTATATTCCCGTACCAGGCAGGCAGAAAATGTGTCCAGATGTTCAGCGTCTCGTTTGTCATTTGGAAGACACTGAAGAGGCAGTGTGCTGCAGAACTCCTCGGGGGACGGTACCCGAAAAGGATGCTCTGCTCTCGGAAGACCTACCAAAGAAGGACCAGCAACGTTTAACAGCTATCTGCACGGAGCACAACCAGACCAGACTTTTACGGAACCGCCGCCCTGCAAAAGCCGCGGGCTGCTAAGGAGAGCCTGTCCGTGGTCGCCCTGCACCCGTCACCTGGGAGATCTCCCGAGCCTTCTGACCGCAGCGAGTCCAGCCACGCCGACGTGTGCGCAAAGCCTAGCGCGGGCAGAGTGAGGAGGCTCGCGAGGCTCTGGGGGGCGCTGCGGGAGTTTCACGCCGCCCAGGACCACCAGATGTCTCCACTGCTCCGGCAGCAACGCCGCCAATGGCAAAAGGCGGAGCGAGAGACTCCCAGCTCCCAGCGCGGGTAGGAATCGGGGACAAAGAGATCTGCCTTCTCTCAAAGCTCTCTGACCCCCACGTGCGGGGAGGGGAAGCCACCACTGGAGGCCTAAAGGCAACGTCACGGGACCTGGGGAAAGCACTGCACCTGCGAACCTGGCCCACTTGCCACGGTGCCACGCACCTCCCTGGCTGCCCCCGGCCCTGGACGGGCCGAGCAAGACCAGCGGTGCGGATAATCCCCTTGCAAGGGACACTCGCCTTCCAGGGCGAGGAGGCACCCGGCGTTGCCGGGGGCCCAGCTCTGCGGTGCCAGACTGGCATGTGGCTGCAGCTCAGCAGCTCCCCACAAACCATTTCCCAGGCTGCGCTGCGGCTGCAGTGGGCTCTCTGGCCAGCGGCCAGGCTACCTTCCACGAGCAGCCACTGAACTTTGCATCGCGTTTACGGTCCGCCCACGCTGCAGAGGGCACGGCAGCAGAGCGGGACTGCAAAACGGCACGAGCATTTCACCGCGTTTTATGGCACATGCTTCCTTTCTGAACCCATGCTCTATGTGCTACAAAGAAAAAGTCATGGAAATGCTCAGGAAGCCCAGGAGAGGCCCAGAGAAGGACTGGCAAACCACTGCAGGCGAGAATCCCAAGAGCACCCTAAATGCCTGGGGTGGAGGGGTGGCCAGAGCGAGCCCACACCGACTTACTTTGGGGACTTGGCTGATGGTGAGCAGACGAGGAAGCTTCAAGCCCAGCATGGCGGTGTTTGGTCAGGGTGAGCGTCACTTGGCGGGAACCCTGAGGCTCAGCGGAGGGGCACCTGGCACCAGAACTCCACCCGTGCCTCGGTCGCCTGCTCTTCCTTCGCCCATGAAACGCCTGCCCTCCGATCTTGCTGCAGCAGCCCGGGGGGGCTCAAAGCGAGCAGGGGGAGCGAGCGAGCGAGCGCGGGAGCGTCAGCCGGGTTGCTCTAGGAATGAAAATAAGCCAGAGATGGGCCCGCCGCACAGAGGTTCCTGCCACACCCACATTCTTGCCCAACAACTTTTCTACCTTGTGCAAGAGGCCGCCAAGAATAGAACCATGACATCACCCCAGTACCAGAGAAGTGGCACCGGGGGTCCTCCGTGGCATGAGCAGGCTTGCCACCCTGGCTACAAACCAGTGGCTCTTGTGGCGTTTAAGGAAGGGCTGGGGGGTCACGCTCTCCAGGTGGCTGCAGCCTGCTGGCCCAAGAGGAATGTCCCCTCGAGCTGATCCACTCTGCCCCCATCCCACCCACCCCACCCCACGCACAGCGACCAGCTCGAGGCAGCTTGGGACTTGGCAAAGGCCGGGCAGCTTTCCCAAGAACTGCAGGAGCCCTGCGCCTGGGCTACTTTTGGGGTCGAAGATGATGTCGATTAGGGTGATGACAGCCCTTTAGTAGGTGGGATTTGGCTGTATTTTGTATTGCCGGCCAGTTCCTCGCTGCTAACCTCACTAGGGCGGGACTGCACTGGGTAAAAAACCCCAACACATCTGCAAAATGCACCCTCCTTTTTCTGGAGCGGAATCAGATCGGCACCACAGAACGGGCTCTGTGCTTCCCAGGGAGAACGAGGCCGGCACGTCATCCCTGCTCCGCTCCAGCCTCGTGGCTGGTCGCCCTGCTCCGCACGGGGCCATCACGCCTCTGGCAGCTCTCCCATGGATGAGACCGCCTGGATGGAGGTCCCTTTCCAAGCGGGGAAAGGACACCGAGGCCGCGGGTCGGAAAAGGGAGCCAGCTGCGGGCTGGCAAGGAGCGGCGGGCCTGGCATTTCGCCTTCCCGGACTGCCGCCGGTGGAAACGCAGCCCTGCCCTGTGGATGACCCTGAGCTGTGGGCAGGGAAGGCGTGCGAGGCTCCTGGGCCACCCTCCAGAGGCCCCACGGGCCTGACTGGCAAGGAGCACTGGGAGTCCCTGTGGACGTCGGCGGAGAGGGCCAGCCCCTCGCGGAAAAGACCGGGAAGGGGCCCTGCAGGCTCCCCACGCCTGGAGGGAGGAGCCGGGCCCGGGCACCGTTGGAGGCGTTGCCTTCCTGCCTTTCCTGCCATCCTGGCTCCGCCCACTGGCAACCGGCCCGAGGAAGGGCTCCCAAGGTCGTAGCCCAGAGTGCCTGCCACCAAGCTGGGGCCTTCTCGTTTGCAACGGAGGCCCCCCCAAAGGGCAGCGGGGGCCCCGGCTCGGGCAGGGACCTGCTTTGCAAGCACCCCACCAGCCCTCACAGCCCTCTGAGCAGAGACGGCATGCCCCTCAGCCCACCCGCCGGCCCTGCGGACCCCCACATCTGCCAGGCCCGCTCCCTGGCTGAGCTCCTGGCCAGGCGGGTCTGGCTCGCTCGAAGGCCCGCCGGGCCCGGCCTGCCCGCCCCTCGTGGCCGCAGACACGTCCATGGCAAGGGCAGCCCACGGCTGCCCCACGCATGTCGGAGGGGCCCTGCGGGACCAGGCCCACCCAGTCCAGTGGCCTGTCTAGGTGGGGGCCCACACGCAGGAGCGCAGAAGTCCCCCAGCGCCTTGTGCAGACGGGCAGATCCCCATGAGAACCGGGAGCCGCTGGCAAGCTCCCCGGCCATGGAGTTGCCCGATCCCTTTCAGGAGCCACCCGCCCGGTGGCCACCCCGACGTCTCCTGGGAGCCAGCGGCACACTCCAGCTCTGCCGCGTGAATCTCACCGCACGGCTCCACGGTGCGCTCCAGCATTAGGCACCTCGGCCTCCTCCGGACGCCGCACTCGTGTGCCAAAGCCACGGCCCCGTCTCCCCCCCCCCCCCGGCTGTGGGGCACCGACCCCCCCTGCTGCCTTCAGCACACCGGGCGCTGCACCCGGGTGGGCCAGGCCTTCGCTGCCTCCTCCCGGAGACGAGCCCAGCGCACCTGCACCGACCGACGCTGCCACGCCTGGCCCGAACAGCCGTGTTTGCCCAAGATAGCATCTGGCGGGGCTGTTTCCATGACGGAGCCGGCACCCCGCCCAGAGCAGGCCTCCTTCCTCGCGGAGACCCGCGGGGGCCCCGGACCGGATGGGACAGTGCAGTCGGGGCTCCTGCAAGGAAGGAGGCATTCCAGGCAGGCAGGCAGGCAGGCAGGCGCTGGGGCTGTTAATGAATAACCCTCCGCAGCCGTGCCTGTGGCGCACCCGGCCACCCGTGAAACCTGGCCCCCAGCAGCTCTCCTCACAGGACGCCGCAAGGGTGCGGGACCCCCCGGCCCCCGGCCGCGCGAGCCCTGCAGTAACTGGTGCCCTGCGGGCAGCCTTTTGCAGGCCCGAGGCAGGAGCTGGTCCGGGGAGCCAAATGCGGCAGGTCCTCCACCGGGAACAGCAGACCCCACGCCACGGCGCTGGGGACGCTCTTTCCTTGACTCGGACGGGGAGGAGGGCTGCACACGGGGGGTCCTTCAGGCCCCCGACAAGCTCTGCCCCACCTCCGTTGCCACCTTGCCGGGCTGCCTCCAGGCAGGAAGCAACCCAGCCTTATCGGGGCACTAACGCCGGCCTGCCTTGCAGGGCTGTGGTAAGGAAATGCAGAGCTGGTTCTGTCCTCGAGAGAGGCAGGGCACCCCCCCCCCACAAGGCGGGCCGCCTCCCCCCCCCCCCGGGCTTTCCCTGTTGCTGTTCTGGCCACAAGGCAGCAAAAGGGAGGGCCCAAGCGGAGTGGCGTTTTGGCCAGGCGCGTGACCGTCTGGCCAGCTGCCAAGCACAGCCAAGGGCTCATCTGCGCGGGTTTTGTGGGGCGGCCCGGGGTGCTGCTCAGCTCCGAGCACGGTCTGGTTCCAAGACTAAGGACGAGGGTGGCCTCAGGATCGAGGCTGGGGGCACTTCCCCTGAGGGAGGACCCCACAGACCCCGTGGGGGTGGGCCCCGCATCCCCCAGCAGTGGCTGAGCCGAGGGCTTGCGCAACCTCATCGCCAGGGCCTGGCACTGCCCCCTGCAAACAGGTGTGCCTGTCCGGCAGGCCTGCCGCCTCTTGGGGGCTGCTGCTCTTGGGAAGCCTCCTGAGGGCCCCGCTCCCTGCCTGTGCTTTGCAATGGGGGCACCCACCCCTTTGGGTGCCCACATCCCCCCGGGCCAAGTGGCCCTCCGCCTCCTCTTGGCCTCGGCAGGCAGGGCGGCTCCATCCCGTGCCCCTGCTTCCAGCAGGTCTGCCAACCCTCCGCACAGGCAAGGGAATGCTGGCGCCCCAGGCAGGGAGGGCTCCGGGGGCTTCCACCTTGAGGCTTCCCCCGGGAAGAAGGCTCCGCGGCCTGGGCCTGGCTACTGCGGTCCCCTTGCAGCAAGACGTGGCCACTTTCCCAGGGCTGCATTCCAGGTTTCCCAGGGACGCGGTGGAATCTCCCCAGAAAACCTGCTAAGCCTACGGGTGGAAGCAAGTCTAGGCCCTGAGAAGCGGCACCCGGCACAGGGCCCCAGCCTTGGGAGGCAAGGAGAGCAACAGAGCAACCCTGGGGCGGCCTCTGCCCACCCACCGGGGGAAGGAGCAACGCCACGGGACGGACGGGGCTTTCAGCCGCCTTTTCACTCTGGCCAAAATCCCAAATCACACCCCGGGGCATCAGAGAGAGGCCGGGCGCCTCGCCTGCCGCCTGCCCTGATAAGGTAGGGCTGCAGTGGAGTGGCACGGCCCAGGCATCCCGCAAACCCAGGCCGAAGGGGAGGGCCGGGCACCTCTCCTCCACACGACCGACCGACCACAGCTCGGCCGGAGCTGCCTCGCCGCCCCGCGATCCTCCTCCTCCCTAGACCGCAGGAATGGCACGGCAGGGCTGGGCGAGTGCAAAGCGCCCTTGTTGCCGCTGCCGTTGCCGGGAGCGGCTGTTCCCGGGTTGTGTTTTTCACCTTCTCCAGGTTGCAGAACCAGAATAGCGTGCCATTAAAAGGCAGGTGAGCGCAAACAAGAACCGCGTGCCTGCCTCCAAACGGGGGTGGCTTTAGGCTCTGCTTACAAGAGAGGGCGTTGGGTGCGCCGGAGGAACGAGGAAGTTTTGTAACCGCCAGGGACGACGCACCCGGGAGGGCTGCCGGTTCACGCTCGGTTGTGCCTGCCCCGAAGCCCGGCAGACTTGAAGTCCTGGCTTGTCCTGCATGGCCCCTTTCCAAGACCATCTGCCGCAGCAGTGTAGGAGAATCTCCACTGCCGAGTCTGGTCCTTGGGGTGGAGAGAGAGAGACGTCGGCGTGACACGTGGCCGGGCGGCACGAGGGCAGTTCGCCGGACTACCCCTGGCCGGCCACTGCTTCATGGCTCTCCCCCCCCCCCCCCCCCCCACCGCTGCACACCATTAGCCCTCCTTCTCACTGGCATGGCTTTCTCTCCGCGCAGCTGAGCCCTCCTTGTGAAAACCAGGTGGCCAGGGGGAGAGCACAGGGGGCGCATCCTGCTGCCAGGCTCAGCGCCCCAGACTCCTCCCAGACCAGGCTCCAACAGGCCTCGTCCAGCGCGAGCCAACCCAAAGGCAGCCGTGGGGCTCAGCCCAGCCCTCCCACCATCCCGCAGGGCCTTTCCGGGGGGGCTCTGCACCCTTGAAGGTGCAATGGTGGGGAGAGGCCCCTTTCTGAGGGCAGCAGCTGTTGCCCCAGGGCTGAGCAAGGCCCCCCCAAAAGGGCCAGGCATGCCAGGCACAAGCTGATGCAGGGCTGGGGGGCCACAATGGCGCTCTTGGTGCCCCTCCCACAGCATGTGGCCCCTGTGCAGGACGCTGGGAAGGCCGCTGCCTGCGAGAGCCGAAGGGCGCCTTCTGCACACGCGATCCGGCTGCTCCCCCCGCCAGGGCATCTGCCCGCACAGGGCTCGGGCCTGCAGGGGCTCCCGGAAGCCTCCGCTCTGCCTCGAGGTGCCGGCGCGGAGGCCTGGGCTAGCCCCACGGGCCCTGGCAGAGGAGGGTGGCAGCGCCCCACCCTGCTCCCTCCACGCAGCTCGCCCGGGTTGCCTGCCCTCCTTCCGAGCGCAAGGCGGTCCCTGCAAGGCGCCCGGTTTGTCAGCCGGCCACCTCACAGCCGCGCTCCGCGGGGACGGCCACCTGGTCAGCCGGAGGGCAGACCACTTCTGCCCTGTCAGCACCTCCGTTCGGCTTCCCCGAGAGGCCCTGAAAGAGCTCCCCCAGCCCGCCCCTCTCGCGGCACTGTCGGGGTGGGGGCCCTGCGGCCGCCTCCACGCTTGTCCGAGCCCAGGCTGGGGCCCCGGTGCCCGTGGTGAGGGGACGGCGGCTGCTTCCGGGGCTGGGGGCCCCTCCGAGGCCCTGCTTCCACCCCGCGCTCCCTGCGCCTTGAGGGCTGCACGCCTCCCTGCCGGCCCGGCCGGGGTCCTCTGGTCGCTCCGCGTTCCAAACGCCCCTCCTGCCCCGGCAGGCAGCGCCACTGCAGGGCCGATCCGCAAGGCGTAAGGCTCGGCTCCCTCAATCGCGCAGGGGCCCCTGCCCCCCGGAGCAAGCTCCGTCCCCCGTCTGGACACCTGTGCTTCTCCTCACTCTTCTGCACGAGGGGCTTCTCCCAGGAGCGCCAGGCGGCCCCCCGGGGCTGCTCTGTGCCCCTCCCTGCCTCAGCACCCAGAGGCCGGGCCCACGAGCGGCCGGGCCCCCAGGGCACAGCTGAGCCGGCTGCCGGCCGCGGCTCAAGGGGGCCCAGCCAGCCGCCGTGTGCGCACCGTCAGGAAGGCCTCGCGCAGGGAGTCGGGCGCAGGGCATGAATATCTCACCGGCTCTAAGCCGCTCGCCCCGTGATTAAGGACCCGCCGCTTGGCCAAGGGAGCCGCTTGGCCCGCCCGCCTGCCCACTGCTTGGCCCGCCCGGGCCAAAGGGCCAGCGCTTCGCCCAGAAGCAAGGACCGGCCAAGCGCTTTCCAGGGGACGCTGACTGCCGGCCTAGGGCCCTGCCCTCCCTCCCTCCACACAGATGGGCAGGCGCGTCCCTGGCTAAAGCGCTCTGGCTTCCTCGGGCGATGCTCTCCCAAGCCCCTTTAGAGACAGAGAAGCAGAGCGAGCCAGAAGGGGCCTCCTGGGCCATCTAGTCTGACCCCCGGCTCCAGCCGGCTCCGCTCACCACATGCCCACCATGTGGACATCCAGCCTATCCTTGAACACCCGCACCGATGGGGCCTCAACCGCCTTCCGTGGAAGCCCATTCCACACCCTCGGGGTCCTGACTGTCAGGAAGAGCTTCCTGGCATCCAAACGGAACCTTGGTTCCCTGAGCTTTGCTCCGTTGGAGCGCATCCTGCCTTCCTCTGCAGGGGAGAACAGGTCTCTGCCCACCTCCGTGTGACACCCCCTCACATGCCTGTATGTCGCCAACAGATCCCCTCTGAGTCTCCTCTTCTCCAGGCTGAAGAGACCCAGTTCCCTCAGTCTCGCCTCATGCAGCATCTCCTGCAAACCGGCCACCAGCCTTGTGGCCCTGCGCTGCACTGACTCCAACCTGGCTATATCCTTCCTGTAACGAGGGGCCCAAAACTGAGCACAATACTCGAGTTACGGGCTCACCAGAGTCATATAGAGTGGTAGATCCCTCTCTTGATCTAGAAGCCACGCTTCTGGCTCTGCAACCAAGGGTGGCATTTGCCCTCTTGGCCACCGCATCACACGGCCGACTCATGTTCAGCCTGCAGTCGACCAGCACCCCGAGGTCCCTTTCACAAGCGCTGCTCTCCAGCCACTTGTCCCCTAACTTGTACTTAATCAAAGAAACACAATTATTAAAACAAACAAGTCATTATGGGATTCACTTACTATATTAGAGATGGAGAAGGCATCTAATTATCTGAGATTCCAGAACATACCCGAGGGAAAGAATGAGGACTTAAGGGAATTAATAATTACTATGCTGGCAGAGGCATTGGATCTGGAAAACAAAGAGGTGGTCACAAATAATGACCTTGTTTATAGGGTAAATTCAAGTTACGTTAGGAAACACAAGCTTCCGAGGGAAGTTCATGTTAAATTTGCAAAAAGGTCTATAAGAGACAATGTCTTGAGGGCTGTACATGATAAACCTTCAAAGGCTGATGAGCATCATGAGGTGACTATTTTGAAACAAATACCATGGAGGATTAGAGAAGGAGGAAACAAATACTTAATTCTTACCACAAAACTGATTAAGAAAGAGATCATGTTTAGGTGGCTAACGCCAGAAGGAATTTTTTTCACCTGGAACTCTCCAAGGGGTAAATTGGACTCAATCTTCAAGGCACAAGAGTTTTATGAAAAATTTAGAAGTATATTTGAAGAGGAAGAATCGGGTGTTTCAGAAGAAGGAGGGAAAGGTGCCGAACCAATGGAATTCACAGCATACCATTCTGAAGAAGGACAAATAGCGAATACAGACTTACAACAAGAGGAACAGACACTGGAACCAAAGGAAAAGAGAAAAGGTAGAAGTGAAAAGGCGAAGCGCAAGTAGATAAATATACATCCTTTAAAATGGCTTTCAAAAGGGAAGGAAGAATTGAACTGCTCTCTCTAAATGGAAATGGACTAAACGGGCCCTCCAAGAGGAGAAGGACCTTCTCTCAGCTCCAAAAACTGAAGCTAGATACAATTTGCCTACAAGAAACACATATTAAGAAACAACAAAGTAAGCTTCTGGAGTGTTTTAAGCTTGGAAAGCTATTTATGTCTTCTGCTTCTCAAAAGAAAAGAGGTTTAGCATTATACCTCAAGGAAAAATTAGACCCTAAATATATCTTAGCTGCTGATGATGGTAGGATTCTGATGGTTGAAATCACAATGAAACTTAAAAAGGTGCCATGTGGAGTGCCTGAGAGGGCGGGCAGGTCCGCCAGCCCCCCAGGGGGCAGACCTGGTCTTCTGTGGGGATGGCAGCAGCCATATCCGTCTCCAGGGATGGGTGACGGCCCGGCACGCATTCCAGACGAGTGGCGACACGCAGTCCCTCCCCACTGGGTTCCGCCACAGTCGATCCGGCACCATCCAGCTCACACGAGCTGGGCCAGTGCTTGGAGCGCCCACCTGCGTTTGGCAGAGTGCCAGCACCCAGCGGGTTTTTGCTTTTGTATTTTACGGAAATAAGTGACCTGAGCGGATACCGGTACCTATAAACACACACAACAGCCGGTAGCCAGCGTGCTGTTTGTCACGCTCCCAGGGGGTCAGAGACCAGGGCTGAGACAGGCCGCGCACGTTCGAGGAGGGAGAAGCGGCCGCTTGGGCGCAGTTTGAAGCAAGCGGTCGGCTCCAGGCAGCCGCGGAGCAGCTCTGCGGCTGGGTCAGGAGGTCTGCCCAACACGCGCCGGGCAGGGTTTCCGTGCTCCGCCAGGGGGTCCACAGGGGCTTTTGCAAGCTGGGCTGCTGGGCCATCCTCCCTGCAAAGCGCCTCTCAGCGGGAGGGAAGCGAGCAACATCAGCGCGGCTTCGTGCCACTTTCAAAAGCCTGCCAGGGAAACCGGAGGACGCCACCTGGGCAAGCGGTTGGGGCAGCTCTGCTGCAGTGGCTTGGGGGACCAGGCCCGCTCTCCCCTCGCCTCCCTGGAGCAGGAATCCGGGCTTTGGAAACGGGGGAATCGCACCCCCCCGCGGCACACGCAGCCAAGCAGCAAGTGCCCCTTAAACACGCTGGCGCAAAGCTCGGCGCAGAGCAAGCCGCTCCGTGGCTGCACGGGACGGGGAGGCGGGACGTGCGCAGGCGAGGCGGTCGCGGTGCTGGGGCCCAGCCTCGCTCTGGGCCTCCAAGCCCCGAGTCCTCCACCGCAGCCTTCCCGTCTTTGCTCACCGCTCTTTCCACCTTTTAAATGCTGCTTTTATTACAAGGGCAGGCAAACCAGGCCCTCCACATGTTTTCTACCAAACAAACCTTGTTCGCTGAGGCAGATGGGAGCTGTAGTCCATAATCATCTGGAGGGTGGCGATGTGTTACCCGTGTTATCAGAGATAGGAGCTTTCATGGAATGCCTCGTGGGAAACGGGATGCTATTGAAAGGCAATCATGTTTTATGGCTGGCCTCCAAGATAAAAATGTTCATAAACACAACCTTGCAATCACGTGGATGAATCCAGGGATACCATGAGACCTCCTGTGCTGTGAAAGCCTCAATGTTCATGAAAGGAATAAGAGAAAGGAAAAGCACATCAGAGTTTGCAACCAGGCTGAAAATTCGTCCATGTTCCAGCTGTTCGAAAGGGCGGATACGGCTGCAGACAGAAGGTGAAGGAGGCTGGTCGCCCTGCTGGGAGTCCTCCTCAGAAAAGCAGTTCTCCAGGAAATCTTTCACGCAAGAGGATGGACAAGCCACTCGGTCACAAGGCTCCTAGAGAAGCGGGAGAGAATCTGCAAGGGAAGTTAAGGTAAAGCTGCACAGCACGCCTGGTGCTGCCCAAGGTCGCAGGAAGGTGGATGCAGCCGAGGGGGAGACGGGCGGCCGCCCCTGGCCACGGGGCGCAGCACGACGCAGGCTTCTGGGTGGGTCTGCCTGCGCCAGGTCCCGATCTCTGTGGGGAAGGGGAGGCGGGGAGGCCTGCAAGGAGGCATCGGCCTTCTAACGCTGCATGGTTCCCCTGCAGAGCTCGCGAGCTGGGCATCCGCAGCTTCTTGGCACGTGGCGGCACAGCCCGGCTGGAAGGAGCGCCACTCCCAACTCAGGATTCCCCTGGTCGCTGCAGGCGTGGCTGCTGCCAGCGGGAAAAGGGGGATGGCAGAGATCGGTCGGGCTGGCGGCAAGGGAAAAGCAAGGCGGGCCGGGCCAGGTGCCCTCCAAGAGAACGAAGACCCTCTTTCTATCTATCTGTCTATCTCCCCGCACTGGGTTCGGGCTGAGCACTCCGCTGCCCTCCAACCAGAGCGTGTGGCCGGGCTGCATCACCGCTTCGAGCCCCTTGGGTCACCCCCGCCTCGCCCCACAGCACCTTCCACGGCTCCCTTGATCGGCGTGGCCCCGGCACACGCGCTGCAGGCCAGGCAGCCATGCGGGGGACCCTACCCCTCCATCCGCGGCTCGGGGGCCCTCCGGGTCGCCCTGCCCTGCCCTGCCCTGCCGGGAGGCACTTCCCAGGCACGCGGGCGTGTCGCGTTTGCCCCAGCTCGCACTCAGAGGTTCCCGGAAAGTGCTGCGCAGGAGGGCTTTTCTGGGCCAAAGGAGCCGGGGCACTGCTTGCACGTCCCGCGATCCGTCACCTGCCCCTGCCAGCCCATTCGAGGGCTGAGCCCGGCAATGCGCAGGCGGCAGCGAGCCCGAGGCAAGCGACCCGTCACTCTCCGCAGACGGCAAGTGCGTCTCCATTCCCCACAGACGGAGCAGCAAACATCTGCACCCATCACCAAGACAACGTATTTAAATCTCCCTCTATTTTCCACGCAGCCCTTCTTAACAAACTGCTAAGTGATGAAAATCAGTGCTGTCACCCGGAGAGGCCGAGGCGTTTTTGCTCTCGCCGTGGGTGCTGCTCCTGGCTGCTCCTCCTGGCCACAGCACCGACTCCTCAGCTGCCTATGAGAGATTAGTCTGAACGGTCCATCCAGACAAGCAGCTCTTGAAATATTCATTCCTAGCGCGCCGCATCTGCATCCCACCTCTTTCCCCCGGCAAGGAACCCGAGGTGGCTCGCCTAGCCTGCTCCGTCCCACTGTATCCTCCCAGCAACCCTGCAGGGTAGGTCCGCAAGTGGCCCAAAATCGCCCAGTGAGCCTCGCAGCCAAGGGGAGGCGTGGACCCCACGCCCCTGCCCAACACGCATGCCCCACAGAGCGACCCGGCGGGCTTCCCTGCCACCATGTTATACTCACAACAGCTTTGTCAGGCAGGCCAGGCGACAGTGGCCAGCCTCTGGCCACTCGGGAAGCTGCACGGCGGAACGGAGGCCTGTCCCCACGCCCAGTGAGGGCCCTGCCCCCAGGAGGACTGCACAAGAGCCCGCCTGCAGCGCCCATGCCCGGGGGGCTGGCTCGGGCCCGGCCAAAACGGCCTGCAGCGCGCCTGCCGGAGGCGACCCGCCTTCCCCCGCCCTGCAGCTCCCTGGACTCACTGCGCTTCCCGCCAGCCACCCGCTTCCAGCGCCCGAGACCACCACACCGGGCGGCCAAGCCCCCACACCCGCCGAAGCGAGCGCAGGACGCGCCTGGCCGCGGGGGGGGGGCGGGGGGGGCTGCCCATCCCGCACATGCGCACCCGCGCCAAGGAAGGGACCGGCTAGGATTAAAAATGTTTATTTTAGAATTTAATAAAGCAGCTTTACCATGAAACACAAGATTGATTGTGTGTGTCCGTCCGTGTGTGTTCAGACACACGCACACACATATATATAAAATAGTGTATACAGAAACGTAAAAGGGCCATTTCCACTGCAAAAAATCACGTCTTGCCAATAGAAACCCAGGTGTGCACATTGTGCTTAAACCACAACGTCTGTGCAGCTTTCCAAAGGACGCAGCGCCCTCCGGAGGCCTCCTGTAAACAATTTATTGCATATTTAACACATGGCACGACCCCCACCTGATGCGGCAGAGCGCGCTTCGGTTCGGTTCGGTTCGTTTCTCGAGGACAGCAAGGCCATCACAGGCGGGGAGGGGCCCGCGGCTCTCAGTGCCGCCCGGGGCAGTGAAGGCCACGCCGGCAGGCCAGCGGGTGTGCTTGCAGGTGCCTGGCCCGGGTCTCCAACACGCCCCATTTCTGGGAGAAAGCGCTTCTGCGGCAGGCCGCAGGCGCAAGGGCCGAGCCATCTGCACCGGCAGCACCTGTGTGGCTGCGCAGCTCCGCGGCCGGACCCCCCGGGATCGCCCACTTTCTGAACGAGCCTGCCGCGCTGGATCGCGTCTCCTTGGAATGCCCCAGGCGCAGGCCCCCGCACCAGCCGGGAGGACTGCAGTGCTCGGCCTTGTGCGCACGGCTCGCGGGGAGCCCGGGCCCCCGGCGTGCGCCTCCACCCGAACGGTGCCACGGCTGGCAGCGCCTCTGTGGGCGGAGATGCGGGCACAGCGCGGGGAAGACGGGGGGGCACGCCGCAAACGCCCCGTCGTGCTGGCCACGCGGCTGGGGAAGGGGGCTTCTTGCCACGGCCACCTTCGGCCGAGGGACTGCCGCCCGCCCGCCCGCCGGCCACTTGCGTGGCTGTTCCCGGAGCTGCAGGAGCTACGCTGGCACTCCTGGCCACCGTGAGCGGCGGATGCCAGGATCTGTCCCAGCGCAGCCACCCCAGAGGCGAGGGGCCCGTGCGAGTTTCACGAACCGCACCGCCCGTTTCCCAGATGCAGACTGGCTCCCTGTGCCAACTGTGGGCTGGCGACGCCGGCAGCCCTCCGTGCTCGGACACCCCGGGCCACCCCCGCAGAATGATCGCGGCCACTGCGACGCTAACGTCCCACTGCAAAGGGACGTTCGGGCCCCGGGGCGAAGGCACTAACAAGGGACCGAGGGAACCAAGGTGGCACGGCGCCCCCAAATCCAATCAGCCACAAGGCACAGGAGGCCTCGGGGGTCCTGCGGTCACAGCTGGCTCCTTTCCTGAGCTGCGACGGCTGAGTCGCATTGCGCTCGGCCAGCCCGCGGGCCCTCCGTGGGTCAGGACTGCCAGTGCCAAAGGCTCGGCCCTGCGACGCTTTGACTCTCCTCTCGCACCCCGAAGCCCCGCCCACTCAGATCCGCCAGGCTCTCATCTGAAGCAGCCATGGGGGAGGCCTTCCCCATTTCCTTCTTGAACCCACACGTTCACCAGCCAGGTGCAGGATCCCCGCTGGCTGCAGTGTTTGGGAAGACAACAGGTCCCGATCCTGAGCCTGACCTTGTACGACTGGAGTCTTTGGCAGCCCTGCGCAGAAATGCAATGTGGAAAAAATGTGCATTTGCCAGAAGCAGAGATGAAAATGGGGGGACATCTTGGGAGCAGCCCCAAAAGCTTGCCTCACTTCCAGCGCCTCAGCAGCTGCTAGGATTCTACAGCACTGGAAGCTTTTTGGATGCCAGATCCTTCTCGGAGAATGTGCAGGAACAGATCTTTAGTGATCCTGTACTGGTGCAATGAGAGGTGGAAAAGCAAAGCAGCAAACCAAGCTGCCCCCGGCTTTAATGGAGTGCTGAGTGCACCTGAAGCTAACAAAGCGTCCTGGCCGCAGGAATGACCTGTCCGAGACACCGTCCCCACCGCAAGGGCACCCACGTGGCCGGAACATCCCCCGCGGCAGGTAAGAAAGCCACAGAGAAGGAAGGGCCTCTTCCTCTGATTTGTGTCTTCCCAATCTGCAGCGGGAATTCGCCAGCGGCTAACGCCTGGCACTGCATGATTCGGGATAAGGAATGCCCAAGGACGGGGATGGGGTCGCCATCGGGCCCTGGCCCAGCTCGCTCCCTTCCTGAGCCCCAGGTGTGTCTGTCGGTGGAGTTCCCGCCACAGCGCCTCGCATGTGCGCTCACGGGGCAAGGGAGGGCCACCCGTGGATGGGAGACGCACAGCCCTGCGCTCGAGCATCTCCCACCGGCCCATGGAGCGTGCCCCTGCTCAGGATTTATGTGGGCAAAAATGCCAGGTAACTATCGCTGTTCCAAGCACTGGCAAAGTTATGAAGAAGCAGGTGCTGTGGATTGAGACGAGGCGAGGCTTTTGAGAAACGCTTCACAGCCAGTCAAACGTAAAAGCCTGATCCACTTTCCCGTTCTGAAAAGGCCAAAACAAAGCAAAGACACAACCCTCCCAGGAGAGCAGCAGAGAAGGCTCCAACTGTGGTGTGTAACTCCAACGGAGGTCCCTCCCTCAAATGACTTCCACCAAGATTCAACCCTTGACGCTGACTGAGGGGACCGATCCAAGTCTCCCGAGGATTGAAACGGCTCACCCAAGAAGGAAACTCCTTAAATGAAAAAGGGAACAAAAGCGAGCCACTCACACAAGCAGCGATCTCAGAGCAATGGAAGGAAGGAAAGACGTTACTCAAACACGAAAATGCCGCACAGAACTGGCCGTAGACAAGATGGGCACATTTTTGTGCAGTCGGCAGGTTCTGTGTGTAGTTGTGCTTACAGAACAAAACATCCGAACTTGCCGCTGGGGATGCCCCACCAGGAGTCTCCCAGCCAAGCCTCGGGGTGAGGAATGGGTGGGGGTGGGGGGGTTGCTCGAAGGCACACGCGTGTTTTCTGCTGCTCTTCCTTGCTGTCCATGGAGCTTTCCCAGAAATTCCTGGTGAATCCTCATTCCCAACAGCATGAACAAAACATCCCATTTGTACATCTCTAAAGAAACCCGACATTTAAAGTTCCTCTCAGTACACAGAACCTTATACCAAATTAGCTTTGAACATTTGCACCAAGGCAAAAAATAAAGACAGAAAGACACCATCCGTTCTCTGAGACACAATAAACAAAGGTTTTTGGCATGACAAAGCACACAATTTTTAAATCTGCCTCCAATCCGACCTCCCACCTTTTGAAGAGAGGCTGCATTCTAACTTTTCTGCCAAACCCTGGGTACAAAATCCTTCATGACCTCCGAGTCTTCCCCCGTAGAAATGGAAAAACTCAGAAGCACAGACACATTTTACGATGTGCACGTGTCTCTGGGGATCACCAGCCAGCAAAGCTTGGCTCTGTCCTCGGCTTCCCTTCTGCAGCCTCGTGTCCACCCACTGGAATGCAATTCTTTCAGAAGGGCTTGCAGGCTCGCTTCTCTGCAGACGAGAGCCTTGCTCTCCAAGCACGGCTGGGGCCCCCCTCACGCAGCCCCCGTCGCTCCGCCTGCAAGGGGGCGAGCCCCGGGGCCGCCGGGAGGAGAGGCGTGGGCTGGGCCCGCGGGCCCCTCAGTTGTGCTTCGCTCGGCCCCCTTTGAGGTAGCTCCTCCACCGCTTGGCGAACTCCCTGAACACGGGGCTTTCGTCTATCGTGCTCAGCAGCTGGAGCTGGTTGATGTGGGTCGTGTGGTAGTCCCAGCGCGCCAGGTTGGGGGCAGTGCCCAGCATGAAGTGCCGCAGGTCATAGATGGTCCCCGAGCCGGTGTCGTAGAGGGGCAGCATGGCCTTCAGGGACGCCATGCCCCGCTCGTACAGGAGCCTGGCCTCCTTCCCCAGCTTTTCGCCGGCGGTCTCCTTCAGGTCATACAGCCCGATGAGGGAGTACATGAACCCGTTCAGAACGAAGGAGCTGGGGGAGGTGGGGTACTCCTCATACCAGTCATACTTGCCCATGAAGGTGGCCTTCACACCGCGCTGCTCCGAAGAGAGCTTGTAGGGCGCGGTGGCCTGCAGAGCCGAGCTGAGGAACGCCTGGTCCTTTGTCAGCAGGTAGGCCCTGACCAAGGTGGAGATGGCCTGCCCCTGAGCCATGGCGGAGTACCAGCCCGGCTCCAGCGCCCGGAAGCCCTCGCCCAGCTTCCGCGTCACCAGGATGGGCCAGCCGCCGCGCTCATCCTGGTTGCGCACCAGCCAGTCGCTGGCGGCGAAGAAGGCCGCCATGTGGGCCGTGGTGGCGATGGTGACGTTGTCGATGAAGCCCCTGCCCCGCACCACCAGCCGCACCACCCGCTTGGGCATGATCTTGGTCTGCCGGACGGCCTTTGTGCTGGAGAGGCCCACCCCCTTCCGCAGGTCCGTCGTGAGGTCCCGCGTGACGGTGCTCCAGGCCGTCCGGGGCCCGATGCCGTAGGAGATCTCCTTCTCCTTGGCGGCGATCAGCTGGGTGTTCGTGACGTAGTGCAGCGTGAAGAGCTGGTTCTTCTCCGTGGTCTCCAGGACCACGGAAACGCTCCCGTTCGTTACGAACTTGAGGTCGAAAGAGATGATGAAGTCCTTTGTGTTCCCCAGCGGCAGCGAGGCGCCCTCGGAATTTTCTGAAAGAGGGAGAGTGGAGGCAGGTTATGCTGCAAAGCGAGGGGCTTCTTGCTGCCTGTTGATGGGAGACACCAAGGGCAGCCTATCCGCTCTCCGGGCACGGAGTCAGTGCGACAGCGTGGGCTTTGCACTCCAACCCTCAGTCCGTTCTGTAGTACAAATTAGGAGCACAACAGCTGCCTTGGTGGATGAGGCCCAAGGGGCCCAGCATCCTGCTTCCAACAGCAGCCTGCCAGATGCTTCTGGGGAGTTCACAGGCAGGGCACGGCAACCTGACTAGCACAACACGGAGCCCGAAGCATGTGCCCCAGTGCTGTCTTCTGAGCATCAGTGGTCCTTAGAGGGCCCAAGGGGCATCAGTCACAGAAGGAGAACCCACAAACTCAGGGGAACCCCAGGCAGGCAAAAGGCAGAACCCAGAGGGAAGTGGTGGGGGGAATCAGCAGTGCAGGGACACACACACCGGGGTGGGGGGGGAGGACCACAGGGAAGGCAGGGCTGGCTGGAACCCAGGGAAGAAGCTCTTCTCCATCTGGCACTCCCGAGCGAGCCGCTTTCAGCACTGGAAGCAGAAGCAAGGAGAAACTGCGTGGAGACAGTCTGGTCAGCCGGCTGAACGCCCACTCTGCTTCCATGCACAGGGAGGCCGGGCTGGTCGGAGGGGCAAAGGCAGGCCCACTGCAAAGGAAGTCGGGGCAACAGGCGCCCCTCCTGGTGGACGGGCCGCCAAGAACTCTGCAAACCAGAGGAAGGCTTCGGAGGGCAGCGGCGCCTGGCTTTGCCCGAGGCCACTGTCCCGTCGAGACAAGGGCCAGAAGCACACGCCTGTGATCCGGCTTCCTGGATGCCCGCCCTGCTGCAAAAGCCAGGGCAGTTCTACGTCCTGCCTCAGGGCCCCAGCCCGAGGCACCAGCTCAAAGAAAGTAATGGACTCATTAATTCTAGGGGCTATTGATCAGTTGTGGGAGATACATTATGTCCCTATTAATGAGGTTCTCTTCACTCAGTGGGGAGAAGAAATGTTTCCTACGAGCTCTCATTTTGCTGCAGAAAGGAGCTTTCTTAAATTTTGAAGCAAAATGAGATAACGAAGAAATACACACACACACACACACACACACACACACACACACACACACACGCATGCACACCTACATACGAGGGAGGGAGGGAGGGAGGGGCAGGCATTTCCCAATCCCAATCCCTAAGTGGGATGCAGACTTGCATGTCACAAGGGGGTTGGAAACATTTCCCCGAACACCCGCTGCATGCAAAGGCCCAGCAACCCGGATTCCTGGAGGCCACCACCCCGACCCTCCTGGGCTGGATTTGCCCCGGGGGAACGCGGGCTCCCGGTCCGCCGTCTCCGCACGGGCACCCCTGGCCGAGAGTCCCCTGCCACCCCCTCTTCCGCCATCTCTCACTCCTCCACCGGCTCACGCTCCCCCTCGCTCTGCCCCCCGCCCCAGCCCACGGCAGAGCCTGTCGGCCCCCGCGCGCAAGCAGGCGTGGGCGCTCGCTGCCCGCAGCCCTCCAGCCGCTACCCTCCGCGCACCGGGCCCGCTCCTGCCCTCGGCTCTCCCACCCCGGGGGCGCCCAGCACCGAAGCCGCGAGGGCCGCCTGGCGTGCAGGCTCTGGGCACATCCCGCCTCCCTGGCGGGGCGGCCTCTTCAAGCTGTGCTGCGGGGCACGGGGGGGGGGGGGGGGGGGGGCCCAGCCTGCTGCCTTCGTGCGGCGAATCTGGCCCCCTCTGCCCTTCCCGCCCCGACTCACCTGGGACAGAAAACTGCTTGACGTTGGTGAACCGGGCCTTGTCGGGCAGCGTGGTGACAGAGCCGCCCTTGGGCACGGTCCACTCCGCCGGCTGGCCAGCCGGTCCCATCTCCTCGGCGGTTTCGTACACCTCTCTGTGTGGAGCTTTCTCGGTCAGGTTCTTGCTGTAATGGCTGAGCCCGTACTGGGCGATCTGGATGGGGTAGAAATAGCCCTGCGGCCCCCACTGCGTGGACAGCGGCACACCTGCGGGAAAGGACCACGGGCCTTGAATGGGGGCGGCCGGGTGGCCTGGGACGCGCGAAGGGCCTGCAGGGCCAGCCCCGGGCCAGCCCGTCTGTTCGGTCCCTGAATCTACGGAGCAAAGCCTTCCCAGCACCAGCGAGGCCGGCTGCAAGATGCACGCGAATCTTGCGGAAGGCACCCTGGCCCCACCCAGGCCGGAGAAGCCCCCTTGGTGGCCTGGAAGCACCTGGATACTTGCCAAATTCCCACAGGGACACGCACCATCACAGCACCCTGCCAATTAACTATAACAAGTGGGGAGAGGAAGCGCAAAGGAGCTTTTGTGGAGCTTGAGTGGCTGCTGGCAAGGAAGACAGGGTGAGGCCGACTTGACTTGAGAGTCCGGGGGTGCCTGCCCCGGGACCCCTTGTGCATTTCCAGCAAAGAGAGGCAAACAAAGAGGTCTTGCTGCCTCTGAATGTTTTCCAGGCTTTTAATGTCAATATTCCCCTAGGATAGATGCAAAGTGTCTATAGAATAAGCTAGACTTCCACAGCCCCGTGTCTTCTAAATGGCTCGGGCTTCAAACCCCAACAGCCCCAGCCAGAATAGCCAGTGGTCAGGAAAACTGACAGCCGCAGTCCAAAACGTGGAGTGGGGAAGATGGAGGTGTGTGCGCGCACAAACACGCTGCCGCGCGCATGCATGCCATCTGCACGCACACGCAATTTAACGATGCTGCCTGCACACGATCATGCGACCTGCCAAGGCAGCAGAGGGAGGAAGAGAGCTCAGGCGAGACCCCTGGTCTGATTCCGATCCTCTGAGCAGGTGTGGGCGACCTGCCGAGTGCCGCTCCAGCCCAGGGGGCATCTCCGAGCCAGGACTCTCCCCTGGCCCCCACGGCACCCACTGACTGAGTCACCGGCCTCAAGCACCTGTGTGCAGCTGTCACACCCGAAGCTCCGCGCGCCAGGCCCCTAGCCATGAGAATGCCAAGCAGGCCAGGAAAGCAAGCGTCTGCTCCGCAAGGGCATTTGCTGGCTGGCTGAAGATCGTCCTGTGAGTCCTGGCTCAGCTCGAATAGCTCAGGGAAAGAGGCCAGGCCTCCAGCAGGGCCACGCCACGCTCCGGGAGACAGACTGCCACCCAGTCCAGAGAAAGCGTCGGCCGGTCCCCATCCGACCAGGCCTCCCCAGACCACGCCTGAGCCGTGCCCTCCTCCCCCTCCACTGTGTGTCCTTCAGAAACCAGCTAGGTCTGAGCCCAGTGCGAGGAAAAGATGCCCGAAACAAAACCGAGGAATGCATTTTCATGCACTGCCCACACCTTGAAGGCCAGTCCCTGAAGGATGTCTCTGCCTGAAGGGTAAAAGCACCAGGGCCTAAGCACAGATTATCTCAGATGCAAGAGGCCGCTCTTATTAATGAAAAGACGGCTGGGTGGAAGTCAAAAGGCAAATCCGTCAAAACTTCACTTGCAAATTTTAATTTGGGAAGATGGGCATGATGGAATTCTCCCTGTCTCAGGACATCAGACAACACACGGTTATTCCGGGAACGAGACAGGAGGAGGCCTGGAAGGGAACGAGACGTTTCACGAAGAGCCGATTCCACAGAGCAGGCTGGCTTGTGCCTGACGCTGTGGTACCAAATGCCCCCCGAGGAACCGGCTGCAGGCGGGGACATGAGGGGGAGGAGAGGGAGAAGGCTACCTGGGACAGGTGCGCTAAGACACACGCTCTGAGGCAGCACGAAGGCAACCCCCAAGCACACCCTTTGACAGGAAGCACAGGACCAAGCGGCAGCGGCGCCTGAATCCCCCACAAGGCCCACTGGAGAGAGGCAGAATACGGAGGATTTGCTTTCACTATAGGACAAAGCTGCCCGCCGAGGCGGCTTCTCCCTGGCAGGAGCACGTGACTGCCAGGACACAGACTCTCCTCCTCACTGGGCTGGGCCTCAGAGCTCAAAATCAGCCGGCCCATCGGCTGAAACAAGCACAGGGCCGGCCAAAGAGCCCAAAGACCAGTTCTCGGAAGGAAGGTGGCCGGTGGCTGCATTCCTGGGAGGAGCAGCTCTCCCCGGAGAAAGCCAGATTAAGTAGGAAGCCGCAAGAGGAATGACTCTCCACCTGGGCCCTCTTCCTGCCTTTCAAGCACAGGCAGCAGAGGAAGGGCTAGTTCGCCAATGACCTTGCAATTTTGCACAATGTGTGCACTTTTGAAGCTTTATGGAAACACGCAGAACAATCTAGGTTCAAGCAGGAAAGGGTAGCCGGTGGCCTGAAAGGCACCATGCCTCACCCACCCCGTGAGGGCGAGCGGGCTGGACGGGCAGGCTGCGCCGCCTTCCTGGCTCTTCACCAGAGGCAATGGGTTCTGGAGCGCATGAAGCGCCAAAGCCACCTGGGCACCTCTCCGGCACCCATCTTCCTGAGCGGCGGAAGGGTGGGAGGCGAAGAGACATCGCTGACAGTCGGGACAGCAGCTCGCCCTCCAAGCCACCCATCCCCAGGCAGCACACAAACGGCAGCTGGGACGCCGGAGTCATGACTCGGAAAACCTCCCTGCACGCGGGAAGCACCCCATTTCACTGCGCCCACGCACAGTGCTGGCACTCCAGGACAAAATAATTCCTTGGCCTGCTTCGCCCTCCAGTTCTTTCCTTTGCCTCCAGCTTCAGAAGGAAGTCAGATATATTCCCCAGAGGAAACCCGAACAAGTAAGGAGACCGAGGACAAACCTTCCACGCCGCTGATGCACTTCACCCTGTCCCGGACCTCCACGTTGTATCCCTCGAAGGACATGAAGACACCGTCCGGGTGGTACGGCGCTCTCTGGGCGTACACCTTGGAGTAACTGTGGGAGAACTCAAACCGGTCGTATCCGTCATACTGGGCAATCTTCCCGTAGACCTCAAAGTACTTCTCCACCCACGAGAAGGGCAGGAAGACCTCTGTCCCCTCCCTCCTGCCTTTGATTGTCTGCTCATCATTGATCAGGCAGTCGATTTCCTCATACTTCAGCCCCAGGACCTTGCTCCCGTGGAAGCCCCCGACCACGGGGGGAGCCTTTTGCTGCTCCTGCGGCGAGGCCTCCTCGCTCTGCTGCTTCGCCGCGCCGTTCGCGTCGTCGTTGCTCTCTGAGGCGGCCGTCCGCTTTTCTGACCCGTCTGCTCGGAAGCTGCCGCCTGGGCTATGCAGAAATGGCACCGCTCGGTCGCTGGAGCATCTGCTCCACAGCAGAACTGTCACCAGGGTGAAGAGGACACAGATGACAATCAGCGTCTTGTAGTTGACACGAGCCGCCAAGCAACGCATATTCACATCATACCTGCAACAAAGCAAAGCTTTTGTGAGGCGTGTTCTCCATTTTCTGAAAAACATGGGCATCAGGCACCTGGGCCCACATGGGAAGATTGTTTGGGCTCTGCTTCTAGGCAAATGTGCAGAATGCTTCTGCACATCAGATTTAAAATAAAATAAAAGTTTTTAGCGACACTCAGCTGTTTCCCTTGCCTCCCCTGAGAAAGAGACCCACCTTGAAGTGTGGAGGCGATTAAGGATATCAAGTGCAATTTTGCACAGAAAGTCTCAGGAATCCTTCAATTAAGATTAAAATAGCATTTACAGCCCATGTTTTGGTGCCAAGCCCTTGAGAGTGAAAGCTGCCTACCAGAACCATACTTTCAGTCTAGAATCGAGCTGACCAGCCCACGCCTGGGCAAGCCTGAGGGAACCCGCCAGCTCCGGGACCTCGCACAAGCCATCCTCGTTTCTGAAGCTTTTGCTCAAGCCTACAAAGCTCCCCGGGGACAGCACATTCCCTGCTTAGGCTCCTGCCCACCGGAAACACCAATGCAAGGCAAGCTTCCAAGCCATCTGATGCCGCCACTGCCTGCGAACAAACAGCAGGGGGCTGGCCAACCCCAGGCCGCCGAATCCCCCTCCTCCCAGGTAGGGAGGATCGCGGTCTCAATTCCAGCCCTGCACCCAGCTCAGCAGCCCTGAGCCCAGACTTAAGAGGATGTTCCTCCTCCAGAGCCCACAGGGGAGGCCACACGGCCAGGTGGCGGGCAGGCCACGAAAGCCAGGGCCACGAGCAGGGTTTGGTTTCCTGAGCCACAGATCTCGCTCAAGTCTGCAACTCTTCCAACTCGGCCGAAAGGCTTAAAAGCCAGAGGCGGCGAATGTGTGCCAACCATGGGCACTCACGGGGAGCATTCAGGGCTGGACAGGCCCCTTCCGCATCCTGCATCCCATTTTTTTCCACGCTCCCATTTCCAGCCTCAGCAGCTCTCAGCCACAAGCTAAAAGAATAGCCTCACCACCCACCAGTCACCTGGACCCATTGGATCAGGAACAGAAATGGGGAGCCCTCCAGATGCTGTGAGACTCACGATTCCCATCATCCTTCCCCAGTGGTCACTGCAGTCCAACTCCATCTGTGGGGACACGTGCTCCACCATCCCAGGATTTTGCATCAGGACAACAGAAAACAACGGAGAAACCTAAAAATCCAGCATCGCTGTGACTGGACAGTCATCTGTTTCTCCCCAGAGAAAAGGCAGTGGCAGAGATGGGAATGCTTGTGTGCAGCCTTCCATGTTCTCTCGGAAGTCCCTCCCCGGACTCCAAGCGACAAGCCCACGGTCCCTGGGTGGGCATCCCCAGGACTCCAAGACGGAGAGCGTGCCCTCCAAGGTCGCGCTCTAACTGCCTCATGGCTGGCTAAGCGCAAGTGAAGGCTGTCACACAAAGTGATACTAAAACTGGGGCAGTGGCCACAACTGAGGAGCAGGTACTCCAGATCCAAAAGGATCCGGACAGACTATGGAAGTGGGCAGGAGACAACAGGATGGCGTTCAGTGTGGATAAGTGCAAGGTCTTGCACTTGGGGCATAGGAATGGGTGTCATAAGTTCAGGTTAGGGGACGAGTGGCTGGAGAGCAGCACTTGCGAAAGGGACCTCGGGGTGCTGGTTGACTGCAGGCTGAACATGAGTCAGCAGTGTGATGCGGTGGTCAAGAGGGTGAACGCCACCCTTGGCTGCAGAGCCAGAAGCGTGGCTTCTAGATCAAGAGAGGTATTACTACCACTCTGCATGACTCTGGTGCGCCCGCAACTGGAGTATTGTACTCAGTTTTGGGCCCCTCATTACAGGAAGGATATAGCCAGGTTGGAGTCAGTGCAGCGTAGGGCCACAAGGCTGGTGGCCGGTTTGCAGGGGAAGCCGTATGAGGCGAGACTGAGGGAACTGGGCCTCTTCAGCCTGGAGAAGAGGAGACTCAGAGGGGATCTGTTGGTAACATACAGGTATGTGAGGGGGTGTCACATGGAGGTGGGTAGAGACCTGTTCTCCCCTGCAGAGGAAGGCAGGACGCGCTCCAACGGAGCAAAGCTCAGGGAGCCAAGGTCCCATTTAGATGCCAGGAAGCACTTCCTGACAGTCAGGACCCCGAGGGTGCGGAGTGGGCTTCCCCGGGAGATGGTTGAGGCCCCATCGGTGCGGGTGTTCAAGGATAGGCTGGATGTCCACATGGTGGGCATGTCATGAGCAGAGCCGGCTGGAGCCAGGGGTCAGACTAGATGGCCCAGGAGTCCCCTTCTGACTCGCTCTGTTTCTTTAACAAAGCAACTCAATTTTAGCAACACAGAGATGCCGAGGTTTCCAAAACATTCTTCAGCGTACAAGGAAAACGGGGTATTAGAAGAAGAGAAACTAGATCTGGAAAGCTAATTATGAGTCTGCTGCCCTATTAATTAAATCTGCCACAAAGAAGCAGCATCTTATAGTCACACCTGCAGGACTTCTGCGGGAAGGCCAAACTTACTCACGGTCCTTCCTGTTGCGTATGGCGCTGCGATCAGGCTCTTGTTCACCCTCCCCGATGTACCTGCCTCTCACATCAGAGATATGAAGGGCCTGTGTGACTGCTTTGCAATCTCTCAGCTGCTCTAATAAAGCTATTATTCCAGTATAGATTTTAGAGATTTTTTCTCACGTCCAACACGGCTCCCTTTGCCTTCCCAGTTCTACAGCTCGGCAGGCAAAATTAGTTCAGCTTCCACGCAAACAGGCATTAAATGATCACCTGGCAACAGGGAGGTGTATTAATGGCCACCGGGGAGCTCAAAAGAGTACCTTAAGCAGAACGCACATGTAAAAAGGTATCCTAGCAAAACGGGAGGCCTTCTCGACAGATACAAATTCCGGTCGGGCAAGCAGAAAAGCTCCGTGCACCCAAGCGCTGGGACCCCCACAGGGAGGGCCATGGGGGGAGGGAGCACACCGGACCTGCTCCAGCAAAGCTGCTTCTCATGAGCCGGGTCTGGCCAGCTTCGTGCACGGGCACTGCTCTCTCCCCAAGGGACTCCCAGCCAGTGGTGCAGGCTTTACTTCATTCCTTTTCCAGACGCTGTCTTAAAAAACAAGACCCAGCCTGGCTTGCCACTGAACGATGTCCCTGCCCGGGGCTGGGCGGTGACTTCACGGGTGCATGGGCTGTGGGTTGATGGCACGTCTCCTGCTTGCTGGAGATTTGGCCGAAAGAGACCAAGACGGGACCGGGCAGGGCAGGGCAGGGCAGCACAGCACGGAGAGGCATGTTTTCAAGAAAGTGTAAGACGGCGGCGAGGCTGTTCTCTGCCCTGTTTTCTGGGCAGCCGTTCAAACCCCTCCGTGGGCAGTGAGCCACGCTTCCCAGCAGTGGGGATTGGCACGTTGAGGACAGAACTTCCTGTTTATTTTCTGTCAACACTTACACACTGCTTTGGGGGTTAAGTCCAGAAAAAACACCTTTCTGAGTGACCCTTCTCCTTCCACGACTACATTACCCCTCCCAATATAATTCTTCCCATCAGCATCTCCTCCTGGTGGGCTGCGGATGAGACCAACACATCTGACAGCCAGTTTCGGTAGTAAAATGGAGAGGAGAAATAAAGAATTAAATAAAAAGACTCCAAGCAAAACAGCCAGCAGATTCTCAGTTCCTCCAGGCACTTTGGCACAATATTTTTCTGGATGCAAGAAAAGGGAATCAGCCCTTAAATGGAAGAGCAGGGATTTCTGCTAGACCAAGATAAGGCCCACGTTTACTTTCAAAAAACAGGTGCCAGGCTAATCTGGCTTTAAAATGAACCCAGAGGCCACCAATGAGATACACACAAAAGCAGCACTTAACATACAAACCAAGAGCAGCGGGTTGAAGCGTGGACAATCTGTCTGAAGCCATGCACCCCCTCCTCACCCCCCAAGTTTGCCCTGCTCTTGGCAAACTTCAGCACCAAAGGGTGCACTAACCAGATGGAATATGCATTTATCATAAACATTCAGGGGAAGATCAAACAGGGAGCAACAGAATGGTGACAAACTGGAATATTCCAAGTTATCCACATGCACATAGGGTGGTGGTAACTCTGAGGAACCTCCTCCGAGGCCCCTCAGGTGCCAGGAGCGAGGGGCCCTGACACCTCCATGGAGCAAGCGGCCTCCTCTTGCCTGGGCCGTGGCTCCCGCCTAACAAAACTGTGCAGCCCAGAATTATTTCCTGCTCAGAGGGGGGCTGCACCGGTGCCACGGCATTGCTAGGCTGGAGCACCAGTACCGTTTCTTTTGGTTCACAGGCAGTTTTGCTTCCTGGATGCTCTCAACTACTCCAACTACTCCAAAAGAGTCGGGTACTTGACTCTTTGCTAAGCAATACGGGGTCATTTAAAGAAGGTGGCCAAACAGAATTCACATTTAATTCAGGTTACAATGCAGGCGGCTGAAACACGTCTACGTCCAGGCATTTGATGCCCACATAATTTTATTGGGGCTTCTCTAAATCAGGTGCCCTCGTACCCACGCACACTTGTTTTCATGTGTGGCCAAAAGGAGTACTTGGGCAGACAGGTACTGGAAAAACCCGCAAGCACTTTTGGGTTACTGCAACACTTTGCATTCTTCACAGACGGCCTTTAATTCTCAAGTTCTTCATGAGGAATACTGAGAAAGACCAGCATAATGAATTCCACCCTGTCGGTTTTGCAGGACTCTACCACACTGATGCAATTCCACTGAAATAGCAGGAAAACAGACCAACAGTGGAACAGCAGAGACTCTGTGATGCGCTCGGGCTTCACATCCTCTCCTGTATCACAGAAACAGCCAAGCATTTGTCTGTCATTTTCTTTAAAAACTGATTTGAATGCAAATGCCTAATTAACGGCTTATTTACAATTAATCTGGCTTTTCATCTTTCTGCAGCCTGTGTTTTAATGCATCTTGACTAAATAAAAACCCAGGGCAAAAATTAAACAATGCAGCCAGTTTCTTTGTGCTGTGAAAAATTATAATGCTGTACATACAAATGAACAGAGCTAGGATAATTGAAACCATATTTTATTTATTTATTTATTTATTTATTTATTTATTTATTTATTTATTAAAACATTTTTATGCCGCCCCATTCGCCGAAGCCTCGGGGCGGCTTACAACAAAAATACTGGCAATACAACAAATATACTGGCTTTCCATGCATGCTGACTTTTTAGAACAGGTTTGCTGTTTAAGTATGGCTGTTAACCATATTCCATCTATGCAGCATTTGAAAGGAGCAATTGTCTTCAGGAAAATGACAAAGAAATATTTTGGGATTTTGCGAGTGCCACTGCGAGCAAAAGGTCCTCTGAGCCACCGATTTCAAAGGGGTCGTGTTTTCACCTAACAGCAAACGTTTTTCTTAATAGCAGTCACAGTGGATGCCATGAGACTTTGTGCTGCAGAGGATCGTCAATAAGCCGCGGGAGAGTCGTCCACTCAACCTTTCTCCTGTCCTTTGGCATGAGGCTGCTGTCTGTGTACACAAAAGCCGAGCCCAGATGGCACACTAAGGCCCGGCAGGTTGTTCCTGTGGGCGCCTGCTGAGTGGCTCAGCGTGGTGCCCGGACCTGGAGCATGTTTTCACGGTGGATTTTTTGGCGTTCTGTGAGCAAGCCACCCTGGGAACCTGCGGCTTGTTGGAGTGCTGCAAGGGTGGCCTTCTGCGCATTAAACTTCGCAGGGTGTTTTTGGGGCTAGCCAGAATAGCCAAAGGGCAAACCTGCAGCTATTCCTCTAACTCTCCCTAGGGCCCCTCTCCTCCCCCTTCCCTTGTCTCAACGCCCTCGGCTCAAGATGAATTTTACATGAAAACCATATGGTGTCCCAAACACAGCTGCCATTTTTGGGATCCAGCACAAGTTTTCAAGAATGAATGCCTGTTGCTAGGAATTCTGCAGGATTTTCTCCTCCCTTTTGCTGACTTGACATGGGAAGCCATTTCCCATTTCACCTGTTCAGTCTATTTTTAGCAACCTTTCTCTTGTGCCTCCCACAAACTTCCCGTATGTTTACTCATCCACACCGCCCTCGCCTGCCTCGAAATTGGCATGCGGGTGCTCGCTAGTCCCCACCGGGCCTTGGAATTTGAGTGTGCTTAGTAAACCTGCCCACGGCTCTGCCACCCTCCTGCACACCTGGGAGCCACAATGGAGAAGGCGGCAAGAAAATCACCAGCCAGGCCGGCTGGAGAACCCCAGGGAGCCGGCGCTGGAGAAGCAAAGGGTTGAGGGGCAGCCGGCATCACGGCAGCGGCGTGCAAAGCAACCTTCCAAAAAAGGCCAGGGGATGCTGCAGTGGAAGGTGAAACTGACAAGACCTTGGAGGAGGGGGATATCGACAGGTTTGGCTAAATAAGGGGGCAGGTGGTTTGCTGGACACGCACAAGAAAAGTTGCATATGGGCTCCTGGGCTCCGAAAGTTATTTCCTTGTGTGACCTGGTGTGTGTGTGTGTGTGTGTGTGTGCGCGCGCGCGCGCATGTGTAGGGGGGGAGTTCCGCTCCAGAAGAACCTCCGTGGAGCCGGGAAACTGACAGGGGCACTGATGAAAGGAGGATGCGCCACCACGCTTGCTCAAGGCTGCGCATGGAGAAAAGATTGTGCAGACGCGGCCCTCGGCTCCTGTGGGTTCAGAGGCTGCAATCCGATGTGGGAAGTGCGTTTGCGTGTGTGGGGGGCTGTGCTGGCCACCTCCACAGACCAAGGGCAGGCAGGAGATGAGGAAACAAGGGTTTGGGTGGCCAGGGCCCCGGGAGACAAGCCAGCTGCAAGCCTGGCAGGGCTGCCGGACAATCCCTCTGTGGCTTATTCCCAGGGCAGCTTGGCATGAGGGCAGGCCTGGTCCACAGGCGTCGCAGCTGGCTGGAGGCGGCGACGGGAGCCTGCCCCATGCCTCCTCGCCCGGCGGCCTCCCGGGCTCTGTGCCACACGTGCCCACAGATCTGACGCATATGCGCTGCGGCCTCCGCCGAAGGCTGGGGAACCAAGACCCGCTTGGCTCATCTTCCCGCCCAGACTGTCCCTGGCGATTCTCCTTCCTCCGCTGCCCCATGGCGAAATCCATGGGGGGGGAGTCTGAGCGGCAGAGACGGGGCTGGGAAGCGGGGGGCAACGACAAGTGTGCCCACAGGGCAGCGATTCAGAAGAGCGCCCGCTTCCAGCCCCTCAGCTTGGGCCATGTGAACACTGCACTAAAATTACACTCCAATTCTCACTAGGCCTGAGCCACGTGCACCCATGTTCCACAAGAGGCTGCCAACCCCAGCCTGAAGCATCTGAAGATCGAAGATATTATTACTGAGACGGTTCAACCTTTTCTTAAGCCAAACCCAGAGGGGTAATTTGTGCTAAAACTGAGGGTGAGTGGGATGCACACTCACAGCCGGAATTCGGACGAGGCCAAGCGCCCAGCAGCTCCCGCGCCCCAGCTCTGCCGAAAGGTGTGTCAGGGCCCCTTGGCCCGGAGCCACGAGGAAGCGCCCTTCTCCACGGCCCCCACGCTGACGTCCACTGCCCTTCCCACCACACTGCGCTCACACCTGGGTGGGGGAGAGAATCCGCGTGAGCAGGAAGGCTGTCGTAATTAGGAGCCGTTTAGTGTGGAGCCTAATAAATCGACTTGCTCTCCAGATGGATTAGACTAGTAAGCCCCTTTGCTAGCGGCACAAACAATAATGCCCAACATGGCCAGCTGCTCACAAATGTGTTCCGAGCCCCCGGAAGCGCCAGAGCACCACATGTGGCTCAGAGGGTGGGGGGGAAGCCCCCGTTTCCAAAGCAGAGCTCAGAAGGGGTTAAACCTTTCTGTCGTGGCAGGAAAGGACGCATCGATGAGGCGCGTGTACCTGTGCACTGCCCCAGCAGAAGCAGAAATGTTTGAGCCCTTCCAAATCCCATTTCAAGAGAGGAGCTTTGACCTGCAAGTTGGGCCTTCCTTCCATGCAGCCCCCTCTGGTTTTGCCAATAAGGATCTCTCAGAGGTTTGCAAACATCCGACAGCTGCCAAATGCTTGCGAGGGGGAAGACGAGGCTCTGCGCAGGGCCGATCGGGCCCCTGCAGGCCCCACCTCCCGCTTGGACGCACCTCGCAATGGCACAAATCCAGCAGCGTGAATGGAAATATAGTCTGGACTTCCATATAGCCTGAAGTGCCCGATCCTGCTTAATCTTGGAAACTAAGCTGGGTTAGGCCCGGTGGAAATCTGGATGGGTGGCTGAAATGTTTGTGAACCACCCAGAGAGCCTGGGCTATGGGTGGTTTAGAGATGACGGCGATGATGGTGGTGGTTAGTGCAATTGTTTTTGCACTTAGCAGGCAGAAAAAAACAAAAACAAAAAAGGAAGGTGCAAACACCAGCCGGCCCTCTCAAGAACCCTTGGAGGGGCAGCTGGTAGCTGCCCAAAGCGGGATCATGGGAGCCAGCCTCGGGGTTGGAAAGAGGGGAGGAAGGCGGGTTAAGCTGCAAGGGGCCTAAAGCGGGCGGCGGCGGTGGCGGCAGCCGATGGGGCAGGGGGCTTTACCACCCTGCAGTGGCTTGACTGGACCCGCACGGCATCCTGCCACGCTGTTCAAGTGGCAGGACGACCGGCCAGGTGTCAAAGAGCCCTTGCAATAAGCCATCAGCTCTCAGAGCGGCAGGCCCAAGCTCTCTCGACAAGCGCAAGCCGGGCTGCATGGCATGCTAACCCAGCACAGCTCAGAAGCTGTGTGAACTCCGTCCCTGGGCAGAGGCCCTGACCGGGGGGCTCTGCCCCCGCAGACCTGGCAGTGGCCCTGCCAGGGGAAGCTCGCTCTCCCGACCAGCACTGGAGGAGAGTTCTTCCGAGGCCCAAAGGCCTCGAAGCCCCCGATGACCAGCAGCCCCATCCAGGGCGCACTGAGGGCCCCGCGCCGCCCAGCCACAGGCCCCGCTCTGCGTCGGTTATGGTGCCCAAGGCCTGGGGGTGGCTCCTCCCTTTACCTGGTCCGCTTGCCAATGAGCAGTAACGGCTGCGACAGGGTTGCGGGTGCCCAGCCGGGCACACTTGCTTGCCGTGCTAAAAGCAGGGAAGTGGCTCTTCTCCCTTTATGCAGGAGGAGGAAAGGCTCGCGGGGAGGACCCGGGGTAAATCCGTAATGGGCCGCAGTGCGTTTGACTGGGTGACCTTCCAACCTGCCTGGAAGGCGCACACCCAGGAAATCACAGGCTTGCGCTGGGCTCACAATGATCAGCGCTCAAGCATTGTGGCATCATCTTGCCACAGGCTTTCAGGAAGGAGCGGGAATGAGACGTTAGATGCATCCTAATTAAGAGGTTCCGAAGGGGAAGTGTGCGGCTCGGCCCACCAACTCCAACAGCCCACGCCACGCTAGTGGTCAGGCATCTCGTGGAGGTACACCGGGGGAGGGGTCTTCCTCGTTTGACATTTCCCGGAATTTTGCAGACCACTTCCTTTTAAGGTCTAAAATGGGACAGCTTCGTCACCGGGCTGCTGATTACAGCTTCCTATGTGCAGAGAATAATCCGCACACACGCGGCACGGCTGGCTAAGAGACCGAGTGCTGGATTAGGAATTCCCGGGCTTAAATTCTGCTTCTAATCTTAAATACTCTAAAGCAGATCTAGGCAGAAAGTACATTGGGATCTACCCGCAATTTGCCAGAGGTCAGCAAGGGCTCCCGGCTCCCAATTATTTAGCAAAAGCAGCAAAAACCTGCTGTCCTAGTTTAAAGGAGGAATGCTCAGAAGGAATGGAGGAAGAGGATGGTCGGTGAAGGCTGTGTGTGCAGTTCTGGCCATCAGAAGGAGAGAATGGGTGGAGCATGAATGCAGAGGTCCCTGTGCTCCCAGGTGCACAAACTTAAGTAAGACCTGAGCTGAATCAGAGCAAAGTTTAGTCCTGCACTTCCTGCCCCCAGTTGCCAGTCAGATGCCCCAGTGGGACACCAGAAACGAGGAGGTGGAGAGGCAGGAGAGGTCCTCTTACCACCCTCGCCCTAAGCAGATGCCGGTCCACCAGGAGCTGCCTTTTGGGGACAAGCTGTTGTATTTCAGGTGCTGTTGCTAACAGCCCAGAGAGCTTCCACTATTGGGTGGCACCGAAGAAAAATTAAGAAGAAAGGGAACTTAAACTGATTAAAAGGGCTGCTTTTCTGCAGCTGGACCTAGCACAAATAGCCGAGAGAAGAAGATGGCTGTTTGCACTGCAGGAGACGGCGCGCTTCCGCCTCTCCCTGCAGAACGTGGACAGAGTCCGGCCTGGTTTCTGTCTACAAAGAAAGTAACATCAAAGCAGACAGCCATCTCTTTTAGGGGATCAAGAAAAAATGCCTGCTTTAAGAAGTGTTAGGAACTCTCCACAGCACAAGCAAATAAAGATCTGAGTATTTTTTTAAAAGGTGAAAGAGGAGGAGGGAGGGAGATGAATTAAGTGTGAATTATCCACCAATGAGGCATGCAGAAAAAAATTAAGGGTGAAAAGCCAGCCATGTTTCCAAAAGGAGATGCAAGGCTGTTTCAAACACATCCCTGACTGAGACTGCACTAAAGCCGTTTTCAGATTTCTTAGGCCACAGAGCAAAGCGGGAAGAGCCAATTCTTCAAGAGCTCCACCAAACCAGGAGCAGCTTTGGAGCGTGGGAAGACATCTCTGTGGTCCAGGGCAGCACTGCACCGGGGCACCCCAGCTCGCCAGGAAGGGATATGGGATAAAATTGCTTTCTCCAGCAAGAGACAAGGCAGCGGATCAAAATCGAGGACATTCATCTGTCCGAGGCTCAAAAGATCTCCCTGCAAATCCACTTAGGTCCAGACAATCTTGCCCCCACCTTCTGCCACCCAGAGGAGCGGGCCTGGGGCCTCTCGGCCAGGGATCAGCAGCCCAGCCCTGGGGGGCCGCAATGGACGGCCCCTCATGCCCTGCTCACACCAATTAGAGCCAGACAGACAGCTGTCATTTGAACAGAAAGGGCCACATGACTGCATCGTCTCCAGGACAGGAGACGGGAGGGATTTATCAACCGGGTGGGAGGCGCTCGGCCGCTCAATCCCTCAACCTTGAAGCTGCCTGGAAACCTCCTGGAAGCAGCTCTGCTCACCCGCTGCAGCAGCTTCCTCTGCAGTGACACTGCATGCCGCCCCGGGGCACCCAGCGACGAGCGGACCCCCCCCCCCCGCCTGGGCTCGCACGGGGCTTTTCTCAGAAAAGGAGCCGCGGCCCAGGGGGGAACGGGCACCGAGCAAGGGTGCTGCCGCCCCGTGGCAGTTGGGCCACACGGCCGTCAGGCGCCCCCTCGGCGCAAAGGGGCTGCGGGGCATCTCACCGGGCCCTCACTCCCGCCCGGGCTTCCCCCCCAGCAAGTCCCAGCAGCCGCGCCCTGTGCTGTGCTGTGCTGACAGAGCGAGGGCGGGGGGCAAAGCGCGGCTCGGCCACAGGCTGAGGCCGAGGCCGGCTCTCCAGGGAGTCAGTCAGTCCTGCACAGTCACGCTCCCCCCCCCTCGTTTCCCGAGACGCCTCTCCAGCAAGGCTGATGGAGGAGCACAGTTGGAGGCTGCCTGGGACTGGGCCCCCTCCCTCCCTCCCTCCCAAATGGCCCCTGGGCAGCCGTTGCAGGGGGCTCCAAAGCACGCCGGTGCCCCCCAAGGGGAAAAGGGGCTGCCCCACTGCTGCACCCCAACCTCTTTGCATTCCAGCCCCCCTCTTCTGAGCATGAGAGAGAGAGGGGGGGAGGGGGAGGGGGGGAGAGGGAGAGAGAGAGATCTCCATCCGAGCCTCGCCCTTTCCTTTCCGTCTGGCCAGCCTTGCAATTTACCCATTCCAAAGCTCTGCCTTTGCACTGCCTTTTCATCTGTTCTGGGGTGGAGCTCCTGAACGGTATCAAATTGTTTCACATCTTCACAAATCTGTGGGGGCTTCCAGATGCTGCCCTGCAAGGTACATGCCCTAAGAAGAGGTCGATTAGCTAAATCGATTAATTAGCAACACTGTCCTACACCACAAGAGTATTAGGGCTCCCAGGCTATTACATGTGAAGCATTTTTAGCGTTCTGCGTGTGTTCGCTGAGTATCGGAGTGGCCAGGCCAAAGCCACCTCTTCGGTTCACTCAAGCCTGGCCAGTTCTCACGCTGCAGATTTTAACTGACTCTGAAGTCTAAGTACTTCCCTCCTGTGAGATGTGGGATGCGGGGGGGGGGGAATTATAGGCGACGCAAGCTGAGCTTTTATAGAGCAACTGTTTCGTGCCAATACATTTAATTATCTGACTTGACAGCCATTTCTACACTCGTAGGATGAGTAAAAAAACAAACACAACACTTTTGGGCACAGGAAGGAAGGGGGATGCAAACTCTTTTTTCATTAGAAGTACAAAGGTTTTGCTTAATTCCGTGGCAACTCTATCATGGATAAGAGCTTTGCACATCAACAATTCTTAAAGCACTCTGCTAGATACAAGCTACATTATTTTTAGTGATTTTTACATTATGGGGCTTTTGCAGTAATCATGGAGGGTTTCTGGTATAATTAAGAGCACTCCCAATTTTCCACCAGCAATGGAATGCTTATTTTTGATGAATGGTGTCATTTTAATAGAAGAACAACTGAAATTCATACTGTTACACAGCAAATAATTTCTTTGTCTGCTACAAGCCAACGCATCCAGAAATCAGCAGTAAAGGCAGAACAATCTAGGAACTTTCTCTTAGGAGGTGTTTAAAATACTGCGGATGTTCCAAAATCACACACACACAATCTGAACTGTGCCCAGTGCTGCTCTTTTATGAGGCAGGGCAGGGGCAGGAAGGAGCTGCCTGGTTAATCATGGAATTACAGGACAGCTGGGCTCTGCGGTCATCGGGTCCAGTGCCCGACTCCAAAACTGCCCAGCTTGATCTTGGATGCCTCCCGTTTTGGAGAACCTACCAGCTCCCTAAGTTAAATGTTAAAGGGTGTGCTGCAGCTTTGGAAGCAGCTTGGGGTGTGGGAATGAGGGGCTGCTCCGGAAAACGCCACCTTTGGGTGCAGGAGACTTCCCCAGCGATGGGGAGGACACACAAATCCCTCATTTCGGGGCAAGATGCTTGAGAAGGTAGGCCCTTGCTGAAGTTCAAGTTCTGAGCAGGCTGCGCAGAGGGACGGAGAGGTCACATCATTAATCCAAGGAGAGGGAAGCAGTTAAAGAGGGCAGAGCAGTCAAGAAACCACAGACGCTCCAAGCAAGGTGTCCTGGTTCAGGAGGCCCCGGCTTGGAGGCATCGTTTGCATTTCTCACTCTGGAGGGAGGAGGGCATTCTGTTCGGAACTGGCCTCTTATCATTCAGCCCCGGTTCACCAACAGCTAGTATTCAACTCGGCATGGACCAAATACTCTCTCTTTGCGCTACAAGGCCAGCCTAGCTGGGCAGCTTCAATGTACTAAAGCTTTTTAGTCGGGAGGCCTTTGTCCTGGTCTGCTTGAGAGGAGGGGGAAAGGGATGGTTGAGACAGTCATTCCAGTCCAAACCCAACCCTCCCGGATGCAGCGGATGATCCAATCCAAATCATTCCAGTGGATGGGCTCTGCCAAGGAGGCAGGGAAGGGTAATCTGTTCATTCTCTTGGACTGACCATGCTATCCTTCGGGGTTCCCATTTGGAGAACAGCCAGGAGCATTATGCCTGCTACGGTGGGTGCGCTGCTCAGATTATCGCCAGAAACGGGTCCCTGCCGGCGCCATTGCTGTGTTGCGCAGTTTCGTCCCACCGTCCGTGCTATTTAACATAAAAAAGAGGCGTTCTGGGCTAAAATGTCACCAACAGCCTGATGACAAGTCTGTCCAAGTGAGGCTGGAAAGGTATTAAACAGACATCTGGAGGCAGCAAACTGGTTCGTTTTAATTTTTAACTGCAAATTGTTCTTTAGTTTCAATGTCTTTGTTCCCTTTCCAAATTCTAAAATTCTTCTTCCACTCCACCCAAACTCCAGACAGTTTCATAGCCAGATGCACAACTATGGAATTCAGTAATAGCGAACCGGGGCTCATAAGCCAAGATGCTTCAAGGAATCTGTCTCAAAAAGATTTACTGTAACTTGCCCGTAAATGCGACTATTATGCAGAAAGTCAGCCCTTGTTTTTAATGTATTGTTTTTATCCTTTTACTCATTTAACTCTGTCCTGTCCACCACTCCGGCATCTGTTTGGACCGAGAGGCGTATAGAAAGATGACTGGATGCATGAAGAGCAGGGTCAGCACAGCTCACTCGGTGCGTTAATAACACAAAGCTTCCAGATCACTCCCACGGGCAGTTTCTGTCAAGGGAGCAGAGGAGAGGCCTTCCCATCCTGTGCTCTGCTGGTCAGGCTGCTTTTTGGAACAACGGGTCACCAAGAACTGACACTTAGGGACTGACTCCCATTGCTTAAGATAGCCAAAAAGCGAGCATGAGGGTCGCAGATGCTGCCCCCCGCGTGCCTGGAGGGGTGTTTCTCATTTACTGGCTGCCGACGGGCAGGCTTTGAGATCTCGGATGCCTGGGAAGCCAACCCCCAGTGACCATGCTGGAGACAAGCTTCGACCCCACACAGTCTATCACAAACTGTGTGGCGGCAGACAATACGATGGCCGTATCATTGATCCAGATCGCATAGCAGTACCCCAGACAAAGAAGGACTACCATAAAACCATGTTCAATCATCCTAAAAAATGGAATCCATTGATCCACCATAAAATTAGCTTGTTGGCAAGAGAGCCTGGAACATTCTCAAAAATTATACAAGGGTTTATTTAGCACCAGCCAGATCCGTCACTATCTGTGGGTTTTTAATTTAAATTCCTGCAGCTAAGAAGCTAGTAATAAGCAGGTTTGCCTCATCATTTAAAAATACGCTTGCCAACAACACAAACAAGAGCTACACGGCTCCGAAGGACTGCTTCTGGGAAAAACTCCAAATCTGGGGGGCAGTTCAGGGAGAAAACGAATCTTGATCAACTGCCAAGCAACTGAGGGGGTGGGTTCCAGGCCCACTGGAGCTTACTCACAAGCAAAACGCTGAACTCCGGTATCCCAGCAGCGGTTCGCCGACACACCCAAGCCCTGCAGAAATGTCCCTCGCCAGGTACGTGAAATTTGCAGGTGCTGTGTTTAAGATTCAGCCTCCTTTAGTTCAGAGATCTGCTCTAGGCCAGAGTGCCCAGGGCTTCCAGGAAAACCAAGACCCTCTTGATTAATTTCCCAGACATGAATCCTTACAACTCACTGACCCAAAGCATTTCATGTTCACCTGATAAAAAATAACCTGCTCCAATCTACCCAGTAACTGCCAGCAGGCCCTTTGACCCATCAGTGTGGGCACTTCATGTTCCAAATATTCTTTTGCAGAGTGCCAGTGTGGTGTGGTGGTTAAGAGTGTGGGACCGGGACTCGGAGATCTGGGTTCGAGTCCTCGCTCAGCCACGGAGCTCCCTGGGTGTCTCTGGGCCAGCTGAGACTCTCAGCCCAGCCTACATTGCAGGGTTGTTGTCACAGGGAAAAGATTGAGAGGAGGAGGAGAATATGTAAGCCACTCTGAGTTCCTTAAAGGAAAACAGTTGGCTATAAATACAATAAACACATAATAAAGACATACTTGCATATTCTGTGAACAGGTCTGGGCCAAGGCAGAGCAAAACAGAAACCAACAACACTGCGGAAAAGACAAAAATGTCCAGCACACAACAGAACTTTTTAAATGTGCAACCAGACACAAAATGTCTGGGGAAATTTCAGTTCTAAAATAACATGCATGCAGTTCAAATTATGCAAAAGTTTATGATATCAGCCAATACGAAAACATTTTCCAGACGGAATTGTTGTGCGTGTGCATATTTTGCAATGAATATAGCATTACATTACTGGCAGAGGGGAGAGATTCCAACAGAAAAAGCTGCTGCTACTGGGGCAAGCAAACAGAATGTTCTGGGCTACTCTGAAATCCCAGACCCTGATGGAATACAGGCATTTTCTGCTCTCTCGCCAAAGGCACTTTTGGCGGATTCCTTGGATGTTCTCGCCCAAACACTCCCTGATCATCCCAGGATGAAGGAAATCACACTAGGATGGAAGGACCCCTCCTCTCCCGAGGGTCTTGCGAATGGTCAACACTACACAGACAAGGATGCTGAAAGAGCCATGATGACATTCTTAACAGGGTTCTTATTAGGACAGAACCCCAGTTTGGTCTGCAGAGCGAAAAAGGAAAAATGCTCCTTGCAGGTACGCAAAGATTTTGCCAAATACAGCGAGCCAATGCTTGGGGGCAGAACGGCCAGGGATGCGGAGTGCAAACCACTCCACTGCCTTCTCCCCACCCCCAATTCTGCTTATTACTCAGAATCGCTTCACTTGCATCCCGCAGGAAGCCAAAGGCAAACACTGCCCCATTTTGACCTCCAAGAGGCTCTTGCGAACAGCCTCCCAGCGACCCTCTGATAAAACCCTCTTCATGCTGCACACAAAGGCACCTGCCATCATTTTTACACAGGACAGGTCATTAGCCAGCCGCACCTGAGACCACTCACCCCACCCGTGATGTTGAAGGTTTTCATTCTGTTCTTTATGCCTCGCCCACACCTCAGGTGTTTTCCTGACACGGACTGGCAGGCAGGGCATACAGAAGAGCAAGCAAATCACAGGGACCTGCAAGCGCTGTCCCACCACTGGGTCCTGCTTACAGGGGGGGGGACAGCTGGGCCACCCCACCAAAAGCAGGGGCCACCCTGTGGGAGTCCTGCTTTCCCTGCAGGGAAGGTGCACCCCTCGTCTCTGCCCATTTCATACCCCCGGAGGCCGCGGTGCAAAGGGCAAGGGGACCCCGGATGTAAGCGCCACAGCAAAAATACGGAGACGCCACATGTTGCAAGAAGTGTCCAGCTTCAGAAGCGCAAATGCGGCTGGACGGCAACACAGGCTGCCAGTCCTCAGGGAGGCCCAGCTCGGTGCTGCCGGAGGGAGGGGGGCAGGCCCAGCGGCCCCCTCCCTGCAGGCCGGCGGCTCCCACCTCACAGGCTTCCCTGCACCGCAGGCGCTGCACCCTCCGCTTGGCCCAGCCTTCAGCCTGCCTGCACTGGGCCAGATCCTCCCTCGCCAGGGCAGATGGCACTGGACAACCCAACACGAAGCACAGCTTTCCTGCTGCAGGGCGCTTTTCCGGCTCTTGGGTTCTCTTTGTGGCAGGTGTGTGATCCTGCAGAGACAGACATGCTCCCCATTCCAAGAGAGTCTTCCAAGAAACCCATCTTTACATTCATGACTAGCCATTCCCACTGCCTCCTCGAAAAATGCTGTTTGAGACACCAGCCATCCCCAAGCCAAGCCAAGCCAAGCCAAGCCAAGGGGTGTTCACGCCAGGGACTAGAAACACCGTGCAGAATTTAACCAGCAGAGCTTGTTGAGGTGACACAAAGGCACCAATTTCCTATCCACTGGCTGCTGAACCCCGAAGCTTTTAAGCACAATACCAACCAATCGGTTTGCTCGGGCGACACCACGGCTGCACACTCAATTCGCCACTGCTGGGAGAGTTTCTCCAAACGCCTCCAAGCTCTTCCTTCCCCGTATTAAGCAAGTCACTGTCATTTAACATGTATTAAATACTGTAATAAAGCAGTCTGGGCTGGGAAGAATGAATAATTCACGAGGGCAAAAATAATTTACGCAAAGCACCAATAGGTTGCCCTCCCTGCTCATTTTGCCCCCCCCCTCCCCGCTTCCCCAAATCCCCAGTACGGCACTTCAAGTCTCCAATGAAGTCCTTTTGACAGCAAAATAATTTTCAGCAGCTCCTTATGAGCAGTGCTTGATACATCCATCTTTTTTTTTCTTTTTTAAAATGCGTGCCCAAGACAGCAGGCTGGGAAAACAACTGCTTTTCCTCCACGGGATTCAATCTAGCCTCTCTCTCTTGACATGGATAATTCCCTAACATTAAAGCTGTGCAGATCGGGACGGTCAGTTCTCCACTGCCTCTCACCCTCACAGTTCCTTATCAGCAAGCATTTGGTTCAAATATGTGGGCAGGAGGGAAAACAGCCATAAATGAGATGCCCTGGAATTGCATTACCACCAAATCTGTGTATGCTTATCTTTTGGAGCTACAGTCAGCTTTGGACACACAATGCATTTCACACCCCAAATGCGACTCAGAAATGGATTCTTCTGCACCAAGGGACAAACTCCAATCATGGCGGCATCACTCTAGCCCAGGGGCCAGCAACCCGCGGCTCCGGAGCCGCGTGTGGCTCTTTCATCCCTCCGCTGCGGCTCTGTCGCTCAAAATATGCGCCACAACCGCCAATGTGCGACACCCGCCGGCACGCGATTCATTGAGCTTTTCGACCCCCGGGAGGCCAACCATGGATAAATCCAAGAAAAGAAAGGTTTCAGAAGAAAACAGAACGTTTCATGGTATGGGGACAGATTCATTTGCTTCCACTGCTGACGAGGCTGGTTTACCAGCATGCCTAATATGTTTTTGTTGCATGCAGAAATACAAATTTGTTTTCTCTGTAGCAGTTCATTGATTTCATAAATGCAACACTATAGTTTTTTATACATAGCATAAAGGTAAAAAATGACATATGCAGTGTTATCTTCATTTTAGATGTCAAAAGGGTTTTGCGGCTCCCGGTGTTTTCTTTTCTGTGGGAAATGGGTCCAAATGGCTCTTTGAGTGTTTAAGGTTGCCGACCTCTGCGCTAGCCCTTTGCACAAAGATACTTTGTCGCCGTGCAGAAAAAAGGAATGTATTCCCTTTGTACTTGAGCCAAGATGTTAAGATGAATGCATCCCACTTTTCTTCACTTAGAAAATGTCCCTGGCTCTTGTCTGATTATATTCCTCTCGCAAGGTCATCACAAGGCCCAAAGAGTGTGTGACTGTCACCTGCCTCACACCGGCAACACTTGGTGAAATTTTGTGCTAAATATTGTGGTAATTCGACGTTCTGAAAGGTAAAAGCTGGCACGGGGAGAGTCTAGACAGAAATATATCCTGCGCTGCTGTCACCTGGATGCAAGACGGAGGAGGCCCTTGCTGCTGGGAGCGCTGACTCCTGCCTCCAGCCCACCTGCCGCACTGACCAGGCTCAATTCCCGACCCGGAGTGGTTTTCTGCGAAACTCTCCACTTAAGCCCTGTGGTTAAGAAACTGCCCGAACAATTATTTCTCCAGGAACTGCGATGGTCCAAGCTCGCCGTTTTAAAAGCCTTCACATTAGTCTATGGTAACAATATTTTAACATGTCCTACAAAATTAGACTCAACAGTTAAGAAAGCCTGAAGTTGCTACTCCATGATTTAACGCAGCAATCCTTAAGGCTGCGAAGGGAACTAAGCTGAAGAGCCAGAATCACGTTTTGCTCAGGAGAACTCGTCTCTCAAGCAGCAGGAGGGAAATCGCACGTCCTGTAATTGCATGCTGCAGGGACCTGTAATTGCTGCCTCCTCAGAACTCAGCTTTCTCACTTAACACAAAAAGCTAAGACAGATCTTAAGAATACGATTATTTAAAACTTAACTGCCCCTCTCTCCGTCTGCAGTTAATTCTGCTTACTTGAGCAAACGAAAAGATTGCAAATTATGTTTCCTGCAGAAGAGACCCTTCAGCTCTGCACCCCCAGCTTGTCTGCATATTCCAGCAACAGAACCACACTGGTTTAGTCCCTGAGATCAACAGCTCGCCCAGAGAAGCAGGGAAGGGAAGGCTCCTATCAGCACGATTCCTTCTGCGCATACAGCCCAACGTCCAGAAAGGTATAAAACGGGAAAGCACTCACTATTTCTGTGTTCAGAACATCACTGGCCCCAGGAGTTCCTGTCTAGCTCTAACAGAGAGAAGAGGCATTCAGACAGAGTGACATGACGGAGGTGTAAGATCATCTTACCTTAAGTCAAAAGAAGGCCTCTAAACACTAAGGCATCTCTGAGCCAAGTTTTTAAGAAGTAACCACCTGGAAGATAAAATGCAGGTAATTAGAATTTCTGAAGTTGGATGCAAGAACTCCGGGGCAGCCTCTCCCTGCCACACAATCCCTATCAAGACTCATCTTGGATGCCCGCAAGGACCAGGTGCCAAAATGCCATTTCCTCAAGGCAGCTGCAGAAAAGTTTAATCTGCCCGGCCCACCACAATCCCGCCTAATTGCAGACTGATTAATCCTGAGGACTGCCCGTGGTGTCAGAAAAGGCACTCATGAAACATTCTGCAGGAAGCTGGATTCAGTCCTCCCCACAGTCAAAGGATTCTTGTTTTAAATGCACAATGACCCACTTGCGAGCATGCATTTCACAAAGGAGGATTTTAAAATAAAAAGCCAACACAACTCTGACCACCCAGGTTTCAGTCTTCAGCAAGTTATTCCTGCCTCTTCTGCTTTTAAGCATGGGAACAAGCTTAGTTCCTTAGCTTTGGGTTCTATTTTTAAAAATCCCCAATTTAAAGAGAGTCTTCCTCTGAATTGCTGAGATTTACAGTTTTCCTACAGGTCTAAAGGTGCTGGCTAAGATTTTCCATTATCTGCATATTTCTCATAAAGTCCAGAAAGACACGGGATGGGCGGGGATGCCCGGGGGGAGATTGTCTTTGCAATGGACTGTGGAAAAAAGCACTGGTGATACTTAAGTGACACACAACACTCAGCAATGGCAGTGTGAAGTTGAGTGTATGACCGCTGAGACCCAGAGAAGGCGGTGGCGGGTAGGACGAGAAGAACTGCCTTGCACTTCACCACTGTTGAGACAAGCCTCACATGCACGAGGATTTGCACAAGTGTCCTTCCTATTTGGCACTCACGTCTGAACACACAGATTCAGAGAAACCGCTCCTCTTAAAGATGTCTGCCTTAAAGTTTCGTCCGGGTGTTTGTTTTAAAAGGGCATACTGACTGACTAAATAAGACGCTTCTCTCAGCTTCCCCATCCTCTCCACAAAGGCTATAAGAAACCACTTCTCAAGATGCAAACGGAAAAGAAATCATTTTACTTAAGTGCCCTTAAAGTTTTTTGCAACAAAAAAGGCAGTTTTGTGCTAATAGCCATTAAAAAGGATGCCCAATATGGCTCTGCTTGACATGCCATTTTTCTCCACTTAATCCTCTCACTAGAGGCTCAATTTAATAAACAAAGGCAGCTTTAATAATTCAAATCTTACATTGCGAAAGATGTGACAGTCCTGTCAGAATTTTCCTGCAAAGCAGTGACTACTGCGCTTCCGTCTCTCTAAGGCTTTGCATATATTTAAGAATGTGTCTTGCCTTTTGAATGCTGATAACTTTAGTCTTCTTTTCTTCTCTTTAAAGGATTAAACAGAACCATCAATATTAGTGCATCATGCAGCATTACACAGCCAGTTTTCTCCACGGAACGTAAAAAAAACATCCTCAACAAAAAGACCAAATTTCTAAGCGTTGCTCATAATTCGAAAGAAGCAAAGCGAAGGGGAAAAAACACTGCATAAAAAACACTGTATGTCCCAATAACCTTCCAAAGTAGAGGAAAAGCATGGAGGTGGGAAACAAAAAGATGCAGTGTTTTAATGATCACAGCCTAGCAGCATAACATCTTCCCCAAAGACACACAACAGGGATTGGTGTGTTAAAGAGGCAGCTTGACAGATCCCGAAAAAGCATCTTTTTCCAAGTGCTACGATACCAGCTGCACTCATCTTGACACATCACAGAAAAAACAGCTCCAGCAAAATTGATCATCAAGGACCAGTCCTGCGCCCGACTGGAAGCCCAGGTGCTCAGACGCAGGGAGACCCGAGCATCCGTTTCGCGCTGAGCTGGAGCCGTGGGTCCTCTCCTCCTTCCCCGCCTCTGTGCCGGGGCACTCCTTTCCAGAGAGATGGGACGAGGCCGTTTGTGGTCAACAGCAGCTGTGACCTGCGTGCAAGAGCGTGTCCCCCGTGCCTCTCCGAGCGACAGCGGGGGTTCTTGCCGCAAACTGAGGACCGCAAGGCGAGGGGCTTGTGTGGCCGGGAAAATAGCACCCCCACAACTTGCCCTATTTTTCAGCACCCATGTGAGTGGGGTGGGGGAGGACAGCTTTGACCTCTGCTTTTACACGCCCCGCACCCCAACAATAATTTCTTCTGGCTGCCTGCATGTTGCTCAGAACCGAGGTAAAAAGGTACCTCACCCCCGACCCCCAACTGACAAAAGAAATTAGCTGATATCTCAGGGAGGCATGGGCAACTTCTGCGGAAGGACACCAGCCATTCCGTGCGCTTACAAGCTGTTCTGTTTTGTTGCAGCCGCTAGTTTTTCTGCCGTCCTTTCCAAGAAATGCATGAATTAGAACCTGGAAACTAGAGGGATCAATCCACTTTGGCCAAGCTTCGGAACACCCGTTCCCTGGCTGCGGCACAGCCAACCAAACGGGGCCGGGAGTGACGCTGGTGAAGGCGGCGGTCCCGGACCGTGGCAGGGCCTCATGCCTGCTGGAGGCCGGGAAGGCACCCTGGAGCTCTAGTGCACCTCAGAGCACAGAAACCTCCCCGCTGCCCGGCAAGGAAGGAAGGGACAAGGCCGGCCGCGAAAGCTGTGCTCCGTTACCTGAAGGTGATTTTGAAGCACAACGGGAGCCCTCAAAGAGGGATCGAGAAATTATTTGCGGTCCTGGTAAAGAGCATCTGATTTGCGGGTGCCGTGACGTCAGGAAATGACTGCCTTGCTTCCCTGAGACAAATGGCTCCCAGCACTGCCAAATGCGCCTTTCCTGCATGCGATCCTCGTCGTGAGCACTGAGGAAGAGGACGCATGTCTGATGCAATCCATTTAGGGACGCCACGGTCCTGAGCAGGAGCAAAGAGAGATGCCCTTTGCACTGGGAAGCAAAGAGCAGCCCAGGTCAAGCCCCAGCATGTTTCTACTAGGAAGCGGCAACTTTGCCGTGGGGAGAGCAGACCCCCTGGCAAGACATCTGGCAGAGATGGAAACCTCTCCTGTGCCTCATCCACTCATTTAGGGGCCCCACAGCGGACAAGAGTTCCCAGTAAACAGTGCGGCTAAAGATTATGGTCCCTGTATCAGATCAAAGCAGGGGGAGGGGTTAGGGTCGGAAGGTGACTGTTTTCAGCTTCCTTCGAAATACACTGGATTCTTTCTTTATTTTATGGTTTTACACAACCAACAATGTCAGCCTAGCTTCAAACGCAGTCTGTATGGATCGGAGCCAGTTAACGCTTTCAAATGGAAGTGGTTCTCACACTTGCGAAAAATATATCCAAGGAGAAAAACAGATGTCCTACCAGTAGAATGCTCTATTTCTTCCCTCGATCGTGTAAGGCTTGCTTTCATTTATGCCTCTGCCAATCCCTTTACATCCTCATTAACTATAGGACACCCAGGGCAAACCCAAAGACAAGAAATCAATCTTAAGCCTGCACACCCAAGACAAGCAGATGAACAACACCCAAAGATTTAATATGATGTCTGCTTCAACGCTGCAACAGTCACCGTGAGCAGCAATTCACAAAAGTTGGGAGCACAACACCCCAAGATTTAGGGGATTAAAACAAAAAGCTGCAAGAAAAGGTGCTCCAGACTGGGGGAATGGCTGTCAAAATGGCTAATGCGGTTTGGTGTAAAGCGAGCTACCTTGGGGCAAAATCTTCCAGGCTCAAGCATGAGTCGCTGGGAACTCCGCTAGTCACATCTCATCAAAAAGGAGATCTTGAGGCTGTGATGGGCAGCTGGATGAAAAGCTGACCCAGTTTGCGGCTGCCGTGAAGAAGGCAAGCTCCACTTTAAAACATAATTAGCAAAGGGACTGAAAATAAAACTGGCAATATCCTATTCTCCATACCTACATCTAAGTGTGATCACACTTCGAATACCATGTTCCTGCCACCAGACCTAAAAAAGAAGGTATTTCAGAGGTGGAACAATGAGGAAAAGGACAACGAAAATGATCCAGGGCTCAGAGCACTCCCTCCCTTTACAAGGAAAAATTATAAAGCAGGGGAAAAAGGCAAGGAAAGTGAGGTGCACAAAATTATACATGGGGCGGAAAATGAGACTCAGGTGAGCTCCTTCCCCCCCTCTCCCAATGGCAGACCTTGGAGTTGCTGTGGGCCAACACGCTGAGCAGGAGCCAGAAGTGTGATGGAGCACAAAAAGGGTAAATGCCTTTCATAGAAGTATCACGTGCGACCAGCGGAAGTTCCCCGAAACTCTGCATTAGTCAGACCGCATCTAAAATGCTGCATCCAGTTCTGAGCACCAAAATGTACAAAAGATGCAGAAAAATCAGAAAGGGTTCAGGGGAAGGCAGGAAGGATGGCCCAGGGCCTGGAAAGAGGGACTGACAGAAGAGAAGACGGCCAGGTATGATGGCACAGTGCAAGTCCCTGGCAGCTGCCACAAAGAGGGAGGACAGGATCTCTTCTCGAAATCCCTGACTGCAGAATGACAGGCTCCGGCTAGAAGAAACCAGATGCAGGACAGATATCAGGAACAGTTTCCTCGCTGTCAGAGCAACAGAACAGTGGACCAGTAGCCTGGAGAAGCCCCGGGCTCTCACTCACTGGGGATACTCAAGGCGAAACCAGACAGTCCTTTGAGCGGGATGGTGTGACCTGGTGTCCTGCACCAGCAGCGCCCCCCCCCTCCAACTCTGTTCTAGGATTCTAAGTCCCAAAGTGCATTTCTGCAAGTTTGGGGAATGGAAGGTTCTTCCTGTGCCCATACAGATTTGGCAACTGCGGTTTCAGCGGTTTTCTAAGCTAAACTACACCCAGTAAGCAGTCCTGCAATTTGCTTGCCAGAGAACAGTCCAACAGCAGAGAATCCAATTTGAAATGGCGACCGGGGTCTTTCTCCGGCAAACCTTTTATCTGCTCCAAACAGCCTCCTCTCCCATCCAGGAGATTCCACCTAAGAAGAAGGTACTCAAGCAAACCCCCCCGCCCCGTGTTCATGACATTTACGAGAGGGTTTTACTGCGTACAGCTTGCTTAAGCTGTCTGTCTGTCTGTCTGTCTGTCTCTCTCTCTCTCTCTGTGTATGTGTATGTGTGTGTCTGCATAAGAACCCTCCATAAAAAGAGTTGCTGCTTTCTTATTTGGGGGGAAAAGCTGGAGAGCGCATGTGCAAAGAATATGAAAGGGCTGGTTTATGAGAAGCTGATGAAAAGCGGAAACGACTTGATTTTCTTCTCCTTTTTGCAGCTTGGGAGCTTCTGCAAACCTCAACTTTTCAAACACTTCAGCACCTAGTGAAGTCATAAATTAATCAGCACCCCACCAATCAAAGAACGTCACATGTCCAAAGATGTAATACTGCAGAATGCCATGCGAGTTGTTTTTTGCCGGCTTTTGGTATCCACCCTAAAGCCAGTAAGTGTTTCAAAAAGGGCCACAGGTCCCCATCAGCCACGAGCCAAGCTGAGGATAGCCCACCGTGCGCGTACGCACGCACACATGCAGACAGGAATCCTGGAGGACTGGTGTTTCTCTGTGGGCTTTGGGGCGTGTGGGCTTTCAGGGACCAGCCCTGCAGGCAGGTCCCCTCGCCTTCCGCCCCAGCGGAGGTCCGGCGGGAGGACACGAGCTCGGCAGACGGGGTCCCAGGGTCCGTCCGGAACCACCCATGGCAGGGGAGGGGTGCAGCCTCCCTGCCCTGCCGGGGAGGTTTCCCCTCGTCCTTGTGAGCAAATGGCCCAACCAGTGGCCTCCGGTTCTGTGGGACGGGAGAAGCAGCGCAACTTTCTGCCGTTCCCCACCAGATGCCCCCAGTCCTCCAGTTTCGGGGATCCACGCTGGACGGCGCCCTGAACCTTCACATCTACACAGCTCTGCATCACGGGGGGGGGGGAGCGGCAAGAGCCCCCCAGAGCCCACTTCGGCAGCGCTCCTCGCCGATTTCCTGATGAAGCTGTTGATCTGAAAAACACACCGGCATCCACCGCCACGAAGGAAGCACTGATAAAATAACCATGCCTTCAAAACAGCTGACCTACTTTACGCAGCCAGCCAGGGTTCAACACGCACTTGCCGCCACACGGCGCATCACTCACCGCGCCCACAGGATGCGTCCCTGCGGCGGGCGGACATTTCGCTCCTGTGCGTGGCCAACGCAGCTGCGCAAGCCAGGGAAAGCCAGGGAGCTTGTCGCCAGAGCCGCCGTGGACAATCCGCTCTGTAGGCCACAAAGAGCTGTCGCTGCGTCCCGAGAAAGGACCGGCACAGAGGTGCTTAAAGCAAACTTTGCAGCGCAGAAGTAGCAATGCTGCAGCAGGTTAGAAAACAGGAGCAAACAGAGACGCAAATTGGGCAGTGGGGAGGGGCAGGGCAGGGCAGGCCAGGCACGTCCCAGGCAGCCGGAGCTGGTGGAGGTAGACCGGGAGGCCGGGGTTCTGGCCCCTGCTTGGCCTTGAAGCTCAGCTGGCGTCTCTCAGCCTACCTCACAGGGTTGTTCATTCTGCCACAAAGAGAAGAACCGTCTGCCTGCCACGATTCTCTCACCACTGGATATCCAGCCACACGGGCAGACAGTGATGCTGCTGCGGGCAGGAATGTGGATTCTTACAGAGGGAGGAAAGTCAGGATAAATCCAGCACTTGGTCCCTGTTTGGACAACCGATCTGAAACCTGGTTCTTTGGTGCTGCATGAAGCCTTTTAGCAGAAAAAGCAGTGTGGGCCAAGCCCAAAGGCTCATTTAATCAGCTCCCACAGGGGCCGACCAAGTGCCTGCATGAGATTCTCCGGAGCCAGGAGAGCCGAGCAGGGCCCAGGCCTTTCCCTTCCATTTTTTGCACCCTGCTCTGAAACGCATCCTCCTCTCACCAGCTGAAAAGAAGAGACTTCTGCCTTAAAAGGAGAAAGGCTTCTTTAATTTTAAAGACAATGCTGAAGAGGAGACTGGGCAGAATGCAATTATTTCTACAGATTAAGATGCAAAAGAGAGATAATAAGGGTTTCCTGTAGATCTAAATGCAGGGAATGGATGGGAAAGAGGGAAAAGAAGGCTGAAAAGCAAGACTGGTAAACCAAGGCTTTGCTAAAGCACTGGGAGTTGGGTTTGGTGCCAAAAAGAGATGTCTAAAGGGTTGTTTAAGTGAATAAGAAATTCTGTTTTTATGCTGATCCAGCAAGAGTTGGGTGAAAAACTGAGTGGCAGTTGAGGTTTTTTAATATCTGAGATAGTAAAGCCATCATGCAGAGACAGCAAACCTTTCCCCGCAATGCTCTCGGCCTGCTTAGAATCAAGGCAGGGAACTCGCAGTCCCTCTCGCACTCGACACCACAAGCACCTCTTTAGGGCATGACTTGACAGAAGAGCCACGCTGCTCTCATGCGAACATCTAACCAAGTTCATGCTCACATCATGAACAAGCTCCAAATGGCCCAGAAACACGCCCACGTTGGCCAAGCAAGGGAAGGCTCGGGTGAAAAACCTCTGCGAGTCAACCGAGACCTGAAACTGGTTGCATTCAAACAGCAGCAGCTTCAAGGTGAAAAGAAAATCCAAATCACAAAGGGCTCCCTGCGCAAGATCCCACTCTGCGCTTTGACAGCATGTCTCCGTTCTGAACGACGTGGCCACCAAAGGGTGGGAAAAGACCCCTCTGGGTTATCGTCAACCACCTCAAATGCAGCACAGTCGTTTTCAAAGGTCTCCGCACTGGAGCCACGCTACAATTCTGCACACAAGATCCCGCACCCACCCCAACCCTAACGAGAGCCCCCTTCTTCTGGACCACAGGGTGCCGTTTTCACTCCTGGCAAATAAAGATTCCAATGGCTGCTACAATTGAGCCTCAAGTAACCAGCAGGTTTTATTGGAAGGGAAATGTCATTTTACGGGGAATAAATGTTGATACAGCACCATAATGCTGGGTGTGCGTGCTATGCTGCAACGCTGAACGGCATTTCAGATTGCCACACACAAGCACACGCAATGTGCAATTTGCACCCGCTCCTTAGGCTGGCTGTGCAATGGAGAGCGCCAGGGACACGGGGAGATTGCCTGCGGGGCAGATGCCACAGGCTTTCAGCTGGCAAGGCGTTTACCATCCTTATTGTGCGGAGGGAGGGTGGAGGAAGGAAAGGGGGGTCAGCCATCCTTGATGCTGGCCAACAGGGAAGAGAGGGTTGACGAGAAGGACGCGGCTGGCTGTGGGGAAAGGGAAGCAGGGAATGCTAGTGCTCGATCGTAAGAGGGAAATGGGGAAGGTCAGAAAAGCGGGCAGTGCAGCTACACGAAAAGCGTAGGCCAGATCCGAACCTCAAGAGGGACCTGTTCAGGAGGAGTACAGGAGAGACAGGCCTGCACTGGCGGGCGAGTGGAGATCCGTGATGGCTGCTACAAATAACGAAAAGGGCTTCTTTGACGCTGGAGGAGAGAAAGAATGCCAGACGTCGCTGCTCAGCCAAGATGGGGAAACGCTGACCGAGGTCAAGAGAAGGCTGAACTCTGCTCCATTCCTCTTTCGGTTCAATCTTCCCCCACAGGAGGATCCGTCCCAGCCAGCATTTCTGGCAAACAGACTGACAGGGCCAGGGAATATCTAAGCACTGTCAGTGAGCTTGAGGCCCAACTCCTGAAGAAAGCGCAACTCCGGTATTGGAAGGGCTGCTCACTGATGATTTCTGAGAAATCCTGGCAAACTGGGGATAACCCAGAGCGCTAGAGGAGGGCAAACGTTGTGCAACAGTGCAGAATTTGGGGAACTGCAGAGCAGTCGGTCCGGCTTCGATATCGGGGACAGTTCTGGAGGAGATTATGAAGCACCCAGACTGTAAGCACCTCGACACCAAGGTGGCGATCAGTGGAAGGGAGCACAGAGTTGTCAAGGACAAGTCCCACCAGGACCATCTTGTATGATGATCAAAAAGTAGCCAAGTAGCCATCATATAAACTGACATCCGTGAGACACCTGACAAGAAATTCCGACTGGCCCTTGCAGTGCGATCACGAGCGGAACACGAGTCAGAGGCACGAAGGGGCTGCGAAGGAGGCAAACGCGAAGAAGCAGCAGAATTCCAGGATCACAAAAGCAGAATCCGCTCCACCGTGAGCCGGTCAGCCAACATGTGGACTGGCAAGTTCTGGGCAACACGCTTTAAGAAGGACTCAGAGAAATCGGAACAAGTTTAGGAAAGATCAGAGAACTGGAACGTTAGTCCTACAAGGAAAGATGGAAGGGACCGGCTACGTCTGGCCATGTGAAGTGGCTAGAGCAGCATTTTGCAATGCAGAGGCCAACCTGCTTTGGGGTGGGGTTCAGATGCCCCCCCCCCAATGCCTGTGAACTGGATCACACAGGAGGGTGGCCCATTTTGTAGCAGAAAGCACGGAACGGCGCCCCTTCCAAGCACAGAGCAAGCGACCCAGCGGCTCCGCATCCCCACGGCTACCTCTGGCTGGGGAGTGACAAGGACAGGGGAGGGGGCCAGGCACCCCCCTCTGCCGGGGCGCTGACAAAAGCACAGAGTGCACAGTGGAGCATGGAAGCCGTGAGATGCCGCGGGCCGACGAGGCCCGGCTGGTCCAGCCTGCGAAGCCGGGGGGCTGCCACACCCTGGGCACGAAGCAACCACAGCGAGGCAGCTGGGCTCAGCTCCGAGGGCCCCCTTCTCCACAGGGGTGCCCTCCAGGTGTTTGTGAGCCCCCGTCAACATGGCCCAAGAGGATGAGGGCTGGAATTCAAAGCCACCTCGTTGACGCCAGATGGAGGCAGGCTGACCGTAGGCTGATCCAGCAAGAGGACCAAACAACCTTCTTTCCAGAACGGGGTTTTACCGCAGGGAAGCCGCCACTGTCTGTGCGGGATTCACACCCCTTGCCAGGGCTTGCCAGTCCAAGGGTGCCCACCCTGATTCCCCTCAGCTTCTGCCAGGAGACTGGCAGTGAAAAGCATCTCTGCGAACCAGCCCAGAGAGAGGCAAGCTCAGATCGGCAGCACGGGACGAGGCGCCCCAACGTGCTGCTAATTTTACAGTGGAACTTATTCATACACAGGCTGCGTTTACATTATGAAGTAAAGATGCTGTCCATACGGCTCAGAATTCGCCACCAGCATGCCTCCAAACAGCACCTGGCAGAGATGCTGGAAGAGATGATCCCAAGTCACAAAGGCTTCAACTTTGTGGAAGGTCACTAGACAAAGCCGGAGTGCGGGGGATCCTCACCTCCGAGCAGCAGAGGGCCGTGGGGCCAGAAAGGGAACCCCTCTCTGGCATGTTTCCCCTTGACCTTGAAGGAGCATTTGGCCAGAATTGGAGGCAAACGCAGGCCAGACAGCCCTCTGATCTCGTCCCATCCAGTCCAGTACATTCATATGAGGCCACTGCATCTTTCAAAGCCATTGCGTCCTACAGAGAGAACCAAGATCCTGGATTCCCCGGCAATTAGAAGGGAGAAAACATGCATCAGGCTGTGGTTTTTGCATGCAGCCAACACGGGTTACCGCAAACAGACCCAACCACACTGGCAATAGGTCATCCTGCTTCAGCATGCCAGGGCATGTGCGGCTGTCAAGTTAAGGAGATGAAAAGCAGACACTTGGCATATCTTTTAGATGACCAGGTCTGTGCCAGGTGTGTCGCTTAAAAGTACCCAAAGGAAAGCCTGCAGGTGTAAGAGAATGGGTCACATCCGGGCCACCACCGTCCCGTACACGTGCGCCGACCAAATCAGCACTGTAAACAGGACTGCTATTGCCAAATAATCGATGCCATAATAAAAAGAGCTAAAGAACAATTGTCTTTCAGAAAATCACTGCCAAGTGCTGCCAGGTCCAGCTTTGCGTATTTCTGGGCTATCAGCCAGCTGCTAATCATTACAGGCCTCTGCTAATTTTGTGTTCTGCAAATAAACTGCACACTGCCAGAAAGAAGACCTGCGCAAAGTTTTCTCGTACAGTGTCAAGTCGAACCTCGGCATGTACTTTAGCACACCTTTCACTCTCTGCCGAGGCTGCAATATTAATGCCAACACCAAAGCCCTGCTGCAGCCTCACCAGGGACCCTGCACCACCACCGGGGTGTATTTCCCTTCTAAACAAGAGGACAACCCATTAATTTTAACTTGCATCCTATGCTAAGCATGGGGGAGAGAGGACTGGAAGAGACGACGAAGGAGAATTTTGCAAAGCTTCTTGTATGGCTCCTGCTGCAACCTTTTCGTACACACATCAGGTGTGTGACAATGCACCTACAGAGCGACTGCTCACAGGATTTCACCTGTGTTCATCGGGCAGGAGAAGAGTGGGAAATGGTGTCAGCGTTAAAACAGAAGCAATAAAGCCACCATAGTGCCTAGCAGGACTCTGGAGGTGGTCCCGTGGAAGGAAGGAAGGAAGGAAGGAAGGAAGGAAGGAAGGAAGGAAGGAAGGAAGGAAACCAACTGGAAGCTGCCCTGGGAAGCATGCCAGCCTCAGCCACCACTGGAGCCACAGCTCTGGCTCCCAGGAAACCAGGCCGAGAGGGAAGCGGGCAAAGAGGAACGGCTGCAGAGAGCTGGCACATCAGTCCCCTCAGCTAGAAGGACGAGTCTGCCCCGATGGCCAGTCACCCCCAGACTGCAGAGCCGAAGAAAAGCGCGCTCCGGGTCCATCCACTGGCCGAGGGGCTAAGATCTACCGTGACAGCACTGCTTTGCGCGTGCATTATAATCTATTATAAGTCCCCTTGAGGATGAGTCAACAGAAGTCAGAATAAACACCGTCTAAATAAAACATGCAGGGATCTGCTCCAGGCATGCAGTAAGAAGATTCAAGGGGCAGGAGTTCGTAAGAGCCACAGGAACAGAGTTCTCTTGAAAAGGGGGATACGGAGCAGTGCTGGCAAACAGGTTCTCACAGCAAGGACCAGAATCCAGGGATCGCAGTATGTCCCAGTCGCACCAGCACAGTGCACGCATAATAATACCGGAACCGGGGTGCGTAGGCTGTGAAAAATCCCCCGTGGAGGCACACTTGGGTGCCTGGCACTAGACTGGACTGAGCCCACGTTCACCCCACACCTGGCTGATGGAGAGCTCAGGATCCTAAGTGTGCACCATTCTGTTCCATGCCAGGAGGATGACAACAGGTGATTTATTTCTGCACATGCTCTGCTCTCACTTGCGCAGCAGGCGAAAGGACGGCTGCCTGCTCCCTCCCGCACAAAGCCCTGCAGAGATGTGCCGGCTCCGAAGAGGAACGAGCGCTGGACTCCTGGGCTGGAGGGCAGGCGATGGCCGCGCGTGGGCTCCGCATGCTGCATCCTCTACCACTAAGAAGCTGCTCTGCATGTGACATAGACACTTCCAAGAAATCGCCAACACACAACCTGACACTGACAACCTGGCTGCAGCTGCCCCCCTGCAAACACCCACAGACTCAGCAAAGCCTTCCCACGCAAAACGAGCAACTGCTGAAGACATGCAGGCCCCGCACACCCTTTCTTGCTCTTGCAAGAAACAGGCGGGAGTCCCCCTCCACTCCACTCTGTCCTCGCACCCTGTAAGGAGGCTCAGCCGGGCGCCTGTGACCTAACGTCACCCCACAACCGTCAGGGCCAAATGGGGGCTCGAACCAGTGCCCAGGTCCCGCTCCAGCACTCCACCCCCTCGGACACACCAGATCGCTTTGTAAAGCAGGATTAATCACTGGCCAGGAGACAGCGCTTCAGTCCTCCAGAGCTCCAGAAGCCCCGTGCAAGCTCCCCAGTGCTCCTTGTACTACCGACGGGGCGTGTGAGGCAGAAGCTGGGCCGCCGTGGGTGCACGGCTGCGTTCACGGCAGGAGGGGCAAGAGTGCGAAACACTCGCAGTGCAGCCCAAGGCAGGTGGAGCCACCGGAAAGGATCGCCCTTCCTGGAGCCCGTTTATTCCCACGTGCGGACATCCATGGCTCCCAGAACGCTGCTGGCGTGACATTAAGGTCAGGAGGGCAGCGCTCGCCCGTCCAGCAGCCCTTCCCCAGCCAGCTCGGGTGGCGCCGCTGCACGCTCCCTTCACTGCCTTACTCCTGAACGAGCAGGTGCCTGGCCAGTACAAAGAGCTATTCAGAAATTTCTGCCCGACCCAGATAGCGCCTGCGCAGCAGTGGGAGAGACGTGGGGAAGGTTACTTTCGGCCGAGCATGTGACAGCGGCACACGGACCTGAACAGCACATGCCCTGGCAAGAGCCCCGCACTTCACACCTGGTTCAATCAGGCCTGTAACTGCCCGCTTTCCTACTCCGCCAGGCTTTTGGAAGCTCCTTTCCCCAAATGTCGGGGAGGGTAAACTTTATGCCACACAATGCACCAGCAACTCACGCTGATGCTCAGCCTCACATAAATGCTTCTCCGCCTCTGGAAGAAACCCCAAACGCAGATTTCAGAGCTGAAACACGAGCTCTCTGTGCAAAGACAGGCCCGGACAGGTTGCAAAAGTCACTCAGTAAAGAGGAGAAACGTGGGTGCAGCAAGGCCTGCAAGACCTCACCACCCCGTGACCCGAAGGGCTTTTCTCAGGTTGGAAAGCTGTCAGGAATCAGGCAGCGCCAGGAGGAACAGATGGAAATCCTGGCGTTTCGTAGATTTTCCGATTCAGGCATCTGGGATGCTGGCAGCGCACTCTCTGCACACCACATGCCGCCGGGACCGGGCAGGGCTTGGAAAAGCCGGCCCTTGTTTACCATGGAGCACAGCGAGTGCCTGTGGGCCAGGCAAGGCCCCTCGCCCCATCCTCCCCCGCAGGGCTGGGGCCGCGACTGCAACGTGCAGCCCAGGCTTGTGTTCCCCGGCGCCTTAGGGGAAAGCGGGATATACGAAATAACTAAGCTGCCCCAGGCTGGATTTCAGCACCGCTCACACCGGTGCCACCCCGCTGCGCTTCTCCAAACACCTCTCGCTATAAGGGATGCCCCCCAGCCGCCTCAGACTCCACCTCCCATCAACCGCGGCCAGCACGACCAAGCGTCGGGAATGGACATCGGGAGGGCTCCTGCTGGGGAAGACCGGCGCAGACCCGGGCAGGGGCTGCCGGGGAAGCCTGCCCCAGGGCGCTGCCTCCGACCCCGCGGCCCCTGCGGGCAGGGGGCGCGCCGGGCACGAGGCTCCCCGCAGCTGCAGCCCCGCCAGGCCCGGCGCGCAGGCCCCCACTGCGAGCCCCTCCGGGCAGGGACCTGCGGGGGGGCGCCTGCCGCGCGGGCGAGGGCGGCAGCACCGGGGCCACCGCGCCGGAGGCCCCGCAGCGGTCAGGCACGGCGGGCCCGGGACTCCCTTCCCCAGGACGGGGCCGAGCACCGGCGCGCGGCACCCGCGCTCCGCCGGGGAGCCCCCGCCCGGAGGCCGCGCTGGCCGGGCCCGCGGAGACCCCCGGCCCGCCCTCCGCAAACGCCGCGCAGAGCCCCCGGGCAGCGGAGCCCCACCCCTTTAACCCGTTCCTGGCCCGCTCTTCGCCCCCGCGGAGCAGGACCCGCCCCTCCCACAGCCTCGGTCCCCCAGCGGCTCCCGCCTCACCCTCTTACCTGCGTGGGCCGGTCCTGGAAACTCGGGGATTATTTTTCTTTCCCGGGCCCGCCCGGCCAGGCAGCTCCGCGGCAGCGAGCGAGCGAGCGAGCCAGCGAGACAGGAAGCGAATAAGCGCGCGCACGAGGCGGAGGCGGAGGCGGCGGCGGCGGAGGCAACCTGAGCCAGGAGGCCACGCCCCCTTTCCCCTCCACCAACTTCCCGCGAGAGCCGCTCCGCGGGCTGAGAAAGGAGAGAAGGCGCAACCCAACGGACTCGGCCACGCCCCTCGAGAATCCGCGCCAGTCCAATCACAGTCCGAGGGTGGGAGAAACGCCTCCGCTCACCCTCCGCGCTGCGGACGCCCAATCGCTGCGCAACAGGCCGCTCCTCAGTCAGGGCAAACGAAGCCGAAGGGGGCGGAAGCAAGGTGAGGCCCACGAAGCTGGCCAGTGGGGAGAGCAGGGTGTTGAATCCAGCCAATCAGAGGACACGCGTGTCGAAGAGGCGCCAGGCGGGCGGGGACCGCGCCAGGCGCTCCGCTGGCCGACGGGGGCGTGGGCATCCGCCTCTGATCTGCATATGCAAATACACGCGACGTTGCCCCGCGCGGGAGCGGTGTCCCGCGAAGGTGCGCCCGGGCTCCGGCGGCTGCGAGCGATCCTGTCCGGCAGCCCTGGCGGCTCGCCCGGCCCCCTTCCCGGGCGGGCGCCCTCTCGCCGCAAGGAGAGGCCCGGCCGGTTCTCCGCCTTGCGGGCCCGGTCACGAGGCGGCTCTTTGAATCGGCTGCGATTACTTGGGACGGCATCCGTGGAAGCGGGGGTTGCGTCTCCAGGACGACGGAGCGCGATCCTGTGCGCCTCATGCAGGGGGAAAGGCGCCCACCCCCAGCCTGCCCCGAGCAACGCGGCTGGCTGGGCTTGCGGCCTTCCCGCCCGCGGATCCAGGCCCAGATGGTGCTCCAAACCCCAGGGTCGCCCTGCGCGGTCTAGCGCACTGGCTGGGATCGCTTCCGGGCATGATGGCAGTGGCTGCGCTGGTGCCCTGGCGGCGCCATCCGATCGTGGCGCGAGAAGAGCCGAGGAGCCGCTGGGCTCAGGCCAGCCTGCTCCCAGGGCGATCGCCCAGCTGTGCCATGCAACCCGTGTCCTCGCGGGAGGGTCGCTCTCAGCCCTTTCCGGGATTCTTTAGTGCAGCCTCCCCAGCCTGGGGCCTTCCAGACACGTTTGGCCTACAGCACCCAGAATTCCCACGCAACGGCTCTGCCGGGTGGGAATTCTGGGAGTTTGGAAGGCCACCAGGTTGGGAAAGGCTGCTTTGGTGGTCCAGTTAGCAGAAAGCCAGCCTAAGTTTCTGGTATACTGTTTCTGGCCCAGAGCATGGTCTGAATGCACACGAAGCATCCACCATGTTGAAGTTAAGCAGGAATGGGGCTGGCCCAAGGTTGCAGGGGAGACCACCTGGGAACTGTACGTGGACACCTTGAGTTCCATCTTGGGAGAAAGGGGGGATATAAATAAAACACACTAATTAATACAGCTGCACCCTAACGGTTTAAGCTGGCATAAGTGGTTCTGGGTGATTATCCATTCCATCAGATGCAGGAAGACCGGGTTGCTTTGGTGCATATGGAAAAAGCAGCCAGTTCTTGACTGGTGTGGCATCGATGGACTGGGCAGGTCTTTCCGAGCCCTGAGCCCTGCGAGACTGAGCTGCACCAGTGCGAAAACATGCTTTATGCACCACCGCCTGAGATACGTGGGGCAGGGACTCGGCGGGAGACCCTGGTCACCAGCTCTGAAAAGAACCTCATGTTTGTTTAAAACATCTGAATGCTGCCTGCTGTGCCACAGCACCACTGGGCCGCTCACAATCACAAGGTAAAAACCACAATAAAACCAATTACAACAATTAAAAATGCAATACTAATAAAATACAAACACACAAAACAAAGGTCTAGTTGTATCAATTATTAAAACGTTTTTTAGGGAACGTCTAATATGATACATTGGCTGTCAAACGACAGAAGTAGAAATGCAAAAGTGCAGAAAAATGGAGAGAAAAAACTCGTATGCAACATTTTCTTGGATGTGTCTTTTTCTAAAAGGCAGAGGAGGCTTTGAATGTGATAGTGCCTTGTCCGATCCAGGTGATTTTGCCCTCGCGGTTCTGCAGCTGTGCCATGATCTGGCCCAGCCTTCCCTGTATTTTTTCACATCCACCCGTGTTTTCTGGCACTGCAAATAACCGCTGGTGTGTTCCCTCCCTTCAAAGCTGTGTGGCATTTCTGTGCAGGAATGGTTTTGTGATGTTTACTGTAACGTTTCTGAGTAGGTGGGCCCATGTGGCCCAACGTATTCCCCTCTGCGTCATTTCATTTCTGGTTGTCATAGTGCAATGAGGTCTATGTTTTCCTTCGTCTGCTACTGCAAGGCTATGCTGCTTGCGCATTTTTGGCGTTCCTTCCTTTCCAGAGCACACACATTGGCAAATGTTGACTGAACCGTCTTTTGCACAATTCCTCTCCTAATGCAAAAAAAAAAAAAAGATGCGTGCACAAGTGAGTAGACAGACCAGTGCTCTCTCTCTGCAGAGAGAGACAGAGCGGGAGAAGGGAACCGGTAGTTGGGGTGGGGTGCGGAAGCCGGGGCAAGGGACGGGGGATCCGCATGCCGGCGGAAGTGGGCCTTTCGAGAGGAACAGAACCCCAAAAGGCATGGCTCTGAATACCCTACAGCAAAACTCGCCTGCCCAAGGCATTCCAGACTATCTGGCACTGGACCCCCCCCCCCCCCCGGAGCAAAGGACAGACCCCAACCCGGAGCCGTGGGATCAAAGCCTCACTCGTGCGCACACTCCAGCTTGGTGCACAGAACTGGCAGGCTTCCAAACCTCTGTTGTGGGGAGGGAAACTTCTGCCTTGAGACCTCCCCAAGCCAGTCACGTTCATGGTACATTGCCTTTGCCCTGGGTTTAAATTAAGCTAAGCAGGAATACAATGTTGTCTCTCAATCATGCAATTGTTTTAGTTAGCCAGTAAACAGGCTATAGTAGTGAATATACCACCATATTTCCCCTCATTGTTCATTCATTGTTCATTCACTAAATGCCATTTTGAAGATCAAATTCATCTTTGGCATTGCTTTTTTTTTTTTTTTTTAAGTCCCCTCTTTAAAGTTTAAAGTCCCCTCAAGGGGACTCTTTAAAGTCCCCTCAAGTTTACCTCACCTGTGACTTTTTGGTGATTGGCCCTGCCACCTCAAAACTCCCCATCTCTCCATCACCATGGATATATTGAGAAAAATAATTGTGCAATGAGACTGCAGACTACGAAAGTTGATCACTTTTTAAAAAGCATAAAAGGCGCTTACAGCCTTGCGTGCCACTGCCAGGAATTCTGATGCAAATGGGCTCGAGACGGTAATGCTGCTTCTATTTCTGTGTTCCATGGCCAGATGCAAGGGTTTTGTGCACAATCTTGCCTTTGTACTCCTCTCCTTTTGTACACAAAATTCTCAGGAAGAAGCTCAGGTGCCGCCGCACAGATAAAATGTCATTGGTATTTCTACTGTCTTTACCTAGTGAGTTCCGTTTGAGGGTTAGGAAGTGCGGGACGTCAGTGGTGGAGCACATGCTCGGAAAGCGCAAGTCCACGAATCCAGTCCCTAGCCGGCATTTCAGAGTCAAACGCGAGGCAGGTCCCGGTGGGCTGGTGCGGTTCGGAGGGTGTGGGACTGGGCAGCCGGGAGGCCTGGGTTCCACTCCCCACTCACTCGGTGACTTCGGGCCCTTCGCAGACTCTCGGCCTGCTTACCTGTGGGAAATGAAAAATTACTGTTGCTAAGTGGTAAGGTGAAAACTGAAGAAAGGGTGACCTAAAGGGCTAGGGTAGGATCACTGAAACCTCTTAAGGCCAAAAGGCCTGAGAATGGAACCGTGTAGATGGCTGTACCAAGGGTAATAGTGCTTCTTACATCAAAGTCCTGAAAAATGCCAGAGGGGGTAAAACTGGGGGACAGGGGTAAAACTGTCACCTTCCATGGAAGAGAGCAGGAAATGGATTGCCTTTTTATAACTGGCCGTAACGGGCCTGGAGGAAGGCCTGTTTGTCCGATCTCATCCTCCCACAAGATTTAGGAAATGAGTGGGCATCGAGTGAGAGGCCACAAGGCCAAGCCGACCTGTTGACCTCTTAGAAGGCACTGCGCAGGCTTAATAGGTGCATGAGGAATACCTGGCACACCCCTCATGGGTAACGGGCTCAGCAGCATGAACGGGGGACGTATGAATGGGGGGGGGCATCTCAAGGGGTCGTACGATGTAGGTGGACGGTGAACCTTGTGAACTCGTAGTAGCCCGGCCAATGGGGGAAAGAGGCAGGGTCTGCAAGCCGGGAGAAGGGAATAAAAAGCCTGCCTTGTGTGGGAACGGCGCGCTGCCGGTGTGGTGGGCGCCCGCTCTTGCAAGACTGTATTAAACTGTTACTGCTTGGTGCTTTGCCTCCGAATCGTCACTGCTCGGATTTCATTCCTTACATTACCTCGCGGGGTTGATGCTGTGAGGAGAAGCGTGAGAAGAGGCGTGCGTGCCGCCTTGCACAAGGCAGGGGAAAAATAACCAGTGCGCGTCCATCAGGGAGGCCCTTCCGTGAAGCAGGCTGGTGCAGACGTGTCGGACAGCAGAGGGGAACGAGCAGGTACTTTCTGGCACGCCGTCACCCCGGCTAGGTGGGTTTGTGGCCTCTGCCCGCCCCCACGAGCGCCCTCCCCCTGCGGCATCCACCCAGGGAGAGGGACTTGTGAGGCGCTCAAGGGCCACCCGCTCTCTCTCCAGCCTTCCTTCTCCTGCCCGCCCCTGGAGAGCCAAGCGCCCAAGCCCACCTCTCATGACCGTGTGGCGATGAGGCGAAGGCAGAGTCCCCTGGTTTCAGGGTGGCGGTTTTTTCCCTTTGCTGTGTTGTGGGCTGGTGCAAGGAAGAAATGGGAAGCCATGGTGGGAAGTGGCCATTTCAAGATGCAGGGTATGTGGTCCTTGTGGAAGAAACCTCCTGAGCAGCGCAGTTCAGGAGTGTGCCGGGCATGCCAAGGATTGCGTGGAGTGGAGATGTACACAAGATCAGCGCGTGCAACCTGACAGCGAGGCGGAAATGGGTCACAGGCGTTCTGAAGAGCATGAGCACGGATCGAAGGGTGATGCACGCCTCAGAAGCGTGGGGCAGGAACACCGTGTGCAGCATTTCTGTGCTGGAAGTTGCTGAGCCAAGCGGGGAGAGCTGGAGGGCCTGGTTTTAAAGGCAGCAGGGTGGAAGGCAATCCTCTCCGGGGACGAACTTCCTAAGGAGGGTGAGGAGGAAGGTCCTCTTAATCCTCAGAATCACGGTGGAGACAGGATGGGACCCCAAAGGAATCAGGGACTGCAGGCTTCCTTTTGTCCCCCCAGCCAGAGTGTTTGGACTGGTCTTGCGTTGGCGAGTGATGTAGGAACCGTTCGAGGGAGGAACTGCTAGAGTGGAGGGTGGCTTCCGTTATCCTTATGCAGACTGGATTAACAGACATTTCTGTCATGGCAAAGGGAGCAATTTCAGCGTTCTTTAAATGACTGGGGCCCAGAACAGTGGCTCCCGGAACTGCCCAGATGGAGGCAGCCCCAGATTTAATCCTAAATGGGGCTGCCCAAGGACTTATGTGAGAGAACGTCTGACCCCTCACATCGCAGATTCCTTCTGAAGCAAGTCGAAGAATCGCTTCCGTGCTCTGCAAACTGTACTCCTGTCAATAAACTGATGGACGAAGGATGGAGCTGCTGCTAAGTCCACAGCTCCCGGTGAAGTCCTGGGCGGCAGTCCTGGCACTGCTATTCTGCAAGAGTTTGCAGTCATTCGTTGGACAGGCAGCAGCTAAAATGCACCAGATTCTGGTATTTGTTATCAACCTTTATGTTATCCCTGAAGCAGAGGAGGATGGGGAAGTCAGGAAAGCTGGTCAAAGCTGCTTGGCTGTGATTGCACAGGCCTTCTAGCTTTGCTACAATCTTGTATTTTTGAGTGAAAGCATCAGGACGGGGCAGGGGGTGACGGCAGCATCTGTCCTAACTGGTCCTATCATCACGGGGTCATAGAAGAGTTGAGCTGGAAGGGGCCAGGCGGCCCTGGAGTCTAGCCCCACATTATTGCAGGATTCCAAGATGCACCACCCCCTCAGAAGGCCGTCCAGGTGCTTCTTGAATGTCTCCGCGGATTACTTACCCCCGGCTTCTTGGACTGCACCCTGCCACTACATGCAGACTTGGACCTATGGGGCTGTTTGCACGTCACATGATTTCAAGTCCAGTGCGCCCAAGTGTTGCACCCAGCGGGGTCCCCTGCTCCTTCCCTTCCAGCGCGCCAGTCTCGTTGCACCCCTCGCGCAGCATGGTGTGCGAATGCGAGGACCCTCCTCTGCTCAGCTCTGCAGTGGACCTAGCCGACCCCGGTCTCTTGGGCTGCCCTGACACCCCCTGCTGATACCTTGCTAATTGACTGAGTTACCATAAAGGGGCCTGCCTCTCCATCGATCGGCTCTCCAAAAAGCTCCAAGCTTCAATACCAGGCAATAAAGGAACAGCAGAATAGTGAATATTTTATTCCTGCAATAAACAGGGGTCTGATGCAGTGGTCTGGCCCCCCACCTCCTCACGCTGCACTGCGAAAGGAAAGCACAGAAGAGGTCGAGCTGGCCCGCAGGGAGGTGCGGCCAGGATGCCTGGGGCCGAAGCAGCTGGGCATGCTGCAGCGGGGATGAGGAGGGCGCAGGCGTCCGAGGCTCACCTGTGCGCGCGGGCCGTGCTCTGGCTGCCGGGGAGCCTGGGCGGGAGGGGCCGCTGCATCCCCGCCGGCTCGGGCTCCACGTGGGCAGGGAGTCGGCCACTGTGAGCAGCGCCCTGGATGAGAAGTCGCTTGGTGATCCAGCGCTGGGGCTCGTTAGAAGGCACTTCAGTGTCCTCCTTGCTTTCTGTGTTTTGCCGTGCCGCGCCTTTTTAAGGCCGGACCCTTCCTCATATTCTGCAGAAGGGGTTTCTCTGCACCTCTGGCTACGCCGGCTGGAAAAGATCAGAACATTTCCAAACGGTGCAGCGAGCAGCTTTGTCCAGGCGAGGAAGGGTGGCTCCCGAGCACCACATCTCCCATCTCGCCACTGCCAGAACACAGTCAGAGGAGCCTCCCTCCCTCCGTGACCATCGCTTAATTCATGTGAGCAGAGAGGCCTTCATGATGAAGGGCCAGATTGATCTTCAGCGAAATATTATGATGTCCTCTTCAAACGGCATACCTAATCATGTAACAGCAGGAGGCAACGGCAGGGCCCGGCAGCGGGCTGGTTTCCCCACGCTCTTCAGTGGCGTGCATCTATTCGACCCCGTCTGTCATAATTTGACAGAGATCTTTGGCAGGAGGGCAAAGCTTAGGCCAAGTGGACAGAAAATCAATGGTTGATGTTCCAGGAAGCACAAGCCGCTTGCCATGTCTGAGTGGTCCACGAGGGGCCGGTGTTTTTTTCAGCTTGAGCGCCACGACAAGAAAGCCAGGAGCACCTCTCAGGTCTGTAAAATTCATGCAGAAAGCTATTTTGGTATTGCTAATCACAAGGAAGTACATGTGAAAATAACTTCTCTTTCTCTCCAGTCCCTCCACACACACACACCACAAATGCACCACAGGAGACAATCTTTCCCTGAGACACATTTCTAACCCTTCAGGAAATAAACCCTGGCCTATCAGCCGTGTCTCGTACAAAGAGCAACATCAAGTAAACCCAAGCAGATAAGACGCTGGTTCCGAACGCCTTTTCAAACAGCTGGGAGGTAAGCAGCGTGTTTGGAAAGAATTCCTGCAAAGAGACATTTTGGGGGGGCGCCTTTTCACTCCAGCATGAAGTGCGTATCATGCCATTCCTAGCAAGCTTTGAGACCACCGTGCACAACGGATCGCTGCAGCCAGCACGCTGAGGCTCCCAGGAGAGACCGTTGGCCGAGATCCTTAAAATTCCCACCGGCTTGGTGGCAGGGTCCCTACAGGGACGCACTCCCCCCCCCCCCACCCCAGTGCCAGCTTGGACCAGTCAGTTGCCTTCAGAGGCACCTTTCCCCAAGCTGCTGCCAAGGGGTGCGACCTTCACGGCTCCCAGAGAAGCCACGGCTCCCAGGTGTGGTACCTGGAATGCCAAAGAGATCAAACGAGTTGGCTTTCTGGGTTGCCAGACCACAAGGTCTGCAACAGACCAGCTTTTCTCAGATCATGGGATTCTTCAGGACTTTTCTGTGTTCTGGAGTTTCATGCAAATTTAGTCACAGAAAAACATGGCAAACACAAATCAAAGCCCCCCCCCCAACTGAAAAAGAGCACTTCCCACCACAAACCAAAGAGTAAAAATGCCCCACGGGTTGAACTTTGTGCATTTGGGGAGAAACTGGAAGTGCAGATTTGTGTAACTTGAAAAAACCCAGGTTTGTGGCAAAAACTGTGGGGGAGAAATATCAAGGTAACATTAGCAACTTCGTATAAAGAAAACTTGTATAAAATGTTTTATAGGTGGTATCTGTCGCCAAATAGATTAGCTAAGATGTTTCCAAATATGTCAAATGGATGTTGGAAATGTCAACATAAATAGGGTACTTTTTATCATATGTGGTGGACTTGCGATAATGTGAAAAAGTATTGGATTCAAATACATAAATGGCTGCCAGCCCAGAACACGACCCACAATACACAATGGCTGTATTTGGCTGCAGAGCTAATGACTATCATATTTTAAGTGCAACCTTGCCAAAACTGGTACTGCCCAGATGAGTTGGACTGCAACTTCCATTGGCCACGCTGGTTGGGCATGATGGAAATTATAGTCCTCGCCACCGCCCCGCTTCCGAGGGAGCGGGAGGCCAGAGAGGTGAGCGCAGGGTGGCTCCCCCGGCCAGGAGTGGGCTGCGAGGAGGAAGGTAAGGGCTGCTTTCCAGGCGAGGGGAGGCGAGGGACGGGGCCACGGCCAGCCAAGCAGGGCGCCTCCCGCCTCTCCCCACTGTGGGGGGAAGCATGGTAGCCGCTCGATGGCGGCGGTTTGCTCAGAGGAGGCCACAGCAGAGGTGCAGGAGCTGCGGCCCCGCTCCGCCTCAGCCTGTCTGCCGCCAGGCTCAGCAAGGCGGCCACGGCTTGGCCCGCAGCCCAGGGACGTGGCTCTCACAGTTAAAATTAGATTTTAATTGTCATATTTTCCTTACCTTCAATCCTTTCTTAGCGTCTTCGTCTCTCTCTCTCTTCCACCCTCCTTTCGTTTCCCACTCCATATTCCCACTCTGTATTCAGAGCCAATGCACGCATGCAATAGGGGGGAAGAGCTGGCGCATGCACAGTTGAAGGGAGCTGTTACAATTTGGCACGTGCACCGGCTCTCTGCTATTCTCCAAAACTTGAAGAGTTTCAGAGAATGCCTGTGCTGGCTCAGAACTTTTAGACTCACTCGGAGATCGTTTTCTCCGAACAAGTCCAAAAGCTTGAGGTGGGCCGTTTCCGGCCCATGGGCGTAGCTTGAGGACCCATACCTTAAGGCTTATACCAAAGTTCCCAGTTCATCTCTCTCCTAAGGCTTATACCGAGGAGGGTTAGGTTTATGGTGAAGCTTTCTCATCCCCAGGAAAATCTACCACAGTCCCATCTTCTGTTGGAGACAGGCGGGGCAGGGGTCTGTCCCCTCTCACATCTGGCTATCCTGGAAGGGCTTTCCCCAGCTGGACACCCTCTGGATGTTCTGGATTACAATGCCCAGCATTTCTGACCTTTGGCCATGCTGGCTGAAACGGATGGCCACTGAAGTCCAAAACATTTGGGGGATGCTGGGTTGCGGGGAGCTGCCCTAGAATGTGGACAAACATCACAACTTTGACATGGAAAGTACAAGGTCCCCTCAGGTGGGAGGACAAGCTCAGAGATGAGGAGCTGACCGGTTTCTGTTACCATTCCAGTTCCCACACATCCTTCTGCCTTTTCCAAACCACCAGAACAAGCATCCTTTTTGTTTTTCCCAAATCTGCCAACTCCCTGATCTTTCCCAAGCAAAAATCCCAGGATATGAATCAACAATAAACATCACCTACAAAATCAATAACAATTTTTGCTACACATGTTTACAACATTTCTATTTTTTTCAAGACAGTCAAACAGTTGGGGAGACTAATTGAATGCTAATGCTGCTTCTAAATTGATTTTCAAATGAATTTTACATCCATAGTTCGTTTTGCTAATTTCCCTCTCTGCATCCTGTAATTTGGTGACAGTGATTGATTTCTGGAGTGACTAATATCTGTGTAGCAAGTTCACTTCATAATAGGATCTGTCACATGCGATTGCACTGGTAATGAATAGCGTTTATTGTGAAATTCATTATGCATTTGGACTAGAGATGAGCAGTCAAATGCTCTTTGGCTGGACCACACTCGCTGGGACAAAAGGGGTCCTTTTGCACCCCCGCCTTTGATAACAACAAGGTTTCCCTCCACTGTTGCTTCAGTCTGCAGTCTGTTTCAACATGTTTGTAAAAAGCAAAAGAGCCTTTTTCTCAAGATCTCACTTGCATAACCACAAGCAAAGACAAGCCCTCCATCAACCAGCTGTTGCCTAGAAACCTCACCCACTCTTGGCTGCATGACTGTGAGGTACGGGAATGCGCACGAACATCGCAACTGCTCTGGGGAAGGTGTGACGAGCAGAATTCAGCAAGAGGCTGACTTCTCAGAGGGAGACGAGGTCAAAAGGGGGCACGAAGCAGCAGAGGAAGGTTGCTCGCCAGCCGCCCATCAGGCCTGGCCGCTCCGTGGCAACATTCTCCACGCAAAGGGGCCCAAGGTGTGGCCCTGTGCAGGACGTACAATACAGCCCAGCCGGTCCAGTGCGGAAAGCCAGGTGACCCGGCCGGGAACTGGAGGTGGCAGCCTCGCTTTTGCCGAGGACTCTGCCCGGCGGCCTGGCCTCGTCTCCGCTGGGGAGGCAAGCGCCGGCTCTGCCCGGACCGCGGCTGAAGACAGCGCTGTGCTAGTGTCTTCCCCTCTGGTCCACAGTTTTCCCCACAGGGCCTGGGGGTGGTCTGTGTGCTCGCAGCGTGCCCCGCTTCCCTGTGGGGAGCCCCATGGACAAGATGGCTGAAGAGACCATGAACGCACCAGAGGATTTTGGCTGCTGGCTGGGAGAGAAGCAAAAGCAGGGTGAGAGCAGGCAGTCATGCCCAGCCCCACGTGACCCGTGGGGCTGCCCATCTCCTGACTTCCCCTCCTCCAGGGCAGCCCCCCTGAGCACCTTGAGGCCCAGAAACAGAACACGTGGCGCTCGGCCCGGCACTTTCACCTTGTGAGTGGCACACTGAAAAGGTGTCTCTTGGAGCTCTGGTGTGCGAGCGAGGCCCACGCTTCTTCGGAGCTGCTGGCCAGACCAGGAAAAGAGGCCGCAAGCCGCACCTCCAGGAATGCTTTGGCAGGAGGACAAGCCCCGCTCAGTCGCGATAAAATTTTCATGCAGGGAAGTGCTGCTCTCCGCCGCAGGCCTGCAATTAGCTGTTGCCAGGCAACCGGCGGGCTGCAAACAGCCGGGTGACACAGGGGAGGCTCCACTGCCTCCTCCTCCGGAGCCGGGGAGCTGTGCCCCCACGTCCGCCCATCCATTCTCCGGGGGAATGGCACCCGCGTCCCCCTCACCCCGGCTGTGCAGGCGGAAAGCACCGGTCATCCCACGGGGGCCTGCGAGCCAGGGGCCTGCCCAAAGCACCCCCGTCCGTGTGGACGGAGAGCCTGGGCCACGCGGACTCTCCGGCGGAAGGACACGTGGGCCAGGCACCCCTTTCTTCGCGGTCCACAAGGACAAGACAGAGGAGGGATGGGCGGCCGGCCCAGCAAAGGCTGCTCCGGATCTGCCAGGTGGTGATTTGGGGACAGGCCGGGGGACGGTGAGCACAGGGTGACCTCACTCTCGAACAGGCTCAGTTAAATAGCCTCGATGATGCTTCTAACTGGCAGTTAATGGCACGAGCAGGAAAGTACATCAGCCGGCAGGGGAGAACTGACATTTGCCTTCAAGCACCCAGGGCGATGACGTGCCCCTCGCCATTCCTTGGCGCCGTCCCAGTCCCTCGCGAGACAGAAATGGGCCAGACTCGCCACTTCCCGTCCATCCGTCCCGGCACGGCTGTGCAGCCCCACGGGCAAGAGGTTTCGGGCAATGCTCGCGGCTGGCTGCCGGCCCGCGGAGGAGGAGGGCGCTGGGGAAAGGAGCCCGCGAGGAGAGGCCAGGCGCTGGACAGGCAAGCGGGTTTCGAAGCCTGGCGTGTCACGGCTTGGGCCGGGCTCTGCAAGGCAGATGTGCAGCTTCCCCCCGCTGCCCCAACCAGCTCCTATTAGCCTGCTTGTTTGGGCGGATCGATAAAACATGCCCAGAGGGCGGCAGGCTGTTGAAGCGAGCACCATCCTCGCCGCAGCCCGTCTCACCAGGTGCCGGGGCTGCTTCTCAGGCAACCGCAGGCGCTCATGCACTGGCAACGTGGCGCGCGAGGCGTCCTCCTGACGGGGAAGAGGCCGGTGGTGGCCGAGCCCCTGGGCGACCGCCGGGCTGGCTCTGTGCTGCTCCCGGCGCTGCCCGTGGGCCCCGAAGGGCTGGCGAGTCCTGGGGGAGGCTCAGCCCCCAGGGCCGCTCTGGCAGCCGTTTGAGCACGGGGCCTGGCAAGCCACCTGGGAAAAGCAGGCCAGATCGTGCCTGACTGGAGCGGGGGTCTGAAGAAGCGCTCTTGGAAGGCCCCCGCGAGGCTTCGCAGCCTGGGAGGCGGCTGGGGCGCTCCAGCGAGGTGGGGGCAGCGCACCGAAACGGACGCGGGCTCCAGGGCAGACCTCCGTGCATGCAGCAAAGCCTTTCCCCGATGGGGGCGCTCGTGGGAAGGCACTGACCCCCTTTCGCCCCGGGGGCCGGCCCCTGCTCCAAGGGGGCAGGCGACCGCAAGGCATGATGGGACCCGGCGTCAGGCAGCGGGGGCTCCGCTCAGGTGCAAGAAGTGTGGGCCACTGTCCAAATGTGGGTGCCAGGCCTGGCCCCTCCCTGGCTCCACGGCCTGCCTCTCACGCTGCAGGGAGGGCCGTGGGGGTCAAGAGGGCTGCACCCATCAGCCACGCTCCTGCCCCAGGGGCTTTTTCAGCATCTTGGCCAACCGTGAATATTCCCTTCTTTTCACTCATGGCGGGTTGTGCCATCAAATAAACTCTTCTCCAAACAGCTCTTCGCCCCAGGTCTTTAAAAAAAGGGGGGCAGCTCAGCACATCGCACAGGCTGCCATAAAAAAGACCGACAGATCTGTGGGGTGACGTGGTTTAGTGGGAGCATATGCGTTGGGCTAGAAATGGCCCCCTGTGGCCTGTGGGGAAGAAAGGGTGTTCCCTCCACCTGCCCATCCCCGTCTGACCAAGCTGGGCATCCTTGACGGGTGCCTGGACCCCCCTGCTTTCCCAGCTGCCCGCTATTCCCCTTCCAAGGGAAGAAGCTTGCAGTTCAAACAAGCATTTGGTGCTTGATTTGGAGGTAGGCTGATGCACGCCGTCTTCCAAACACCATCTTCAAAGTGGTCAAACCTCCTTTCCCCCGAGAAACTGGCATTTTCTGGAGAACCTAGAAGCTGGGAACAATGTGCAAAATCTTCCCCCTGATGGGAACGAAGGCTGGGGAAGGAAGACGATGAGGATCTCACCGCAAGGGGGGTGAATTCCCCCTGCTCCTTTGTAACCCCCCTCCTTGGACATTACCCCTGCCCAGGTTTTGAATCCATGCAGTCGCACAACCCCAAAAGTTCACAGCTGTGCACTTGTACCTAGCTTTTTGGCAGCTACGGAAAGACCCTTCCCGGGGCCACCAGGGCCATGGCGGCAGGCTGGCATTTGCAATCTCAAGGGCAAAGGGGAAAAGAAGGAGAGCCGCAGCAAGCCCGAGCAGCGTGCAGCTCTTGCCACGGACCCCGCGGCCAGTCCCTCTGCCCCTTGGCGGGGTCGGTCATTGACGACCTGCAGGATCCCTCCAGTGTGATGCTGCCAGCTCCACTGGCCACTTCCTGGGGTCAGAGCAAGCGCCGGCTACACAAATATCTTCTCTGCTCATGTTTTCTTGGGGTTCATTCTGGGCACCCTTTTTAAGGGAAAAAAGAAAGCCAGAAATTGCTCAGGCTGTGCAGTGCCACGTCCGGAGCCGTGGGAAGCCCTCAGTGCCTGTGGGAGGGCCACCAACCAGGTTCCAAATGGCCAGACCTTTCCTCGCCCTGGCTCGCCACTTATCTCACGCCAAATTCCTGTCCCCAATAGCTGTTCACACAAATGGCAAACATGCACAAATCATGCAGCAATCCACATCTGTTGCCCCAGATTCGCATGCCTTTCAAAATGGGTGCAACTTTCCCCCAGTGGCTAAATTGCACAATTAGGAAAAGCGCCCACCACGCGAACGGACAAGGTGAAACCGAGCGCACGGTCCGCATATACGGGTCTCCTTGTGGGGTGCATGCTTGCGCATGTTCTCATTCTTGGGGCTTCAGGTGGGATCCACTCGGTCCCCTGGCAAGCTGAAGCCAAACGCTCACATGAGCCGAAGAGGTGAGCCGGCTTTGCGCTCGTGGGGAGCTTGCGCCCTCCGGTGGCCAAGGTTTGAATTTAGGGAGACCAAAGTGGACCGGGCAGGTGACTTTATGGGTCTGCACAATTCACTAGTGGAGCAGCCAGGCCTTCCCTCACCCCGGAGCTCACGGGGCCCCCGTTTAGATGGCCAGGAGGAGTATTTCAGTCTCCCCACCCCAAAGAGCTCCTTGGCAGCTGCGCCTTCCATAGTCTAGTCACAACAGGACAAATGGAAAGGATATAAAGACTTGCTTGCTAAGTCTGGTGCAAGGATCGAAATGCATGTGTGTGCATCTTAAATGCACTTAGATCACAATGACAGAAATAAAACGACTGGCGCAAAGGGCATTTCCTGGGAAATAAGCACAATTTTGCAGATGAAAAGGATGATGGGTTAAGGCAGAAAATAGTAAAACGAGCATCTCTCTCCCTCTGCTTGCCCGGCTGCCCTGTGCCTGTAACTTATTTTCAAAAGGGAGCCGAAGGAGGGGACGCGGAGAAGGCAGCAGCCTCCTGGCAGGCCTGTGCTGACTTGGGGGTTGCTAGGTCTGTGGCCAGCCCCCCCCCCCCACTGCTGCTTTCAGTGCTCTCCTTGGGCCCACCGAGGCAGCAGGGCCGTGGACGTAACTCCAGAGCCCACCCTCCCCGAACCACTGGGTACGTCCAGTGGCACGTGGGCACAGGTGCTCTTGTCTTGAGCGCTTGGGCAGAGACACCATGATAAGCCGGAGCTTTTGTGTGGGACAGGGGGCAGCGCCAGCCAGCAGGGCAGGGGTTTCTTTTTGCCCCAGGGAAAGATTAAACTTTGGAGCAGCTGGGGGGGGGGGCTTCTTGGGGATGGAAGGTGTGGATGCCAAGAGGGGAGGGCGAAAACTGCCAGCATCTTTCAGTGCAACCCTCTCACTACCAAAGGATCAGGGGCCAGGAGAAATCAGGTGTGGCCAGGAAAAGGGGCAAGGCCATCCGGGGAACCCTGGCCACTGGAAGTTCTGTTGTAGGATCTGTCAAAAGCCAACTCAGCGCCGGGAAGGTTTCGTTGCAAATATCTCATCTGATGCTTTTTGTTTGTTTGCGTATTGTATTTATTTTATTCCTAATTGCAACACTTTTACATAGTTATATTTGTCTAGCTATCCCTGGTATCTTGTTTGCTGGCTTGCATGGCCATAAAGCGATCTTAGGCACTCTTGCTCATGCACCCGCAAGATAGCACGTGCTCGGCGCAATCCCTGCAGCTACAGGAGAAGAGAGCAGAATCCCTGCCCGATGTCTCAGCGGTCGTGGAGCCAGAGAGCGGAGGGCGGCTGGACAGCGCCCGGGGCGTGTGGCCTGGGCTGGGGGTCTGGCATAGCCCAGGAGTCATCCCTTAGAAGTGTTCCCTGAAGAACCGGAAGCTGAATCGCTCACAGTGCGCTTTGATGACCTTGGCAAGAGCTGGGGAGCCGCAGAAGAAAACGTGGACTTTCCCCTTCTTTTCTTCAGCCAGTTTCTGAAAGAGCTGAGAAAAGGGAGGCGTGAGAGACGAAAAGAGCAGCAGAGACGGAAAGGTAGCACCTCTCCTCTCCGGCTTTGGGGGGCCTTCCAGAAAACCTCCCGTGACCCTTCTTGAAATGCCACCCATCCTCCAAGGACTTCAGGGCGCTTGCGGTGTTCTCTGCCCATCCATTTTATTCTCATAATGAGGACAGAGGCAGCACAGATGGAGAGTGTGGATTTTCGCCTGCATTTCCCCATTTCAACCTGATACTTTCTTCCATGCATGGCACGGATGCTCTTCTTCCAAAGCAACCCAGATCAGAATATCCATGGAGGGCAAAGCGTCAGGCCACTCTCCCCTCCCACGTCTGGGTCCCAGCCTGGAGGAGAGGCCCAGATCTACCTGACGCTTGCTTCTTTTTCACATCGACCCTCTCTCTGCCTGGGTGAGTTCCCACTGGCACCCAGGTTTGGCTGGTGCACCCATTTTGGCCTCCAGAGACAGGGATGGACCAGAAGCCTTCCAAACACAACACTCAGCTTCCTCCAGCACACCAAACCTCTCCCAGCTTCTCCAGAGGAGCAGCCTTGCAGCCAGACCATCGCTGATTCCAAGCAAGGGTTCTGGATTCACAGCCTCTCCCAAATCCAGTGAGTTTTATTCTGGCTGGAGCCGTGGAGGAGCCACTGGTGCCTTCTAACCCCGGCCCACTCGTGATTTCCTGTTGATCGTCTCCCTTGCAAATGCACTTTCTCGTCAGAAACGTCTGGATTCGCAGGAGTGGTGAATCATGAGAATGAAATTACTAACCTCGAATCGCCCTTTCTTGGGCTCCCCGGAGCCTCACAGAACATGGGCTGGCCAAAGATATGCATTCCAACAAGGGGGCGAACAGGCAGAGTGCCCCCCCCCCCCACGAGCCAAGGGTGTTGTTGGTCCAACCAAAAACAGAGGAAGGTGCAACGCTTGAGCCACAAAATGCGGAAAATGGGGAAGAGTTTTCCAGAGGAAAGAAGCCGTTTTCACAGGCTGGACACCCAGCGCATCTCGCCGGGGTCACTGGCAGGATCATACACCAGTTCTCATCGCAAGGCCAGTCAACTACCGCTATAAGGGAAACCCAGGCGGGCTCACCTGGAATGCCCAGCGGAGTTGCCGCTGGCGACCAGGAAAAAGCCGAACCCTCCTGGAAACAAGCCCGCAAGTGTTGCTGGCCTCCCGAGGGGCTCTGGGGTCACCGCAGCTTGGCATCTGCCTGCCACGGACCCTTCCCTCCTGCAATGCCAGGTCTCCCCCATTATGGCACGCGCCACCCCTCCCATGGCTGCAGGGGTGCAACACCGGCCGATTCCCCCGAGGGTCGGCTCAGCAGCCCACCTTGTCCCAGTCCGGGCGCCCCAGCTGGGTTCTGGTCCGGAGCCCCGTGATGGAGTCCTTCTGCTCCCTCTCCGCCAGCAGGTCCAACGCCATCTGCAGCCCGGTCGCCTTCATGTCGTTCTTGCCGAGGGCCGCGGTCATGAACAGGTGCATCTCCAGGAAGCGGCCTGAGCGTTGGAGGGCAGCGGGGGGGGGGGGGGGGGGGCCCCCCTCATGTGTTTGTGGGCCACCCGGCCCACACGAGAAGGGGCTCTGCAGACCTCGCCCCGTCGGCACGGGGTGCTTCTCCAGCTAAGCCCGAGCTCTTCCCACGTGTGGAGACGTCCGGGGGGCGTGTGCGCTAGAGCACCCCCACCTCTGCTCACGTGCTGAATGCATGCGCAAAAGGGCAGGGGGCCAATCATCAGGATTGCTGCGGGGAGGGGGGGATTTGGGACCATCTCCCTCCCTCCCTCCCTCCCTCCCTCCCCCTTACACACATACTGGAATTTTTGGAATTTCAAGTCAAAATCAGCGTGGAAAAGCAGAGGGGAAGGCACCCCATGAGATCTGAAGCTGCACCACTAAAAGACGGTGGGAAAGAGCATGCCTGGGTGGGAATCAAGCCCTCTTGTTCCAGCCAAACCTCCCCATCATGAGCTCAGCCCCTCTGGTGCCCCCCCCCCCCCCCCCCCCCCCCCCCCCCCCCGGCCCGCCCCCCCCGGGGCCCCCCCCCCCCCCCCCGCTGCTGCAAGGAGTTCAGTCTGGCGCTCGGAGAAGCAAAGCTGGCGACGTGGCACGGCATACCTGCGGGGTCCCCCGTGGCCTGGCCGATTTCCAGCTGGGTGAGCAGGCTGATGAACCATTCAAAGGACTTTTGATCCCGATTGATCCAAATAAAGTCAACCTGAAGACAGGACGTTGCGATCTTGCTCTTAGCTGTCTTTATAGCTCAAGTTTTGCTTCAGGAGAGTGGCTGAGCCGCCATCAAAAGCATCTCCTTACCTTTTGGAGTTTCATTGGGTCATTTTTAAGATTCTCGCCCGATGCGCAGTCCTGGCTGGAGGAGGCTTGCTTCTGCATGTGGTACCTAGGTGGGGAAAGTTCCGGGCATCCAGAAATCAGCCAGCCGCTTTCCACAACTTTTTACAAGCTGGCATTAAAACGCCACCAAAAACAGCCGATTGCCTGCCATTTTGTCTGTTTGACCACAAGGTTTAAAATGGGCAAGTATTGTTAAGCACATGCACACGATTT
>NW_025336043.1:1168091-1170927 GCF_004798865.1 Varanus komodoensis
ACAAGGTTTAAAATGGGCAAGTATTGTTAAGCACATGCACACGATTTGCTGAATGTGCTTTGGGGGAAAACACGCAGCCTGAAGCTCAGCGTCTTTGTAAAAGGAGACGTCTGCCCACACAGAGAGGAAAATGCGGCCTTGAACCTGCACATGACGCTCTGCAGGATGGAGGCGAAGGGCGTGATCCCGATTCCTGCCCCGATCAGCACCGCGTGCTCCGACGTGAAGATTCCACGCGTGCAAGTCCCGTACGGCCCGTCGATGTAGCACTGGGGGAGGCAGCAAGGAAGAGCACGAGGCGGGCAGGATCCTGCCCTTTGCAAATGAAAGCAGGTGGCTTGCGGGGTCGGGGAAGGCCCGCCGGGGGCCCAGCAGCGGGGTGGGCCGAACGCACGAGTAAATGGGCTCCGGATTCGCCCTCCAGCTCAGCAGACCAGCCAGCGGGGCCTTCCATGGCCAGTCCTTTGAGAGAAGTGGCCTTCACATGGGGAGGGAAGCGGCACAGGTCCAGAAGGCGAAGGCACAGCGGTGCTGGAATCACCTCAGCTGATACGAGCCCAGCCAGCGCCTTCCGAATTTGTGCGTGGATTTTCTGGGGGTGCCCCTGCCTTGGCCACTGGCTACCCTCCTCCGGTCGCTCAGGCTGATGCTCGGTTCCCTCCTTCTCCTGGAAAGCGCCCTCCCCCACTCCGCCACCTGGGCCAAGCACTGGCTCCGGGAAACCCGAGGGGCTTCGGCGGCTGACGCTCCGGGTGGACCGCCCTCTGCCGGCCTGCCCCTCCCCGAAGGCACACGGCCACGGCGTGAAGGAAAGGCCCGAGCGGCAGCTCTTACCTTGATGTTGCAGCGCTTGCGGGTCTCCCTGAGCAAGCCGGGGACCTGTCACGCAAAGGCCACTGTGTTAGCAGGTACCCACTCGGCAAGCAAGCCTCCCTCCTCCCGCTTCAGGCCACCTTATGAGTCAGAGAACCTGCGGATTCATCAGGAGGTGTGTCCCTGGGTGACACGCACAAGCACTTGCGCTTTCCCAGCTGCAGGTCATGCCCTCTGTGCCCTTCTTGGCAAGAAGCCGGAGCGCTGTTTGCGCACCGCGAAGCCAGCAGCTGGACTTAGTGCGAAGCTTGGCATAACCCTCGAGCGGCGAAGAGAACGGCCGGGGCCTGGGGAACCCGCCGCCCCACGGGGTGTCGCACAGCACTCCATTTCAGCAATGCTGGCAGCGGAGAAACCCACTGGGCCGGATAAAGGCGACCCTGCTGCCCAGAAAGGGCTTCTTAGCCCCACAGAGAGAAGCAGGAGGGAGGGATTAACGGAGAGGGCCGTGGAGGGTGCAAGAGGCAGGTCTGAATCTTCGTGGCTGCCTCTCCGGATGCCACAGAACAGATGTCCGCACGCGCCTCCGAGCAGAGACTTGTCCCCACGTAAAAGTCTCCCGCCGTTGTTGGTGCTGCTGGAGAGAGCCAGCCTCTGCCTGTCGGCGGTTGTGCCTGCACCGGCCGTCCTTGATGGGGCAGCCCGCTTGCTGGTGCTCGGGTGCTTCACGGAGAGCCAATGACCACACCTCAATGGGCAATTTACCTGGCAGGAAAGGGTCCACACAGGTGGGAGGGGTGGCAATTGCACCTTGAGGGGGGCCTTTTGAGGGGGGGCAGGCCAAAGGTGGGAGTTTCGCTGGATGGAAAGAAACTTCCTGCCACTGCTTTGGGAATTGGCCAGAGGTTCTCCCACCTGCTGTTTGCTTCTGGGCCACTCTGTCTGTACCTCTGTAACAAGGGTGTGTGCCTGCCTGCCTGCCTGCCTGCCAGCAGCATGGCTTCAAGACTGTAAACCATACTCCTGACGCTTGGCAAACGGCCTCAGGGCTCTCTGGTTTCCAATCGTAGAAATTCACCCACATTCATTGAGACGTGTCTCCATGTTTGGAGCTTGCAGTGCCACCTTCGGCCTGCAGGGGGCAGCGTCCCTGACCGACCATTGCCCTGGAGTTGCCGAGGGGATGTGCAGGCTGAAGGGCTTCCTCGCATGCCCGGCCCCTTCCTCGCTGCTGCAGGGGGAAACGGAGTGAGGGACCATTCCCTCGAGGGCTGGAGAGGCCCTCCCCGGCAGGTGCAACCAGCTCAGCACCTCTTGGCGTCTTCCCTGCATCCCCCTCCACAGGCATGAAGGCGAGCCCGCCCCTTGTTTGCTGATCAGGCAGTGCTGCTGGAGGCCCCATGAGCTGAGGGCTCTCTCGACCCAGACCCTGCCCCTTTGCCCTGGGCTTAGGGGAGAGGGAGGTGGCCACTGATGCAGTGGGGGACAGATCCAAAGGCCGGGGGTGCCCATCTCCACCAGGAGAGACTCGCTCCTTCCTCTTCGAAAGGGTATGTTCACCTCCTCCTGCTTGCTGGCTGTGGGGATTCCTCTGGTCTCCTGCCCAGGACTCCAGACAGGCGTGTAGGATAGGATCTCGATCATCTCATCATTACTGGTGGCCACAGGCTGGTCCAGGTGAGAGGAGCGCAAAAGACATTTCTGGAACAGGAGTGCAGGGAGACATCTTTTGATCCAGCCAGCAGCAGCGCAACCGCCTCATCCTCACCAATCTTTCATTTATGTCACTCTGCCCTTGCACCCAGCTTAACAAGAGCCAGGCCACTGGGAGCATTTAGAAACAGAGAAACAGAGCGAGTCAGAAGGGGCCTCCTGGGCCATCTAGTCTGACCTCCGGCACCAGCCGGCTCTGCTCACGACATGCCCACCATGTGCACGTCCAGCCTGTCCTTGAACACCCTCACCGATGGGGCCTCAACCACCTCCCGTGGAAGCCCATTCCACACCCTCGGGGTCCTAACTG
>NW_025336043.1:1171027-1187922 GCF_004798865.1 Varanus komodoensis
CTAGCCTATCCATGAACACCCTCACCGATGGGGCCTCAACCACCTCCCGTGGAAGCCCATTCCACACCCTCGGGGTCCTAACTGTCAGGAAGTGCTTCCTGGCATCTGAATGGAACCTGGGTTCCCTGAGCTTTGCTCCACTGGAGCGCGTCCTGCCTTCCTCTGCAGGGGAGAACAGGTCTCTATCCACCTCCGTGTGACACCCCCTCACATACCTGCATGTCACCACAGATCCCTCTGAGTCTCCTCTTCTCCAGGCTGAAGAGACCCAGTTCCCTCAGTCTCGCCTCATACCCCATCCCCTGCAAACCGGCCACCAACCTTGTGGCCCTACGCTGCACTGACTCCAACCTGGCTATATCCTGCCTGTAATGAGGGGCCCAAAACTGAGCACAATACTCCAGTTGCGGGCGCACCAGAGTCGTGTAGAGTGGTAGGAATTTAGCATCTGTGCCTGTTCCCTCCTATCAGTCACTGGATCCTCCTTATTTAGCGGTCCAACTAATTGTCTCCCCTTCCTCTTGCTATTTACATGCTGAAAGAAGCCCTTTTTGTTGCTCTTGATATTCTTGGCAAGTCTCAGCTGGTAATCAGCCTTAGCCTTGCGAAGTATCCTTCTGCAACGGGCCTCCTCCTCCCGGTATACCCTTTTGTCTATTTGACCCAGTACCCATTTCCTACGGAGGTTCCTCTTTTGTCTAATCCCTTTAACCACCTCCTTTCGCATCCATGGCGGTGCTCTCCTCCGCCTCCCCACCTTACTGACTAGAGGTATCGCCAACCTTGCGCCTCCAGAACCTCCCTTTTGCGTGCCATCCACCCCTCCTCATCTCGCTTGCCTTCCAGTAACCCATCCCAGGAGACTTCCCCCAGTCTGGCCTTCAGTTGGCCAATTTACTTTTATGCTCAATTAAATCACAAATTGCAAGACAGAGAGGGAGGGAGGGAGGGAGGGAGGGAGGAGGAGGAAGAGCCGCTGTTGCGCAAGCAGGAAAAGTCCGAGGGCGTCCTCTCTCTCATACACACAGTCCCAACACCCAGCTGTTCTGTGCATCATGCCTTGAAATCGCCCGTTAGAAGCAGCCAGAGAGGCGAGAAGACCGTAAGGCTTTACGTCACGCACCTGCAGCCATTTCCACAGCCTGCTCTCCTTCCGTGGATTTCCGACCTGCAGCGATTCAGGCTGGTGGTCGGGACGCTCACGATGAAGACGGAAGTACTCATATAGCCGGCTGGTCCACTGGCCCAGAGACCGGATATGCAGCCAGATGGTCCCTTTGGAAAGACAGCGCAGCGCGTCCAGTTCAGCTCTGCCTCCTGGCCAGACCTGCACCCTCGGCTTCGAGCGAACTACCTCACAGGAGGAAACGGACTGAGGCCACAACCCCCAAATCGGCGGGCTGGCTCCCACGACCACCCTGCAGTAGCTTTTGGGTGGGCTCCCAACCTTCTCCCAGGGCCCAAGTTGGGATGGGGGAAAATCCATGGACAATAAAAAGGCTCCTGAGCTTTTCAGACCTCTGTTTCCATCGTCTTGATCTTGCCGGGAGACGCAGTGGAGCCAAGTGTCAGCTCCACAGCCCGCACAAGCCCCGCCGAAATCCAGCCCGGCCGGGATGCCCACTCCCTCCAACCCGTCCGCTTCCTTCCGCCTCCTTGGCAGGTGGCCGAAACTGGCCGTCACCTCTCCGGGCGCCTCAAGGTGAGGCCGCCCACCTACCCGACTGCTCCGGGGCGCTGCTGATGGTGAATGGGTGCCACTCGTACTTTGCAATGGCTGGGATGTTCAGGTAGACGTAGTCGCCAGGCCTATAGTGGAAAGACGGGGGTCTCCCAATCACCAGATGAGTCACCTGGATTGTCAAGAGAAGCCCACGCATGTGAGGAGGGAACCTGTCCTCCCGATCCAACCTCGCTCGAACCCCCAGCTCTTCCCCTCATTTCTGCCCTCCTCAGCAAAGCACCGACGTTTAGGCATCTTTCCCGTCACCTCCTCGGTTTGGGGACAAACCTTTGAAGGCAAGAGGTTGGTTTCCACTATGTAGAGCCCTCCCACATGAGACAGCAGCACACCAACAATCTTCTCCAGGAGAAACAAGCACCCAGGTGCTACAAGCCACTTCCAAAAGTTAGGACCATGGACAATTAATAAAGCCCAAATGAGAATGTAGGAAAGATGAGTCCAGTAGAAGACCTGCTGGTTACAAAGAAGGGCATATTACTGTGGGAATCAAGAAGCAACTGACTGGGAATTAAAATCTAAATATCCAGACAACCTGTTTTGATCATGTGAAGTGGAGGAGCTAAAGCAAAATAGGATATGCACCAGTAGGAATCATACAGTCTCTTGACAGAGATGGAGGTGGGTCGGGACCAGTGGAGGGCAGGATGCGCTCCAATGGAGCCAAGCTCAGGGAGCCAAGGTTCCATTCGGATGCCAGGAAGCACTTCCTGACAGTCAGGACCTCGAGGGTGTGGAATGGGCTTCCACGGGAGGTGGTTGAGGCCCATCGGTGCGGGTGTTCAAGGACAGGCTGGACGTGCACATGGTGGGCATGTCGTGAGCGGAGCCGGCTGGAGCTGGGGTCAGACTAGATGGCCCGGGAGGCCCCTTCTGACTCGCTCTGCTTCTATGAAAAGGCTTCCTCTGAGCCGAAATGTACAGGAGGGTGCTGCCTTCCGTGGAATCCTTGGGGCACCAGAGCTCCTGCTGAGTCTGCCAGGATAGCTTCACTCTGCAGGCGCGTCCTCAAGGCTCAGGGCATGTGAGCAGAGTGCATGCTGCTTCCGTCGGGGAAGAAAGGGACTCTGCACATGCCCGGAGACTTGGATCTATGTTGCCACCGCAGGGCCACCAAGACAGGGGCCCACAGAGGGGGTCCCCCAGGCCAGCGGAGCGAGGCTCAGCCCAGCGGCCTCACCTCAAAATGGCCGCTCCTGCGCACAAAAGTGCTGGAGCACAGGAGCACGAGGCCGACGAGGAGCTGGAGCGCGAGGCCCGTGAGGGAGGCCGTGCCGTGAACCCAGCCGATGCCGGGCCGCGTGGTGAGCAGGTACTCCCAGAGGGAACGGCCATCCTCAGCCCGAGAGCTTCTCACTGGAGAAGAGAGAAACGTCGGAGTGAGAACAGAGCAGCTCCCGCGTGGGACGATTCCGCACTGAGGCTTGAGCCGCAGCGCTCGCGGGTGAAGCGGAGTTTGTAGGGTCGGACATTCGTTCCCTCCCAGAGACGGCCGTCGGACCCTGAACCAGATTCTTGGGGGTTCAGCCGGGCCTTTCCCAGCGACAGGGTTTTCTCCATTCGCTCCATGTGAGCTGTGATTCCCCTTCCTTGCAGCTGGGAGGGGGCTCTTTTCCCTGTCCCTGTCCATGGGCTCGGCAGAGGCGGGTGGGCAAGGCAGAGCTTGGGCGTGCCCCCTCCTCTTCAGACACCCTTTACATTTCCAAATGGAAGCCCTTCTTAATTTAAGCACTATTGGACCACGACTGCAATCCCATTACAGAACCACCGGACATATTTCAGCACAATTAGACTGTTGGGTGCGAGGAGGAACGTGGCGATAAAATGGCACCGGCCAGAAAAACCCCGACAGGGGGCATGACACCCCCTGGGGGCGCCTCATAAGAAGGGGGCAGATGGCACAAGCCACTGTGGCTGATGCAGGACCGCTGCAAGATTCCTAACAGGCCCGGGTGTTCGCACAGGGCAGGCACGACAAGGTGCCAACAAACGAATGAACGACGGGAGGGAGAAGCCTGCTAGCGGGTCCCACAGCTGGGAAATGCCCCTTTCCCAGGGGTCACCTGGCCTGCTTCATTTTCCTCCTGATGCCAGGCAGTCATTTCCTGAGCTTTTTGAGAGCAACTTTAATCCTTCCGGCTGTTTTAACACTATTAGAATTTTGTGGGTTTTCACTCGTTATTCTTAGAGTTTGCATTTTCACGGTTTCATCCCCTTTGCAAATTGCTCTGGCACTATGCCTGGAGGCCTGCGTACAGTACACGTAAGATGCATAGATGGCAGTCACCGAAGTTGGCCACGTGGGCCCCGGAGTGAGCCACGGCGAGCACCGCCATGGCGTAGCCCATCAGCTGGTGCAGGGCGACATGCTGGTCCAGGGGCAGGATTCTGGCCACCCACGTGGCTCGGAGCCACGTCAGACACCGACGCAGCATCAGCACCTTGGAGGGAGACGGAAATCGTGGCATCATTTATTTGGGGAGCCGGCCTCTGCGTGAGCTCGGGTGCCTCAGAAGCCGAACCAGGGCAGTTTAGCAGCAGCTCAGCTCGGGCTGCATCCTGTCCAGGTTCTTGCTATTTCTCTCTGCACTTCAGGGTGCCTGCCCTGCTCCACCATGCCTGACTCCAAGGGTGGCGTGGCTTTAAAGACAAGACACTCCAACAGGGCCCCAGCCCCTGCGCAAAACCAGAGGGTGGCTGCCGCGGTGAGGACAGCCGGTTCCCCGTTGTGGCCATTGGCAGAGGGAATGACTCGAGGCCCAGTTTTCGCCTGTGGTGAGACTCAGGTCTGCTTCTGATCACTTCTGAATAGCTTTATGCAATTAGGCCCCTGGGACCTTCAGAGCAATACTGTCTGCACTGACCGGCAGCAGCTCCCCAGGTTCTCAGGGCTGCATTTTCCTACGATTCTTGCGAGATGCACAGGATGCCCTGCATGCAAAGCACTTTCTCCTCTTCTCCCCTGGGAGTGAAACGGGGAGAAATGATTGTCTCCCTACATGGTGACTAGCAATGACACGAGGTGGAAGGAAATCCCGCAAAACCAGAGAAAGTGGTCCTTGCTCCGGAGTATCTTTTTCCAGTCCATGACCATGGAGCAAACTTGCTCCTCCTCAGCACTTCCTTTTGATTTGGGGAGTGGGGCGGCCCTCTTTTTAACAGGCCTGTCCTGCAAACCCTGAGGGACCTTCGTGGTCCTAACCCTGCAGCACTCCTCAGACGCCGAGGGAGCGGCTCTCCGCGCCTCACAGAACGGTGCAGAATCAGTGTTGCTCCTTCTGCCCACTCACCACGATGAAAGCACAGTTGAAGTTCAGGCACTGCCCGCACGCCCTGGCCAGCGGCACCCACGGGCCCGATCTGGCGTGCCGCAGGGCCGCCGAGGCGAAGAGCGCGACGTTCAGGCACGCGTAGCCAGCCAGGAAGAGCAGCTCGCTGCGGTGGTTGTGCCAGTAGGCCGGGCTCAGGCGGCGCGGCACACGGCGCGGCCCCGGAGCCGCGGGAGGGCTCAGCCAGCTGGCAGCGCTGCGGGAGGGGAGAGAGGAGCTGTGAGGGGCCTGTGGGGCTCGCGGCGGCAGCGGGGGGCAGAAGCCGGTGGGGGGCCCGGCAGCCCCGAAGCGGGGGCGCAGAGGAGGCCCCTGAGCTTTACCTGCTGGGTGGCCGGGGAGAAAACCTGGGAGCCCCACGCCCAGCGTTTCCAGTGGTTTCGCGGGGGGCCTGTGGGCATTCCGGGGCTGCAAACTGGGATGAGGGACTGCCCTGCGAGGCGGACCCGGCACGAGGCTGCTTTGGGCTCTTTGGAGGGGAGGAAAAGCAGACTATAGTGGAATAAATGCGAAGGAGCACACAGCTGCATCTCTGCCTCAGGGGATCTAGCTTTAATCGATGGGAGCCTGTTAAAGGATCGCCTAAGCCAGGGGTCCTCAAGCTTTTTAACCAGGGGCCAGCGGAAAGGTGCCGGCAGTGCGCGCGGGCCGGAAAGGTGGTGCTGGCAGTGTGCGCGGGCCGGTGAGGGGTGCATGCGGGGGCGGCGTGTGCGGGGCACGCAGCAAGGCGAGGCACGCGTGGCGAGGGGCAGGGGGGCAGGGGGGTGGGTGTGCGCCGCAAGGCGGGCGCATGAGGCAGCGGCTGGCTCGCTTGGGGATCGTTTTCTCCGCACGAGCAAACCGCTGCCTCCCCACGTGCAGGGCGAGGTGGGTGGAGGCAGGTGCACGGCAGGTCCAAATGGGCATGGTGAGCCGGATCCGGCCCCGGGTCGTAGTTTGAAGACTCATGGCCTGAGCTCCCCCACAAGGCAAGAAAGGTTTAATTCACCTATTAGGGGATCAGCAGAAAGTCATCTTGCTAAGCAAGCCTGTTGTGCTAAGCTTGATAAGTATTTGATGATTTTGCCAACACCATTCTAAGACATGACCTGCTTAAGCAGGAGATTATTCATTCAGTGTTGTGATGGAGGATTTAGGTCCGATTATGCAGTTCACTTTATTATGCAAGATCACTTCTGCTCTTCATTTTAGTAACGGTAACTAATGTCAACAGTTGCTATGATCATCCATGATTTTCTGAGATTGCAAGAGATCCCATCTGTGGATGGCGGGCCAAACCTGCCCCCCAGGGGGCTCGGCCAAAGCCAGCCCTGCCGGGGTTGATGCATGCACACATTCTGAGAATTCTGCAAAACACTAGTCCGTGTGCTTCAGCGTGGGCTCCAGCTGAAGTCACGGGATGGCCTGCTGGGACAGGCGCCCCTCCCTTAGCCTGCCTCGCGGGGGGATGCGGCAGCGCTTCGAGGGAGAACCTGAGGCTTGCAGAACATGGGGAAGCCCAGGAGGACACGGGAGACTCACCTTATGGTCAGGTTCTCCAAGATTTCTGGGAAGTGCTCTAGTTCATCTCTGAGCTCCTCAAAGGTGATGGAGCCGCTCTTGTCAGCGTCGGCCGACTCAAAGAGAGCAAGGGTGAGGTCATCTAGCGTCTGTTCTGGCAAGGATATGGAGCTCTCTGTCAGGCACGATTTTAAGACAGTGCGCAGCTCGCCCTTTTCGATGGAGCCGCTGCCTGGAAGAGAAGAGGAATTCTGGAACAGCTGGCAGATGAAATATTAGGAACGTTACGGCTCCGGCCCAGCAGTCCTTATGACCCGTTCACAACCCCCGGTTGTGTATTAAAGCCACACTCTGCAGGACCCCTGAGGCCTTGGCCCTGGAGAGCTGTCCGTGGGCGTGTTTAGCCCCCTGGGATCTCCCAGCCAGCCAGCCAGCAGATAGGTGCCCAAGCAACTTCCGCAGGCCGGCAAAAGTCACGTCCCCAGAGAGGACTGGGGCCCTGGAGAGGCAGCGGGGCGAACCGTCCCCTTCCTTTTGCCACCTGCATCATTTCCGGAGGTTTGTCATGGCGAGTCGGCACTAGATGCTGCTGGTGCTAGAGCTGGAAATGAACCCTGTGCACACGGGAAAGAGGCGTGCCTCGAAGGTCTGTCGGCGTTGCACGGGGCTGAAGGTGCAGGACTCCCCGTGGGAAACCGGACGTGGCCCTCCTACCGCGTGCTCCAAGGCAGAGCCCAGGGAGCGGCCACTGTCGTCGCCCAGCGCTCTGCAGCAGAGGAGCTGAGAAGCCGAGGCTTGCTTGCCGGGAGATGGGGAGACCACTGCCCTCTTTGGGATCTTACCATCCACGTCGTAAACCTGGAAGAGGAACTGCAGTTTTTCCGTTTCGCTTCCATAGATCAGCAGCTTCAGGGCCTTGAGAAGCTCGCCCAGACTGATGGTGCCACTCCCGTCTGAGTCGAACAAGGCGAAGAACCGCTCAGCGAAAAAGGACTGAAGGAGAGAGGAGGAGAACATGCACAGAACTTTGCTCCAGTCGTGGAATTCAGACCCTCGAGTTCCCGTTGGGCTGCCTTTTCACTCAGCCTGCCTTTAATACCACGCGAGAGGAAGAGAGGAAGTGGTGGATCTCCGAATATTATTCAAGGAGGGACTGGCAAAACCAGTGTGGCTGGCAAGGCAGATCAGTCATGTCCCACCCCCCTGCCCACCCGCATCGCTTCTCTGCCTCTCCCATCTCGCTTTCTTCCCAGGCAAATTCTTCCACAAGGAGGGGCCAATGCCAAACACCTTTGCAACCTTTGCTTCACCCAGGTTCTTCTAAGCAAAAGCAGAGCTGAGCTCTCCGCTGGGCCCAGCCGGCTGTCCTACAAAGCTCACCTCCTTCACCTTGAGAGCAACTTTGAACTCCTCCAGGTCGATCCCTTTATCATCGCCAGCGATGCTCTCGAACTGCTTGCTCACCCACCGAAGCCATTCGGCGTTGTCACTGACATCCATGCGCCTGTGAAATCAGGGACAGGAAGAGCGTGTGGGGAGCTTTTCTGCAGTCCCCTTCAGCTGCCCTTGGAAACAGCCGGACGGGCAGCGGCGGGACAACCGGGCCGAGGCCAAGCGGACTCCCACCCCGCGTGTTCCCATCTCCACTGGCTTCCGCTCCATCCCCAGGCCCAATTCAATTTCGGCTGTTAGTCTTGGGAAGGAGCGGCCTCTTCCTCCAACACCCTCCTTAAGCAGAGCTTCTCCCACTCTCCATGCTGGGCATCTCCTAGCAAAAGTGCTCTTCACTGCCGGCAACTTGGTCGCAGAATCCACCCTCCGGGGAGACCTGCGGGTGGTCCTTCCTGCCCCGGCCATTTCAGCTCTAAACTCTGTTCCAATGCTCCTGTTTTGTTTCCTGTTGCTTCTGTTCTAGGCTGCACTCTATTCGGACTTCTTCTTTTATTGTCCATGGATTTTAGTCTGCTTTATTTTTTGCTCCAAGTCACCGGAAGCAAGTTTTGTCTGAGAACTGCCAAGGGGACGATGAATAAAATGAACCAATGCTGAATGCTGGGGGATACAATGGGGCTTCCTGGAGGCTCTGTCTGTAGAGAAAATGGGAAAGGGCCACACAAAGAGTCCCAAGGGGCCCCCCACAGACAGAGAGGGACAGCCAGGGAGGTCTTCCCCATGAAGACCCGGTAGATGGCCTTCTGGCTAGTGATGGAGCTGGGAGATGGGGGACTGCCCAGCTGCAGATGGCTCAAGAGGCGCCCTCACGCGGGATTGTTCTCAGGGGCCGTACCTGCGCTTGCTGCCAAATGCTCTTTGGCGGCTTGTCGCAGGAGTCCCACGCACCCTTCCTGCTGGACGCTAGCGCTGCAAAGAAGCCGCAGCCCGAGGATGCCACGATGTCACAGCGGAGGCTGGAGCCCGTTGGGCGGAAGCTCCGCCTCGTTCGGAATCAAGCTTGCCCGTTCCGGACTTCTCGGCAGCCTCCCCGGGAGCCCTGCAGGCTGGAGAACAGGTGCCTGGGCTGGGCCGTGTCTGCCCAGCCCCAGCTTCTGGAGCCACCCCCAAAGAGGGCTGGAACCCCTGCAGCGTACCACCCCGTTCCCAGCTCAGTGCCCCCAGAAGGGCCCCAGCGCCAAATGTCTGGCGAACCGCCGAGAGACCCGGGGAACCAGCAAGGTCCCTCACCGACCCCCTCCTGCCACAGGCTATCTTCCCGGGCAACCGTGGCTGTTTCCGTTGAACGACTCAGCCTGCACCAGGTGAAGGGATCTCGATCGCTGGTCTCGCCCCAGGGGCGGTGGAGCTGGCCGGCCGGCAAGCAGCCGCTCGAGGACTTTGTCCAGGATGGGACGTTCCCGCGGAGACGATGCCCTGCTCTCTCCTGTGGGAGATGCTTTCTGCCAGGCACCAGCATGGCGTCTCCCTGGGACTAATTTGAGTCTTGCTTCCGCTTCCTGCATTTGGCAGCTTAAGTGGGCTTTATAATGTTAAGCTTCACAATGTCATTGTAGTTTTGAATCGCTTTTAACTGTTCTAGATGCTTGCATGTTAACAATTTTCTATTATCTTTTAGTGTATTGTGAACGACCCAGAGCGCCTTGACCACTGGGAGGAATGGAAATGTGATGGAAATACTGTTGTATTTATACTCCTTTATATTTATATTCCTTTGTCTTCCTCCATGCCCCGAGCTCTGGAAAGGCGGGACTGTGTCCTCCCCGGTACAATTGGAGCCACGAGAGGCCTTTGGCGAGCTTTCCGAGCTGCCGGGAGCACACAAGGGTCTCTTTCAGGCACAATCTTTCCATTCATCTTGGAGCCAACCCGCTTGCGAGGAGACAAACCCCGGGGGATTTGCTCCTCCGAGGCGGAGGGTGGGGTGGCCGTGCGGATGTCAAAACCAGGTGGCCGAGAGGCACCGCTTCTCCATAGCACGTGGTGGAGAGCATGCCTTCCTCTTGCTCGGCCCGCTGCTGGGGCGGCGGGGGGGAGGGAGGCACACGGCACGCCGGGGGCCGGAGGGAGATGCTTCGCAGGCAGACGTGCCAGCGCGAGCGCCGTCCCTCGGCTGTCATTTGAGGGAAGGGGCACGACTCAAGGGAGTGATCCTACGAGCAGCCTTCCCTTGACCCGGCCTGGCCAAAGCAGCCGGCTCCGCTTTGGGGGTACCCCTTGCGTGACCCCATGGCCCAAGCCATGCTTCCCTTGCTCCGACGAACTCCACCAAGTGCTCCATAGGCGCTTCCCACGAAAAGCCTCCGAGGAAGAGCTGCCTGGCCTTCCCTGCCCACAGCCGCCCCGTCCTTCCTACGAGGCAGGAGAGGCCTCGTGGTAGGTTCCCCCACAAAGCATGCCTTGGATGGCCCCGTGCCACAGAAACCGCTGCAGACCGCCACGTGGGGAAGAGGCAACCAGGACAGGAAGGAAGGAAGGAAGGAAGGAAGGAAGGAAGGAAGGAAGGTGCAACTCCTATCCCAGGAGCTTCTTCTTCCTAGCTCCTCGGCCTCCTTTCTCCCAGCAGTTACAGGACCTCGTGCTCTAGGAAGAAAGAGGCATTCCCTGGGAGACGTGTGGGACGCGGATCTCAAGAGCGCTTTGTTAGGAGGCAGATGGAGGAGCAGGAGCTTGACAGACTGCAGCCTGTTCAGGGCAGAGGCAGCGGCTTTAGCGGAGCTCCGCAGCCGTGCTGAGGACTACCTGCGTGCCAAAGCAGTCGGAAAGACGGCAGGCGGATTTTCCTTCGGAGAGAGCCGGGGAGCTGCCCTGGTTAAGAGTGCAGGGCTGGTGCCGGGTTCTGCTTCCCACCCGGCCATGGAGCCAGCTGGGTGGCTTTGGGCCAGTTGCAGACTCTCAGCCCAGCCTACCTTGAAGGCTTGTTGCTGTGTGGCTGAGACTGACCATGGGAGGAAGAGAATGATGTGGATTGCTTTGAGTTCTTTGTAAGAAAAACAGTGGAATATAAATGCAATCAAATAAATAAATAAATAGAATTACTTGATTCTGTATGTCCCAGCAACTAGAGCAAATGGCAAACCTGTTTAATCCAATTTGTATTTAATTACCTCATTCAAGTAAATAACAGAACAGGAAGAATGCTTAAAAGGGCCAGACTTACCTGGTTCAAGTTTCACAAAGCCCTCTGCACAAGAATCTGGCCACGCTGGGCCACGGCTGGAAGCAGAGGCTGGGCCGCATGGCTACAGTTTAGCCCGATCCAGCACAGAACACTTCCCTCATCGGGGCCACCCAGCACCCGCTGCCCCGTCCTGCATATTCCGCATCCACGCTTCCCCCAACACCCGTCTTTCCTTGAAGAATCTTCAGCAGTCTCCCTTCCTCAGTTAGCTAAATGACCTTAGCTTAAACACCCACTCAGCAGTAAGTACACCGAAGTCCCATCCAAAAGGAGTGCGGAAATGAAAACAGCATCATTTAAAAATAAGCATTTAATTCCAGCTGCGGAAAGGACTACAGACATATTTCAGTGCTGTTACAAATGAGAAATAGGTAACCTTGAAGAAAAATATCTACACGACTAACGAACAACAGTGTCTTGTTAAAAGACTCTCTTTCCATGCGTAGCTTGTCTTACAAGCTCCATGTCTTCCTTTAGCAGCTGCTTCAGCATCTGCTTACTTCGGCCTTTCGGCTTGCCACAGAAAATACTCTTTATGGCGTCCAGGACCGCCATCGCTCTGTCGACAATATCCTCTGCTACTTTTTTATTGGGTGAGGTTTGTGCGTATGCTGTTAGATGGGGACTAAACCCATACAGCAAGTTAATGAAGGCTTTCAGTTTTCCCATTTCCACCTGCGCTTCTTCGGCCTTTTTTGCGAGAGGCTGCGACGACATCGGGGTCGCCTTGGGCACTGGCGAAGTTGGTGGTGGTGAGGGAGGAATCTTTGGATTCACCTTGTTTTCCTGCTCCCGCTTCTTCTCTGGCATCAGCTTCGACTCTGCTTCCGCCGTGAGTTCCAGCGCGTTTTTGAGAAAGCCCTCTGCTTTCTCGACATACTTGTGGAGAGCCGGGTCTTCTCTCACGGCGGTCGGTGCATTCTTGATGGTTGTGATGAGCGTGTCGATCAGCTCCAAGATGTCCGATCCCACGGTCTTGTGCTGCTGAGCCTCGGCAAGCTTTTTGTCGCTGTGCGCTCCCGGCGGCTCGCTACCGACCTTGTGCAGTGTCATGTGCAGTTTCTTCACGTTCTTGAGTGACTCCACCAGGCTTGCGAAGGCCCCATTGGTCAGCTCATCAAAGCTCTTAGCTTTCGTCGTGGTCACATCGTTGTCCATCAAGAGGGACACGCTAACCAGGGTATCCTCTGGCCTCGTGACGCCCGACTGCAAATCTGACGCCGTGGCCTCACTTTTCAGCTTTTCTGGAGTAGCCTTTTCTGCACTGGTAGTTTCGGAGTGCAAAATGATGGAGGCGTTTGCATCATGCCTGAGTTTCCAAAATGCGGTTGTGGGAGTGGTTCTGGGCAATGTGGCTGTCTGCGAGGACCCCAACTCCACGCCGCTGGTCTTTGGCTTCAAATTTACCCACACCGTGTCAACGGTTTCGGAAGGAGACGGCCTTGCCTGGGGTACTATAATAGTTGGCATTTTCATGGACTGCAGAACATTCGTTTGCTTTGTTGGAATTTTTTTCACCACGTCGTGCAAAAGGTCCACAAGTTCATTTATGGTCTCTTCTTCCTTTTTTGCATCTGGCTTAGTGGACTGAGCAGATTCTGTAAGGAAGGAAGGGTGACCAGGTGAGCCGGCGGGATACACCTTTCTTGCTCATCCATTCTTGTTCTGCACATATAAAAGGGTTCCGGATGGCTGGCCCACATCAGTCTACTCAGGCGTTGTACAGAGTTGCATCACAAAACCTGTTTTCCTGTAGGGCCAAACTGGAGGTGCCTTTAATGGTTCAGTTAGCAACGCTTCCGGGCTTCAAAGAAGCCAAAGCCAGGAAGCTAAAGGACAGGGCCCAGTTTCTCTTTAGGACCAGCGCCGTGCATTCAGGGTTTCAGCCTTCGCTCACCAGCATCACCCCCGATGGGAAGCCGCTCTAGAAAAATAACACCAACACCAGAGGAGCTGCGTTCTCATACTGATTGCCCTGTGCAGGGGCATCTTCCAGAGCCCAAGGGTGTTGAACGCTGGAACACCCCACTCTTAGCTTCCCATGAGCACCAACCGTGGTTGCTAACTGCACAATTAAAGTGATCTTGATTTATCTGTTTATTTCACTTTTATACTGCCCAGTGACCAAAGGCCCTGCATGTGCAGCTCTCTGCCCTGTTCACTGCCTGCAAATAAGAATCAAATTCCGAGTATGAAAAACTCGGGCTGCCGTAAGTCAAACCTGCTAGCAGTAATTTTTCTCCTTTGTTCCATCACAGGGCTGCGAAACTTGGTAACTTTTCATTATTGCTTTTAAAGTCATGTGAAGAGACGCATAGCCAAAACGTGTGAGCATAGCTGAGCCCATGCAGACGGCCGATTTGCACACGGGGGACTTGGCCTGCTGAGAATATCCCTTTTCCCAGAAATTTCACTTGCTCACCTGGCAACTGGGCATTCACACGAACATCTCAGCATCCCTGGTGCCTCCTCCTTGCTTGGGTTGGATCTTCTCCAGGACCCAAAGAGTACTTCCCAATATTCTGTTCCCCTTCTGTCTCCCACATCCTGCTCTGCTTCCTACCACACCTCCTGTCTCCCAACTCGCTGTGCAGGGAGCTGAGTCACACATGTACAGACACCAACGCCCCCCGCAGCTGTGTGCACCCGCACGGGCTGCCGCGTGGGTATCCATGAGAGTTTGGCTTGCCGTGGCTTGTCCCATCATGTGAACCCGGGCCTGCGGTTTAGGCAACCCTCACACAGCTCCTGGGCATAAATTGAGCCACAGCAGCCTGTGAATTCAGTCCTTATAGTCTCATTAATTAGCTACCTGTGGCAATTCTGGATCGTTTTCTCTGTGAAAGAGGCCTGTAAAGCAACTTTGCAGTAGGGAAGCCAGAAGTCGAGGGGATCCGCAAGTGCTTACCCTGGGCTTTTGGGCTGTCCATGGTCTCCGATGAAATATGCAGCGTCGCAGCCGGATGCAGGGATACCTGCAGCAGAAAGAGCAACCCGCGTCACTGCCAAGCGATTCTGCCTTTGCTGTCGCAGCAAGTTCCTTACCGTTTTCTCCTTCCAGGCAAGCCCTCTCCTGTTGCACTGCAAAACACTGACGGCTGCCAGCCCCCACGCGATCCCACTGCTGTGCGCCGGAGCAGCAATACTCTGAAGCACAGGCTTAATCGGCAGATTCACACGGTCCACCTGACTTTGGCCTCCTTTATGCTCAAGATGATGAGCGCTGGGGTTCGATCCCTGTTGAGGGTGAGTTGCAGCGTGCTGCCCACAGCTGTCTCTGGCTGGAGAGACCGGCAGGTGGGATGTTTTCTGGCGGGACCCCAAGAGACCGCATGAGCTGGAGGTACACACCTCCACCGTTGCTGCTGCAACTGAAGGCACACGGCCACAGGGCATCTGTCCAAGGGAGGGTTATCCCAGATTACGGCTGGCAACTGGAAGGAATGGATCCTGCTCATTTGTTTCCCACCTTCTGGAAGCAGTCACCCGGCCCGTGCAAGCATTGCCCACATGGGAACATGCCCAGGCCTCTGGATGTTGGCCAGGATATGTGCGTGGACCCCTACAGAAGGAAGAGGCGGCTGCACCGGCGCTTCTCGCATTTCCTGTCTGTACAAGCAGGCAAAGGAGCTTGCGTTCAGCCCACTGTTTCCAAGCAGGACCAGGGCAGCAATCCAGCTGCAAGCTCCCCTCCCTCCGCCACACCCCTTCCCTGGAAGGACACTGGGGGACACTTGCCGCAGAGCATCCTTGGACCGCGGGAAGACTAGTGAGGAGAAAACGGCAAAGCGCACTTTCTACAGCACTCATCCCTTTGCAGAAAATGGATGTTGCCTTTTGGTTTAGAGCCACATGGAGAAGTCGCTCCAAAACGGGGCAGGACGATGTTTTTGCTTTTTCAACTTAATGGCTGGCATGGAGGGGAAGGCAGCCCGTGTCCAATGGGACCACACGAACCTCTCCAGCTGCAAGCCTGATGACATCCCCGTGGAGCACAGAGCTTTCTCCCGATAGCAGAGGGCACAGTGGAGGTCAATTTTCACTGGGAAAGGTTAAATCTCTCCTCACCATGCACTGCAGTTCCAATGAAAACTGTCCATTCTCGTGCTTCATAATTATAATTATCATTAATTTCCTGATGTACTTTCCAGCAGCGTGGAATCCTGGCTAGTTTGGCCCTCCTTCATTCCCAGTCACATCAACTTCAGAAAGTCAGTAATTTGTCAAATCCTGAAATCAACATTACCTGCATGAGTTTAACATTTTCAATCGTATGTTCTTTACCTAAAAAACAGAGAGGGTTTTTAAAAATCAAAAGGAATCACATAGTATAATACAGGGATTGTAATTCACTTTACAGTTGTAATGTTCACATGGAGTGAATAAACATACATAATGTTTTATATCCGACACTCAGCTTTGGTGAGGTGTAACCTAACAAAGAAACGTTCAGGATTTTTGAGTGTGGTTCAACATAAAGACTGCAAGTTTCCAGTGAGGAAAAGGGTTGTGTCTTTGGCAAACTCTCAAAATGCAGGGTGTGTTTGTACATGAACTTCAGCAGATGCAAACAAGTTTGGTGCGTCTGCCAGACGGACTGGGGTCCATGTTGTTATCCGCCCCCTCCATTGGTCCATGGCCTTCCTGAAAACTCAGTAGAAGGACCCAATTGTCTCTTGATATAACCACGCACCGTTCCAGGCCAGCTGCAGATTTTTTAAACTTACCCAATTTCATAATCCCCATTCCCACAAACAATCCCTAGAAGAAGTCACCTCTTCTTGCTGAACATTTGGCATTTTCCCTAATTCTTGCAAATATTTGAAAAGGGTGGCTATTTTAATGTTAACATACACTGCAGTATCTGGAGTTGCACAGGTGTTGGAAGGGGGAACCCTGGGTGGCAAAGTGGAGGTGCCACCCAGCAGGTTACCTACCTTTGGCCTTTGCCCAGAGGCCGTGGAAGGTTTTGTTTCCCGTTTGGTTCCATTTGACAGCTGTCAAAATGCACATGTTGGTGCAAGTGGGTTTAGCTCATGAAAGATGCATGGCACCTCATTCACCCCCTTTGCAGCAAAAGCCTTGTGCCAACTTCTTAGGAGCTGCACCGTAAGGGTGTCCCTCTTTGGCACTTATTTCTAATATCATACCACCTTGGGAATAACTAAAAGTATGAGCCACGCCATTTATGGGAAAAGCTACTTCTGAGAGTTGTCAAGGGTAGAGTTCTATTTTTAAGTGGGATTTTTAAAGGGTTAAAAAAGATGCAGCACAAATGGGCAACCCCTCCAGGGGGCCGTGGCTGGAGCATTCCGGAGGGGCTGCCCACAGAACTGTTGAGCTGTGTTGAGACCGCGCTGTACAGCCTCCCTCGATACATTCTTGTGGGGTGCAGGCATTGCATCAATCCTTTTTTAAAAATCAGCTGGTATTTTGGCTGCCAGTTGCTATTTTTGTGATCCTTAGAATTTACTGACTTTTTTTAAACAGGGATGAACATAATTAATAGCTATGTAGCATTAAGACAGCTGACACTGTCCTTTCCTCCCTCTTCCCCACAACTACCTGTCAGGTGCTTTAAGCGGAGCACAGGTACCTGCCTCATGGCCAAGGGGGACCAGCAGCACCGCGCTGCAAGAGGCAACTTAGGGAGCACGGCTGGTGGCATTAGCTTGGACCGCGCTGCGAGAGGCAA
>NW_025336043.1:1188022-1196010 GCF_004798865.1 Varanus komodoensis
CCCGGCCGGCGCTGCGCTCGGGCCCGGGCGGGAGGCCTCTCCGCGGCCGAGGGCACGGCCCCCGGCCCCCGCTGGGCTGCCCCGCTGGGGCCGGGCGCCCTTCCCGGGGAGCCTCCCGGCCACGAAGGCGCCCTGCGCGGCCCGCCTCTCCGACCTCGGCCGCGCGCCCCCGCCGCCCTTCGCGGAAGTGCCAAGGCTGCACCTCGCGGGCTTTGTCTGGCTTTACCTCTGAATCGTTTTAAAAAGCAAGTGACCCACCACGACGATCGAATCGAGGGTCAGGATATATTGTAATTAGCAGAAAACAAAACAAAAAACCCCCATTCTGGTTCTGTAATCGATAATGTTTTATAACGGAAGCTTATTCCAATTTACGATGGATTTTTAAATGCAACTGGAATCTTTCATCAATCGTTCCCCTTAAAAAAATCCCTAAAATATAGAAAATTGCATATTGGAATGGCATTTTAACTGATTGCACAAATGACAAATTCAGTTTGAATTAAGCCGGTGCGCTGTTTATTAACAGTATACAATTTACACAAGTCTAGTCTGTGATATTCATAACAGGTGTTTCAAAATAGCCCTAATGCAATCCTAGGTGTTATATATTACATCAAAACCCACAACTGACAGAGGTATTTACTTCTAAGTATGCACCAGCTCACACTGTTGTAGATTTGATTTCAATGCCAATAGTCAGTGTGTTAGACAGCTTCCTTTGTGCAGAAATTATCCAAGTCCCACAGCCCATGTATAATACATATGTGATTGTAATGTTTTATACAAATACAGTATGTGTCAATATGAGTTAAAAATAGTAAAGCTGAAACAATATGAAAGCATAACTACAAACACTAGCAAGCTAATCAGAAATTCCTGCCTTGGAAAGGCGTACCCTGAGTTGGGAAAAAAATCAGCATGGCTTCCATCAGGGGAAGTCCTGTCGCAAGAGCTTTTCAGAATTACATATTGTTTACGCAAGCTTGCATAGGGCTTTTGACAAAATCCCTCACCCAAGACCCTTGAGCAAACTGGGAGAAAGCGAAGTCGATCATGAAGTAAGAGGAGAGGTCTTCTCCGAGATTATTAACTGGTTATCCTCAGAAAGCGGACGGTCGCAAAGCATCGTGCGTTATCCCAAAGGAGGGATGGAAACAGATCCCACACGGGGCACCATGATGGAGGCAGTGGCTGTCAGTGGCAACTCCTCATGACAACAGGGCGCCGGTGGCAGGGTCCGTACGCGCAAGTGCCTGCGGACATGGGGGGGGGGTTGTCGCACGCCTGCCCTGCTTCTGGATTCCCTGTGGGCAGCTGATGGGCCACCGTGTGAACAGAATGCTGGTCTGGATGGGAGCCTGGTCCAATCCAGCATGCCTCTTCTTTTGTTCTTACAGGGAAGCGGAAAGGGCCTCGATTCAAAATGCAGCATTTTAAAATTCCCCTTTAATATCAAACTAGGGACAAATGTATAAGTCTGAATATATTACACAAGGAGAACGTCATGCTGAAATGCATCTATTTTGATTCTCTTTTCATGTATATAACTGATGTTAATTTCTGTTATCCCTTTTGTCTAATTTTGCTTAGAATTCTAGAGTGGGAAGGAGCCAAGAGGTCCAAGCCAGCTGCTCAGTGCCTAGCTCATAGCCCTTACAGATGGCTGTCCAGCTACATCCTGAATGCCCCCGGTGTGGGACAGCCTGAGAATTCCCTGGGTTATCAGTTCCACTGTTGTATTCTGCAGCCAACTGTAGATCCACCTGATACTTGTTCCACCTCCAAGTTCCACTTGGTGGTTCCACTCTTAGCTGGTTTGCTGACCATGTTATCATGGGCACTTTGCCAAAAGCCAAGGTAGAGGTCCACAGCATTCCCACAGTCCACCAGGGAAGTTACCTGACCAACTCTGAAACCGGATTAGTCTGTCCAGACTTCTTGACAAAACCCATGCTAGTTTCTAGTCATGACTATTGTGGTTTTCAAAGTGTTTGAAGAAGACTGCTTTATAATTTGCTCCAGAATTTCTCCAGAGACTGATGTCACACTGACCAGTGTGTAGTTCCCAGGTTCCCCCTTTTCCAAGATGGGGATGACATCAGTCCCCTTCCAGTCATGTGGCACTGCACTCGTCCTCCAAATTTCTCAAGACAACAGGCCGTGGGTCTGAAAATCTTCTGCTATTATGCCAGGATGCAGCTCATCAGGCCTTGGAGACGCGAACTCGTTCAACCTCATGAGACGTTCCCCATCAGTCTCAAGCTGCAACTGAGCCCCTTCAGCTCAGGCTTCCCCTTTGCCAGCAATCATTACACTCCCTTTTGGGAGAAGGCAGAGCCAAAGCAGGAATGGATAATTTCCACCTTTTCTTTCTTACGTTATTGTTTGGCCACCCTCAGTGAGTTGTGACCCGCCCTCTCTTTCCTGCCTTTTACCATGTCCAAAGGTCTTTTGCCGGGGCGGCGGCGGGGGGGGGGGGTTGCTTTTAGCTTGAGGGCCTTGCTAACCTCAGCACCTGCCATTTTATCCCTCCAAACACCAGCCTTGCAATTCCTTGCTACTTGCCTTCACTCTTTTCTCCACTTCCTTTTTGGTTTTCAGATCATCCCTGAGCTTTTCATGAAGCCACACGGGCTGCTTGTGTAGCCGCCGTTTTCTTTTGTTCAAATTGTTTGCAATTGTGTCTGCAGAATTTCCTTGTGTCAAACATTCTTGCCCATCCTGGCTTCCTTTTCTCATCAGAGCGGCTTTCCACGGGACCTTACTTTCAGATTATTAAAGCCAGCTTTCCTAAAATTTAGGACATGTGATCAGCGACATTTAGGATTGCCTCCTTTGGAATTCAAAAATTTCTTGTATATAACCCATGAATGCTCTGGGGATTTGCAATACTTTTTCCCTGAGTTGAAAACTATTCCAGCGACTGCCATCAGCAGTGCCCCCAACCCAATTCCCCCTTAGAGTAACTTATATTTAGAACTCCAACTTGCCCTGTTCCCCCTTAATGGCTCACAGCCTGAAATGTATCAACAGCTGTGGAAAAGTGCACTTGTCCTCTGGTGGCAGATACAGTGCTAAGTAAAGCGAAGAATACATGCTTTCCCCCTCTTGAAACAGCTATTTCCACTTGTGGCTCACACTCGGTTCTGGTGTGGCAACACTCTGGAAGAAGCTGGTATTTTGCACCAAGGAATACAAAGAAGCCAGACTCTTACAAAACTGTACAAGACCTGAAAGACTTATCTTTGTTCCCTATACACGTTTCCAAAACATAAGACAAGAATATCAGCAGCCCATTTATGCTCACATCTTCCAGAGGTCTAATGCCAAACACCATCCTCCTCTCAGATTTATACCATTCTTTGGAGCTAAAAGGCTGCCACACATTTTGCATGCTGAAAAGTGGTCACGGAGCACCAGTGCCGTGGCTCTGTCTCACCTTGTACAATGGGCGCTAGTTCCCAAACCCCGAGCAGCCACATCAGCAGGGACCGGGTGGCTCTGGGAGCCCTTCCGCCAAGCCTGGGCAAGGAAGTCAGCTGCCCCCAACAGGCGCCTCTGTCCTCCACCTGTGAAAGCGAAGGCGCATTTCTGCAGCCCCAAGGGATGTGCTTGGGAGCCCACTCACAAGGTGACTGTGTGATCTGGAAGACGCCAACACACAGCCAAGCATGGTTATGATCACGTTGCATTTATAACCTGGGTTTTCTCCCCTTCTGAGGAACCCAAGGCAGCCTGTACAGTCCATTTTATCCCCACAACAACAGTCCTCACAGCTCGCCCGACTTGCCTTAATCTGCAGGCTTGCCGTATTTATTTTGATTAATGCACTGAGGATCCTGTGGAGAGCTGGCCCACCAAACAGCCAGTTCTGGAAGGGGGATCAGAGGGCCCTGCCCGCCTCCAGAGCTGCTGGGCCACTCACACCACGGAACGATGACTGGACCACTACGCCAGAGCAAGTTCCACTAGTGGAATATGCGAATATCACCAACGAAAAGGCAGCCGACTTTGGTGTTATGCAACCAACTTTAAAAGCCCCACACAACTTATTTGACCCTGCATGTTAGCCCTCAAAGAATGGTTTACATCCAAGCAGCATTTCCAAAACAATCGCACAGTACCAGGCCAGCAGAAATGTGTGCTTGATAACCATCTCTCTGCTATATTTATTTATTTATTTATTTTTGCATGTGTGTGCTGCCCCTTACTCCAAATGGAGTCTCTGGGTGGTTTACAATATTTAACTGCTATAGCGCAACATGTTATCCCACAAATTCAGGAAGTTAGCCAATCCTACTTCCTTACAACGGCCCCTGGCACTAATGATTAGGCCTCAAACAAAATTTCAAGGGTCAGGAGGAGGGAAGAGGAAAGGAAGCCATTAAGTCCATACCTTGGAATGCCATCACTGAGGCAGGAGGAGCAACACTACAGCAGGGCCCAGTTCAAAGAGTAGCATAGGGGGCAGCATTCCCACACTCGGATCATTCCTGATCCCGAAGCTTGATGATCTGGAAGTCCCCCAAGAAAGTGAGCTAGCAGCTACCAAGCATTCCTTTGATAAAGACCGTGATCGCCTCTCCCCTCTGGGAGTGGTACGAGACACGCAGCGAAGGCAGAGAGACACACAGCACTGCCTGGACGGCAGAAATGCAACAGACTGCTCCCCGGCAAAGGTGGCCACCAAATGCAACCGCTTGCATCACGGGCTGCACGCATCCTCTCAAACAAGCCTGAATACAAAGAGGAAAAAACCAAGCACTACGAACATCAACCTTCAGGTTATGGGGCAGCACGGAAGTGGAGCGAAGAAACTCCTCCCAGGGCTTGAGTTTCCCAGTTTCTCTCTCCCCTCCTGGAGGCTCCCCCCATTTTGTTGTCTGGGCGGAACTGCAGAAGAGTAATTCTATCTCGCCCTTTGTTTATAATCCCCTTGCCACACCACACCCACTTCCCTTAGTGTATCAGTCAACACGATCCCCACATTCCTTGCTTTCCAGATGCAAGATGTCCTGCCAAGCCCTGCTTTAAGGCACAGGGAATACACAGCCACGGCCCCCCTCCTTTATTCTGATGGCCACCTCTTCCTCACTGCAGAGAGGAGCATCCTGCTTGATTTCTGCCTGAATTGCTTTCAAGGATACACCAGGCTTCCATACCCATCACGTCTCTGACCGTTTGGCACCAGCTGCGTCCATCTCCAGAGCCCTCCATTTTTCCTCATGCCATAGGGAGGGCCTCCTTTTTGCATGGAGAGCACTTCTTGCGACTTGCACCTCTTGAAAGGGAACCCCTCGGCCAGCTCCGATTCAGAGGCTGAACATCCTATGTTTAACGTCGCCAAACAAGCGCCCCATGCCACATGTAAGGGGAAGAGGACGGTTAATTTCCCACAAGCTGTAAATCTGCACTATTCCCGAACTGTTCCTGGTAAGACACCAGCAACGCTCCCGCAGCCAGCAACTGCCCACTCTCGTCTTGCCCCTCCCTCCGCCTCTCTATTCCACAAAATCTACCTCGCCAACTGTACCTGAGAAAAGCCTCGGCCGCTTGCGCTCTGCACTCCCCAGGCGCACCCCCTGCGCTCAGATCCAGCCCACGCACCCCAGGAACCGGGCTGGGCTGCCCTGCGGCTCGCAAAGCAGGACCGGCGTCCCCGGGAACCGGCAGCGCCTTCCCACTGCCCAGGCAAGCAGGGCGGGGGGAGCGAGGCTTCTCGCCCGTTCCCGTCTCCCCGCGCCCGATCAACTCCCATCCAAAAGCCTCTCGGGATCGGGCGCAGCGCTTTCCGGGCCAGGATGCTCACGCGCTCCAGTCCCCCGGCATTTCGGCCCGCGTGTCCCAGCCCTGGCGCCCGCTCGCCCTTCCCAACCCGAGCAGGGCGGCTGGCCCTGGACCCGGCCCGGCCTTCCCTTCAGCCCCGGGCCCGGCCCGGGAGGGGCCGCCACGGGCTCCGCGCCCCGCCCGGGGCCGCCGCCGCCGCCCGAGACACGCCCCGCCGGCCCGCTCCAAAGCCGCGCGGGCCCCTCCCGCGGGCAAGGCCGCCGCCGCATCCGCGCCACACGCCGCCCGTCGCCTTCCGCAGCCAAGCCCGACTGCTCCGCGGCTCGCCCGTTCCCTACCGGGCTCTTCTCCTTGGCCGGCCGCGCCGCGCCCGCCTATTGGCTCCCGCCGCCCTTGCCCGGCTCCCATTGGCCCTTGCGCGCGCCTGCCGAGCCGCGGCTGGCTCGTGCGCCGGTCCGTCACGGAGGAGCGCTTGCCCCCGGAGCGCCCGCCTCCGCAGCTAGCAGGCTAGTGTGCACGCTGGTTGGCCGCGTTGGGGGATTCCAAGCGGAGCTGGTTGAGCGCTCAAAGTCCCTCTGCCTCGCGCGCTGGCTCCGGTCGGGGGGGCGGGAGGGGGGGTCTCTGCCGTGCTCCGTCGGTGTCCATACAAAGAGGAAGCCGAGCGCCGCGCCGCGCCAAGAGTCGAAGCGAGCCTCCTGCGGAACCAGGGACATGGACATGAAGAAAAGGATCCACTTAGAGCTGCGGAACAGGACGCCCTCCGACGTAAGCCCGCGCGGGGAGATGTTTTCTCCCCGGACCGAGGGGGTCGATGGGGCCGCGCTGGACGGGCGGACCAGCGGCAGGACGCGCCCCGGGGCGGGGGACGAGGGAGGGGGCGCCGGCCGTGCCAGCTGCCGTCGTGGGTGCCACCGCCGCTGCCCTTGAGGTGCCCACGGGGCGGGTGTGTGTGTGTATGCGCGCGCGCGCGTCCATCCGTGTGCGCGTGGCTGCGTGTCCAACCGGGCACGGGGTGCCCCCAGCCCGCGCGCTGGAGTTGGACCAGCGGGGGGAGCGATGATGGAGCCTCCGCCCGCCTCCAAGGTTGCCCGGCTGGTCGGGGAAGCCGCGCCGCGAGAACACTTCGCCCCGGGCTCGGCGCGGCGGCGGCGGCTCGTCGAGTTGGCGCGGCGCTCCGGCGGGGCCGCAGGAGTTGCTCGCGCGGGTCCCGGGCGGCGTCGAGGGGCTGGGGTCTGCGAGAAAGTTGGGGGGGGCGATCGCCCGTTTCCGCCGCTGCTGCACAGCGGAGCAGGCGAGGGCGACTGGGGAGCCATATTTGCAACTTTGTAGTCCTCATGAACGCGCCCTTTCTCCCTGTCCGCCCCCCCCGCGCCCGCGGCGGCCAAGCGTAGACGTAGCGCTGGGGAGGGCTGCTGGGGGGCCCGCTCCGAGCGGCTGGGGCCCGGCTTCCCCCGCCAGTGGTGCTGAAGAGCCCGGAGGCGCCGGCCGGAGCGGCGCGGCGGAGCCGCCATCCATCCCTCCGCACGCAGCCGCGCGCACAACAAGGCGGGCGAGGAGCGAGGGGTGGGGAGCCTCCGCTCGCTCGCTCGCCCGCCCGCGCCCTCCCCGCCGGGACCGAACTTGAGCGCTCGCTCTGCGCCCGCCGCGACATAAAGACGAAACTTTGGCCGGGCGCGGCGGGGGCTCGCGCTCGCCCGGCGGGCTCCCGGGGCCTCTCCGCGCGGCCCGCGGGCGCTGGAAGGTCGCCCGCGCCGGGGAGAGCTTGCTCCCGCATCCTCCGCCCAAGGAGACCTTAAGGTGGCCTGCCGGGGGCACGCCGGGCTCGGCGGAGGCGGGCGCCCCTTCGGCGTGCAAGCGTCGCTCTGGAAACTTGCGCGGGCGCCCCTTCCCCGCTCGGCTCCGCCGGCGCGCTCTTGCAGGCGCTTGCCGTGCCCGGCCCGCGAGCGGCCCCAGCCCCGCCCGGCTCACCGCGCCTGCGGCCGCCGGAGGAGCTTACGTAAGGCACGGCGCTCCGCTCCCGGGCACCGAGCTGTGGGTCGCCTCCGTGCCCGCGCCGGCGGCAGGCCGGGGCACGCGGTGCCCTCGTCGAGCGGAGAGGTCGGGGGCTGCGCGGCTCCCCGCGGCGGCAGCGGCGCCTTCGCGCCGCCCGCCCGGCTCCCGAGGGCAGGCGGCGCGGGCGGGCGAGGCCGCCGCCGGGC
>NW_025336043.1:1196110-1252643 GCF_004798865.1 Varanus komodoensis
CCCCGCGCGCCCGGCCTCCGCGCGCCGGCCGCTCTCGCTGCGAAGTAGGACACGGCGCCATCTTTCCCCGGCCGAGCTGCGGGAGAGGAGCGGGCGCGGGGGCGCGCGGCGGCCTCGGCCGAAGCCTTCCCCGAGCGCGGGCAGAGCCGGGCCCGATCCGCCCCGGCAGGCGCCGCTGGGTGGCTCCCGGCCGCGCGCTGCGCATAGACCGCGGCGCGCCGCGAAAGCCTGGGGCAGGTCGCCTCCCTCCGTGGCGTGCGAGGCGGCGGCTGGGGAGGCCGCGGCGGCGCGTCCCTGCCCGAGGGCGGCGGGGCGGCGGCGCTGGGGCGGCTCGGGCAGCCCCCGCCCGGCCACCCGCCCCTTCCTCCCCGCCTGGAACCCGCCGCCCGCCAACGTGAGCGCACATGACTGCCAGCTTCCAGGGGCTGCCATTTTGTCACTGGTGCCACCGGCGGGCGGGTGGCGAAGGCGCGCGGCCCAGACCCGCAGCCCCCGGGAAGGCCCCCCTGCGCGCGCCTCGCGGTTGGCCCCCAGGGCCGGGGCGGGGCTCCGGAGGTGGGCGGGCGGGGCTGCGGCCAGGTGGGTGCCAGAGCGGCTCTGCAGGACCCTTTCGGCCGGGTCCCCCTTTCAGCTGCCGCTTGTGAGCTCGGCCGTCGTCCGCCTGGGCAGGGCTGCCCGTTGATTTTTTGCCCCTGCGGGGAGATGTGCACCGGTGTGGACCTCCAAGGAAGTCTCTTCCCTGGTGAGCTGGGCATCCCGCTTCCCTTCACCCAGACCCCCTCGGTTGTGTCTTCCGGGCAGTTCTCTTTGGAAGAGGCAACTGCCTGCTGTCAGGCCGCCTCCAGGGCCGCCATCCACATGGAATTGTGCTTCCAGCCTGCCTGGCTTCCTTGTGATTACTGAGAGCAACACCAAGAGTGCGTGTGTGTTCCTTGGCCAGCCTTTGAGGGGAAAATTAGATCTGCCTCCTCCAAAATATTGTGCAAGAACAAGGGTTTCTTGTGCCGGTGATAACTTCAGGGTGGACCGTCCCTTGCACTGGCCGCCCTTCCAAGCCTCTTAAAATGCCCCCTTTGTAATGTGCTGCCAACGTGGTGCACCGATGGAGCGCTGCGGCGCAAAGCCCCGCGAAGGCCCCCCAGTTTTATCAAGAGGGCCTCACGTCACTTTCCAGTGCCTTAGCATTGTATGGGATCCTTCCTGAGCGGAGATGCAGTTTCCCTTTTGTCACAGAAAACAGTTGCCCCGGTCACAATGAAAGCCATAGTTAATGTATTAAAGACGTGGTGCTTCAAAGAGGGACAGGGCGCTTTGACTGGGCCAGGCACCAACCCACCGCCCGGCCTACCTCATCTGCAACAATACAATGGAGTTGCGTTAGGGTTCGGGTGTCCGCTCTTGCAAGAGGAAAAAGGTGGGGTGTAAGTACAGAATACAACTACTGATAAGAATAGTCTCTTTCTGCTCACAAGGAACTTCCTAGGAAGTAGGGCATGGGTCCTCAAACTGTGGCCCGCGGGCTGGATCCGGCCCGCCATGCCCGTTTATCCGGCCCGCCATAGCTTGCCACGCTCGCAAGGAGATAGTTTTGACTCGATCGGCGAAAAGGATCTCCTTGCAAGAAAGCTGCTGCTGGGCAAGGCACCGGCTTGCTCGCAAGGAGATCGTTTGGAGGGAATGATCTCCACGTGCGCCCCCCCCCCCCCGCACTGCCTTGGCGGCCCCACCCATTGCTGGCACCTTTCACTGGCCCCTGTTCAAAAAGTTTGAGGCCCCCGGAAGTAGGGGGTGCCTTGCTAAGCGCCCCTTTCCATACGGAAGTCTTTTAAAAGTCCAGAACAAGGCAGACTTACTTTCAGTAAAACTTGAGGTGATGATGATAAACTTTGGGGTAATCTTGGTACTGCTTCTGGGGTTGATGCAGGGACTATTTTGCGGAGTTCCTCTGTGATAGGACTCGGTTTTGGGTGCCGAGCGACGCTGGAGCTGCTGGTTGCTGTGGAGTGCCCTGCCTGGGATGCGCCCCACTGCACTCGGCGGGAGGGCGGCTCCGGAGTGGGGAGTGCGCTCTGGCCCGTGCAATCCCATGGGTTTCACTATAGAGTTTGGTGGCTCTTCCTGAACTGGATATGGCGGCTTTCCCAGCACGGTTGGGGATTGTAGTTCAGCCAGGCTGGTTCACTTGCTGGAGTTCTACCCTCCGGTGAGTGGCCCTTTTTCTGCTAAAATTAGGCAGAATTTGCATAAGCAAGTCACATATACTCGGCATTTCCTTCAGGACACCCAAAGTCAGTGATCCACAAGCATCGTTTCTTTAGGACTTTAAAAGCTTATATCCGGTATCCTGCCTCTTTCCACCAGGTGGACTCAAAGCAACTCACAGCATAAACATCCTAAAAGGATACCGATTATGGGCCCAAACCAGTGTATTGAAAAATAGGATGGAAGCAGCTGGGAATACCAGAAGCATCCAAGGGGACATAACAGGCTGGGGACCTTCAGTCAAGGGGGGTCTTCCTCAGCCAGCGTTCATGGGGTGCCCGGAAGGGTGCAGTGGCTGGGCTTGAAGCTCTCACTGGGAAGGTGGAAGTGGCTGCAGGAACCGCCTCCTGGCACTCGCTTGCCGTGCCCCTGGAGTCGGGCTGGCCAGTTCAGGGGGGCGCTTGTGGAAGGAGCTGGTCCTTCAGCCCTCCAAATGCCAGACAAGCCAGGGTCATTCTTCATGGTGTGCATAATGAGCTCCATCTCCCTCTGGAGCTTGGAGCTAGATAGGAAGCAGGTTGGCAGCACTGCCAGTGGGCTTCACGCAGCTCCTCCAAAGTCCAGGGGGGCGTAAGAGATCAGGCCTTGGTCCTTCTCCCGCTGGGGAAGGACTGTAGTAAATGTGGACTTTGCCTGGATGCTCAGGTCAGACAAGCTTGGTGGACCTTTGTCCAACATGAGTGTATGCCGTAGCTAGTTCCTGCCCAGAAAGTAAGACAATAAGGCAAAAGAGGGTATTCTCGGACTAGCTTCTGCTAATATCGAAGCTCTCCTAAGCTGTGGCACTATTCCTTCCTCCTCTGATTTTTTACAACCCGTTCTGAGGAACAGCGCTTTGACAACTGCACATGCTGGCATGACATTTTGGTTGGCCCTAATAAAAAGTATTTCACGAGACTGGGTTTTATTTCTGCAGAAGTGGCTCGTGGGCAAGCGAGCTGGAAGACTCTTCTATCGCTCTCTCTGTTTAACAACGTGCAAATCGATTTAACAATGTGTGATTGTCTTAAGAATCAATCATTTTGTTTGAGCCTATATTCTTGCTTTCAGAAGTAGCGTTTTGTGGCAGGCGAATTAATTCTGCTTCTGAGTCGTTTTGTTCAGACAAGAATTAGCCCGAACCCACACAGATAGCTTGGGTTCAAATCACCGTTTGTCCAGGGGACAGTGGATAAACCTTACCATGTTGCTGATTGCATCGCCCCTTATAATAATAATAATAATAATAATAATAATAATAATAATAATAATAATAATTCTGCACGTGATTAATAATAGTGGGCCAGTGTCTAAATATGGTGGCAGGGACAGTGCGATCCATGGTAGATACTTGTAGAGAAAGAGACTGTGCCGCTATCGATGCATGTCATGACTTTTGGTCATATTCAGCCAAGCTGGGTGATTCCTCAAGGGGGAGGGGGGCCCTTTCATTGTGACTACATGTATTTCGGGGCAAACCCTGGCCCCCGTGAGAGTCCGTGTAGCTTCTGCAGAAGCGCGAAGTAGTTTTCTACCTGTGGGAGGCCACGCTGCGGGAAATGAGCTGGTGTCCACCAAATGCTCATGGCTGCAGGAGGAGGAGTGCTGCCCTGCAGAAAGATTTCTTCGTCTGCAGCTTAATTGCCGTGTTGCTCAGGTTCACATTATGCAGATGGACTCAGTTGTGTGAGAGAGGTGCAGCTTAATAGTGCGGTTTTCCGAAGTGCAAGACACAAGAACAAGATAGTGAAATATTTTTTAAGAACGAAGGTCTTCGCCAGAAAGAGGATAAGGAAGGCACCAGGCGAATCTCCGTGAGGAGAACAGTCCAACTATGGGGAACAGCTGCAGAAAGGCCCTCCGAGCAGCATCCCTTGCATTTCCCAAGGGGATTCCTTCAGATGCTCCTAAGGACAGACCTGAGGGCTGCCTGCTGAGATCTGGGCAAAGCTGAGCCTGGGACCAGCCTTCCCCAACCTTGGCCTGTCCAGACACCTTTGGACTGCAACACCCAGAATCCCCAGTCTCTCTCACCTGCTGGGTGAGAATTCTGGGAGCTGCGGTCCAAGTGCAGGTTCGGGAAGGCTGTGCTGTGCGTTCCTGGAGGATCACGGCTGTGGAGGCAGCACTGCTGGTCCCCCTCTCTGCTGGAGTGGGGTGAACCATGCTGGAGGAGCTTTGATCCCTGCGGTGCTCGGGGGCCCTCTTTCAGCCCGAGGGCCTAATTCAGTTTTGAAGATGCTGGGGGTCATGGAGGGGGCCAGAAGGGAAAGGGTGGGCTGAAAATGCCAGCATCTTTGGCGTAAAGTTCATGCTGTGGGCACCTAGCAGAGGCATTTCAGAATGGGGAACGTGTGCAAGAAGGCCACCAAAAGATTAGGGTGGGCAGGGGGAAGGGTCTGACCGCTTGGGGGACCCTGCAGGGCCAGAATGGAGTGTGTTGGGCCAGACTTGGCCCATGAAGCCCCCCTCCTTACTGCAGCAAATCCCATCTTCCACATAGAGTGGTAAAATTAGGTCTAACTACAACAACACTGCAAAATAGGAGAGCAGCGTTAAAACAGCATAAAATAGCGGCATGAGTATAATATTGGTGCTGTGGCAATAGGAAAATACTTGCTAAAACAGCTCCGGAAAATTATCCAAATGCCAGCTGGAATAAGGACATCCTGAAGGATCTCTTAATGAATTCTGAATACAAGACAGCATTAAAACACACACAGGAAGGAACTGAAATAGGTAGGACGTGCAGTAGGATGAAAAGGTTTAATTGCCCTCCCAAAGCCCGCCTGCCCAGTCTTGGGGAGGTGTCCCCCAGCACGAGGGCACCAAAAAGACCCAGCAGAACCCCGGCCAAGAGTTCTCCCTGCAACAAGCTTCCAGACCGCTGGCGTTGGCCGGAGTCTGCTCCCCGGTCGGAGCAGGGCCCGTTGCCCTGGCTCGTCTCTGGCCCCGGCACTGAGGGAAGCCCGTGTGGAACTGGGAAGCAGCCGGCGGAGCCGAGAATTCCTCGGCCGCTGCGGGGTGCTCGGCGCATTCCTGTGCTTGGCCGGCCGGCCGACGTGCGCACGCTGTTCCGTTTCTCTCCAACAGCCTCCTTTTTGCTGAGGCAGCAGGGAGGGCCTGGCGCGCCTGATGCAGCGCTCCAGCCATCTGGCTCCCGACCGCCTCTGTGCATGGAGGGAGGGGCTCCTTCCGCATCGAGGGCCGCGGGTTCCTGCGAGACACAGCCGTCCTCGCCGCTGGCTCGATCTGACGTGAATTCCGCACCGACTGCTCGCCAGGTAAGCCGTGCTGAAGAGCGGCTTGCCCTGCCAATGGAACGGCGCAGCGGCCGCGCCGAGTCCTGCCCGGTCGGTGCCATTGTCAAGCGGGGATGAGGACGTTGTGGCTGGAAAAGGGAAGCGACAGGCCCCTGGTTTTGGAAAGGACGGATAACCTGCCTTCTCTGGAGGCATGGTGGGGGCCACAGCCTGCCGCGGCCGCAGCTGACAGCGCTGAGCCGTACGCCATTTTCGCGGTGACGCAATTCCCCATGTGCGGACCCAGCTGTCCGACACCCTCCCCTGGGTCTTGGGGAAGAGCCTGCATCAACAGGTTTTTTTACCCTTTAAGAAGCCGCTCGGCCGGTCTTTTTCTTGAAGGGGACCAGGGGGAGTCAGGGCAGCGTTAGTCTCGCCCTCACCAAGACTCCTGGTTGGGGCCGCTGAGAGGACGGCTTGCCGGTCCCTCTTGAAGGCCCAGCTGGGCATTGCAGTCCTGTTGCAACGAGCTCTCCAGATTTTGATGGAAAGCAGGAGTGAGAAGATAGGAATAACAATGCAGGATCAGACCACAGGCCTCCTGAGTTCAGACCTCTGTTCGACAAGTCCTGCTCGCGTTTTTTCCGAAGCAAAGGCATTGTTAAATGTGCAGCCCTGCAAATATGTTTCCGCAGCCCTTCCGTGGTTTTAGTTGCTCTATTCTGCATTTTTTCAAATTTTCAAGTTGCCCCATCAGTTTGTCAAAGGGGGATATGCTGGTGGCCCCTTGATTTTGGATTCCCTTTTTGGTCCAACGTGGAGTGGGCCATTTTCACCGCATCTGTGCACTGGGTCAACATGTTCATGAAGCTGCATCCACTCGCAGGTCAACATCCCTTAGTCTCGTTAGGGATACACCGAACCGAAGCTGCCATGCTTCAAGTCAGCAAGCAGAGGGGTCTGGTGGGGGGGGCAACTTGGGGAGTTCTGGTGTCATTTTGCACACTTGCACCGGGTTGGGGCCATCTGCCAGGTGGGCAGAAGGTGGCTTTTTTTAAAAAAATAAGCTAATTCTGACCTTGTGGGTACTCTGTGGCGCCATATCCCATTTTCCCCATACATGCATTTGGGAGAGGGGGGCTGTGGGGCTGCCTGTGGGCCCCACTTTTAAACCCTTTCCAACCCATGTTCTTTGCAGTCACACAAGGTGTTTGACCCTGTACCCTAATAATTCCTCAAAAATAAACTAATTTAGACACCTTTCTATTTGTCCTGGCATCCAAATGAGGAAGGTGTTTGTTTCCTCATGTTTTTGCATTGTAAGCCACTTAGGAAGGCTTCGGCAATTATAGGCGGCCTATAAATATATGTAAATAAAATAAAAAATAAATAAAATATTAAATTTGTATAAAAGCTGCCCCATTAGCATTATGCTCTCTGGGTGGCGAAAGAGGTGAGGTTGGCAATAGCAAGAAGAAGCGGGAGCGTCTGCAGCCTCGGTCACAACGACCAGAGGAAACCCTCTGCCTCAGGATAACCTGCAGCCACTGATTTTGGGGCGTTGCCCCTGCTCTCCGTTTATGCTGCAATGTGAAATTATGCCTGGAAGGCAAACTGGGTTCGGGCTGCGCTGGGGGGCTCAGCGGCCTGTTTGGAGAAGGAAGAGAATCCGCAGTGGGATTTCTCCCCCGCTTGAGTTCTGCACTGCCTCGTTCTGATCGTCTTGCTGGTCCGGAAACCATCCTTGCTGGCTTTGGATGGCCCAGCAGCCTGGTGCAGTGGGAAGAATCATGGGCAGGAAACAGGCTCGGGGCAAGAGGAAGACGGCTCCAGGGCCTGAGAACCCCGTGGGGCTTCCTGATCTTCCACATCTTTTCTGATCTCATGATTACTTGGCTTCTGCAAACCTCACTAAGCTTCAGGCTTCTGTGAGAGTGCCAGCGTGTGGACAGGTAAACTTTGTTTACTGGGACTTGAAAGGGCTTTTGGCCAAGTCCCTCACCAGAGATGGCTGAGCAAGCTCAGCAGCCACAGAAGAAGAGGAACAGTAATGGGTTGAAGGACTGGAAGCAGAGAGGGGGAAGGAACGGCGGCTTCTCCCGGTGGAGGCATGTGGCTGGTGGGCTTGCACCTACGTGAGGATCGCTGCTTTTCACCCATTCATGAAGGGTCTAGGAATGGGAGGTAGCGGTCGGGATGGGAAAGGTGCCCTCTAAAGCCACTCTTGCCAAATGTAAGCAGCAGGCACAGGCTTAGACCCTCACGTGCCCTGGGGTGTGAGGAGGAGCCTGGGACATGGGTCCAAAGGTGCCCCTCCTTGGTTGGTCTCCCGGGGTCGTCAGGTGGCCCACTTCTGTCCATGGGCCGAGACTTAACTTTGGTCTTGGGAAAGTGAGGTTAGATGAGCGGTGAACAGAAGGTGGATCTCCAGATGTTCAGAACTTCAACTCCCAGAAGCTGCGGACCACCCGGCTAATGAGCCCAAATGCCTGGGGTCAGTCCAAAACATCTGGCAAGCGCCATCCTGACCACCCTGGTGTCAGCTAGTCCCGTCAGATGTTGAGGTTGCACTGAGATGAGTTGTTTGGGAGAGGCCGGTGTGGTTTGCAAACCTGGCTGCCGAGGCACCGAGGCACCAGCGAAAGACGAGATAACCAGATCTTTATTTCAATTCTTATCCACAGGTTAAAGAGCTTGTTCTTGACAACTGCAGGTCAAATGAAGGCAAAATCGAAGGCCTCACAGATGAATTTGAAGAGCTGGAATTCTTAAGTACAATCAATGTTGGCCTCACCTCAGTGGCAAACTTACCAAAGTTAAACAAACTTAAGAAGGTAGGTGCAAGTTCTGCTCCCTGGTTTTTATAATGAAAAGTACTATCTTCTAAAGTGTGTAATTAGTTTTGCATGTCCAAAGGCTTTGATCCAAATAGATAGGTCTCCTTGCAATAAAAGATTAAATCGGAATTACAGATCTTTGTTAGGGGATCTTAATGATCAACAGGAGTTTCATAATGCGATGAGATTTCTTGACCTTACGGTTGCTCGCACTCCACACGTGCCCTTCGTGGCTTCAGTGTCCTCTCTCAGGCTCAGCCACATCCCCTCTCTTTCCCTTGCCTTTTCTTAAAACCTTCGCCCCTGGACTGACTTTTCTGTGCACTCCTGGACTTAGGCCCACGGCTCTGCGGCTGATCTCTAGGCATCACCTCACCTCCTTTGGCATCCCATGGAGCCTGCCCTCCGTTCCTGCCCCTTCTCTGCCCGCCAGTCCATGGCTCTGGGGGTCTTTTTCAGACACCGGTCCTCTCCTGTGGCTCCTTTTCCCTTGTGCCCCCTCACTTGGCCTTGGCCTTCAGCCCTGGGCACGTTTGCCCCCTCGCCCAAAGAGTGCATCCTCCACGCTGCCTTCGCTTTCGTGCATGCAGCTTCACCCCTCCGAGGCGAGCAGCGGGTGTCCTGTCTTCGCAGGACCATTTCCGTCTCCTCTGCCACCTGCCTGGACGGGCATCATGGGTGCACCTTTCCAAACCATGGGAATCGTCCACACACCTTCTCTGCCCTGGGAACCTGCTAAGCCCTGGCCTGGTCCCCACTTTCTCGCGGCTCCAAGTTGGTCTAAAATGGAAGCCATCTGCTCTGGCTGTACTCTGTGCCCCGCCCCCCGGTCCCCACCTCTTCTTCCCCGCCAGGTTTGATGCATCGATTAATCTGCTGGCTTTGCCAAACGCCGGCCTGGGCCACCCCGAGCCCCTCCGCCTCTTTCCCGTTCCCCGTCTGCCTGCTCCTGCCGCGACTCCTCATCCTCCTCTGCTCTCCTGCCTTGGCTTTTCACTGTCGTCAGTCACGCCGCTGGCTCCCTAGTTCCCAAAAGCCCACCCCTCGGCGCTGGGGCCCCCAGGGTGGCACCCGTGGCCAGCAATGGGGGCAAGGAGGAGAGGACCGAGGAAGCGCTGCGGGAGCTGGCAGTGGGGGGGAGCAACACCCATTGGCTTTGTCTGCGTTTTGTGGCAATTCAGCCCGGAACGAACTGGCCCTGTTCCTGCTCGATGTGGGCAGGCTGCCCAATAATGCGAAGGTGCAAAATATTTTTACTGTGGCGCAAAAGTGAAGTGAGCGACGCAAAGTGAGCGGGCAGTTGTTGCCGCCTTGCAGTGAGGGGCCCGTGCAGCCGCTGCCTCCAGAAGCCGCGTCCGGGCAGCTGCTGAAGGGCGCCGCCTGTGTGCCGCTCTGAGCATTCCTGGGCGGCCCCAGCACTGGCTGGGGAGCACGTCCAGCAAAAGGCGTCACGAAGGGCCAGGAGGCAGCAAACCACTCCAAGGCCAAGGCTGTGCAGAAGCAGCCGTCCCAGTTGGGTTCTAAAAGGAACCCCGGCTGTCAGCATCCCCTGAGCCCCACTGCGCCCCATATTCCAAAACGTAAGGCAGGTGGGTCAGCCACAGCGCCGCCTAGACCCGGCTGTCCGGCAGCTCGGTGCCTGGGCACAGGGGACTGGTCAGGGAAGCAGCCAAGAGGCGAACGGCAACTCTGAAGGAGCCCGAGGGGTCTGCAGCTGAGGCAGGGAAGCCCTTTGTGGCGTTGCTGTCACCTGGAGGCTCCACAGAGCAGAGGGGTGGAAGAAAGACCCTGCTGAAAGAATCCGACATCAGAGCCGGTTGGGAGTTTGCCAAACGGCATGCGGGAGACACAGCGAGCGTGGGGAAGGTTCCCTGACGAGACCAAGGCCGGACTCTGGGGCCTCGTTGCAGAGCGCTCTGTGTGGCTCAGAGCCAACGGTGTGCCTGGCCTGAGAAGACCGTTCTGGTGGCACCGGACGGCAGTGGGATGGCCAGGAGTGGGGGAAAGCTGGGTGGAGCCAGATACAGGGGGGCTACAGGGAGGGCATTCATGGGATCCGGGACTGGAGCAGATGCTCCCCTCCCAGCAGGACAAGACCCTAAATGGACAGCCAGAGTCACAGCAGAATGGCTTAGAGAGAGGAACCCAGACATCATGGAATGACCCTGACTTTCATCCTATTATCTGGAGGAGTTTTGCCGGGAAGAATGGGCAAACTCCAGGATCCAGCTGTGCAACGTCAACAGGGCATTCCCAAGAATGTCCCTGCTGCCCACGGTGCCAGGGGGCACACACTCCCGCCCCCAACACTTCGCTTTGGGTTACTTTGCTTTGGTGCCTCATTAAAATACTCGGTGCCTTCAGTAGGTCGAGCATCTTGTCACACTGCGTGGTAACGATGCCGGTTCAGTCCCTGTTCCAGTTCGTGATGCAACCCGGCAGGAGGGTGGGGTGTGCGTCGAACGGGGCACATGTCAGTTTCGCGGTGCTCGTTTGGCTTTCTCAAACCAGAACCAACCGCTCTCCCCCTCAGCTCGAGTTAAGCGACAACAGAATCTCGGGCGGACTGGAAGTGCTGGCGGAAAAGTGCCCAGCCCTCATGCATCTCAACCTGAGTGGCAACAAGATCAAGGACCTCAGTACGATAGAGCCGCTGGTGAGTCTGCGGCGGCGGGGGCAGCATGCCGGCGATGTCCCCGGGGAGGACACCCCAGGCGGCTTGCTGCCCTGCCCCGCCTCTTCCTTTCCTGCCCGTGCACCTTCTTTGTAGCCTCAGCAGAGGAGTCAGGGTGGTTTGCAAGGAGAACCCGCAAGGGACGGGAGCGTAAGCAGAGTGGAGCTGTGCAACTGCAGAGTTTCCCTGTTGTGCCGCTTGCGATTTTGTCCTTTTCCCCCGGGAGCTGGCAGCTGGGCGCTTTCCCGGGAAAGGCCTCTCTCCGGGGGCACTGGCCCATTTTCTGCCCTTCCCTCTCGGCTCGAGGAGGGCAGAGAGTCCCTGCTGCAGGGGTGGAGTCAGTCCAACATCCCCAGTGGTCCCGAAGGCCCCGGGTCCGCACCTGCTCATTGTGGCCCAAGGCGGCACAGCAGGCGTGGCACACGCCCTCCGGTCCCTGCGGTCGGGCGGATTTTCAGGGTTTGTTGCAGAGTCTCCCAGAAGTCTGGTGCCCTGGCTGAAGCTTGGCCACAAGACTGTAGTGGCTGCATAGGACTACAGGTCCCATCTGACTGGGATGAGAGTTGTAGTCCCACATGCCTGGAGAATAGGAAAATGCAAGGGCCTGCAGTATCCGGAGCAAGCCCTGTGAGTCGCCCTTCGGGAAGGCCAGACACGCCGCTCCTCTGCCTCCGGATCGCCTTTGCTTTTTAACAGATCGGAGTATTTGTGCGTGGGTGGCATTTTCCTCTGATGCGTGCATCTCGGGGGTGCGGGCAAATCCCTTCCTTTGCTTTGCCTTCCAGGAAAAGTTAGAAAACCTGAAGAGTTTAGATCTTTTCAACTGTGAGGTGACTAACTTGAACGACTACAGAGACAACGTCTTCAAACTGCTCCCGCAGCTCACGTACCTGGATGGGTATGACCGGGATGATAAGGAGGCCCCCGATTCCGACGCAGAGGGCTACGTGGAAGGCCTCGACGAGGAGGAGGAGGACGAAGACGGTACGTCCCTTCGGCCTTTGCCTTGGCAGCCTAGTGGGGACCAGCTGCCCAGCCCACTTGCTTTTGGCTCGGGAGGGCTGAGTCCAGCAAACGCAGTTGTCCTCAAGTTCTCACCTTTCCACGGGGAAGCCTTCCCCATCCTGCTTCCCCATCAGATTTTTGTCCTGCACTAATATTTGTGTGCATGCATGCACATTTAAAAAAATACACACCTTGTGTATGCATTTTTCCGAGCTTGTGCATTTTTGGCAAGCAAGTTTTACTGGCCCTGTTTTCCTTCTGTGCCTTCTCCCAAACTATCCATTTTCACGCCTGGCTTGAAGGTGCATCCCTCCCTGGAACTGCACCTTTAACCGTCGAAAGAAGTATGAATTTCTCCGTGTGGGTGGCATTCCAGTTGCAGTTCATGCTCTGTTTGGATGATGTCCAGTTGCAGACCAGTTTCTCGCTCACCTTTGTCCTTGAGACCATGAAGGCTTCAGCTGCCAGCTGGGGTTCGTGTGCCTACTTTGGTGAACTTCTCACATGAGCCTAGCAGAGCATCGGGCAGCATCTTTCCCCACACATTTGCCTCCTGCTAAACCCAGGTGCATCAGGCTGCCTGCTGTTTCGGCGATGGGCAGGAGCCCAGGGAGTTTGAATGAAAAAAGGCGTTACTCCTGCAAGAAGGGCATGATGAGAAGCGGCACCCCATGCAGAGCCACTTCTGGCCACAAGAGGGGGGAAAGGAGCCTCTGCTGGTGGCCGTAAACTAACCAGACCGGTTTGCCTGCTTTTTGTAGAAGAGGAGGGTGATGAAGATGCTCAGGTCATAGAAGAGGAGGAGGAGGAAGATGAGGAGGAAGAGGGAGAAGAGGAGGATGTAAGCGGGGAAGAGGAGGTAAGAATCTTGTTGGATGGGGGGAAGTAAAATGGCAGTCATGCATCTGAGACAAGGCTGGCGGGATCTCGGATGCTCCCCCCCATCCACACTGTGGTGGTGATTTTTGGCCGTTTAGAATTAAGTTCTAGTTAAAATCAGCACATTAGAATTAAAGTTCTGATTTCTGAAAGGCTTTGTGAGTTTGGAAAAGTTCTGGGCAAGAGTAAAGTGTGCCATTCCTTTCTTGGTGGCTCTGTCCAGGAGGATGAAGAAGGCTATAACGACAGGGAAGTAGATGACGAAGAAGAGGAGGATGAAGAAGCCGGTAAGCACAGCCCCGTGTCAAGGAAGGATCCGGGATGCTGTCCCGTCCAGCTGAGTCCCGCAGCCAAAGGCACACAGTGCCCCGTGGCGAATTCGGGGTGCCCTCTTGGACAGCAGCAGGCTGACAAGGGGCAGGCGAGGAACCTCTCTGGGTGGAGAAGCTGCCGCATCCCCTGGTTTTCAGCTTCCCAGACTTTGGCTGCATCGGCGTTCCTGCCATCACAGCCGGCGTTCGCGGGGGCTCAGCACAAGCAGCGCCGGGAATGGTGGCTGGCACACCTGCTTGCCAGTGTGTGGCCGGGCTTTTCCCCGGACTCGGCTCTCTTCCTCCAGGGAGGATGAGCACCGGGAGAAGACTGTTGAGCGGGCATGCACCAGGTTCTGGAGAGGCTTGGCACATCCCAGCGCGAACGCCTTGACTGTTGCACCCGGAGGCTGCTTCCCCTGGGATCAGCACCTCCGCAGTTTATGGTTTCTTGGCCAGGCTCTTGGCGTTCGTTTGCCGACTCTGTGGTTGACCTCAAGCCAGAAAGGGAGGCCGTGGTCTCCTCCTGCCGCTTGCGGCTGTTGACTTAAAATATTTTATTACAAATTATTCTTATTTGGGGAAAGCAGTGTGCAAAATATGAAGCCGTTTCGGGCTCACTTTGCGCAGGCCTGCTGTGGAAGGGTTTGAACAGAAGACATTCAGCAGGCAAGATTAAATTCCCGTGTGCAAGCCTTCCCCCGAGGGTGGGTGGCGAAAGGCCTGGGGCCAAACCAGTCCCCCTGGCCCCTGGGGGATCCAACATGAGGACGGGGTAGCTGCCTGTGGGTGGGAGATGGGGAGGGGCCCTACAGATGTGTCCCCGCAGAATTGGCCCAAGCTGCTTCAGAAACAAAGACTGGAGCGGTCCTGGGGTGAACCATGAAGAGGACGGGGCGGGGCAGGTCTGTAACAATCCCCATCCGTCCTTCCGTCCGTCCATCCTTCCTTCCATCCTTCCTTCCACAGAGGAAGAGCGGGGCGAGAAGAGAAAACGAGAGGCTGATGACGAGGAAGGCGATGAAGACGACTGAAGTGGCTATACTCTATCTCGGGGTCGGGGGACAAATTTCCTATTGTGATTTGACTGTTCCTATCCTGTATTTCACCCCCTCCCCTCCCGTTGCTGTGGGGTTGAGAAGGAAGTGGATAGTTGTGCGGGTGAGGGAATTTAATCTTTTTTTAAGAACTGCCACTCCTGCTTTTGTTTCTGAAGAATTTCCTTTTGTGTCTGTTATTAGTTCCTGTCAATGCAATAGCAAATATAAAGCAAGTGGTGGATTTGTTTTTATTTTTATTTTTTTCTTGGAGTGGAACATCTATACACTTTGGGTTTTTTAAGGAAAGTTTTTTTTAAAGGTTTGAGCAAGAAGATTTCCATGTGATACAAAGGGGGCAGGAATGGAGATGGTGGTGAGATCTTTTTGGGTCCGTAGAATCAGTGGCTTTTGCCAGTCTCTGAGCATATTGTAAGTATTTTTTTTCTTCTCTTCTGGATGCAGCAAAGTTTGCCGTGAAAGCATTCCAGCCAGAGCAGTGAAGTGCAAACAGCATCTTGATAACGTGTTTTCTTTGTTGCCTGTTTGTGAATGACTGCTGTTCCCAGAAACCGTTTCTCTCCATTTCCCGTAGGTAACTTTTTACTTTGTCGTTTGTAAATAGTGACCAAATACGTAATTTCCCTCCCCTTCTTTCTTTTTTATTTGGTTTGTGGGGTTGATTTTCATTTTTTTATTTTGTTTTCTCTGTAAAACCCTTTTGGAGCTTGGCCCACCCAGAGGGTCTCCACAAAGCGGGGGGGATGCATGGGCAGGACAGCTCATGTTCCCGGGGGGGGGGGGGGGCGCAGCCTCTGTGGAAAAGTTCTCTGTAAACGGCAGTTATTAAAATATCTATAAATATATATAAAAAGTGTTCCTAATTTCCTGAGTTAACTGGTGAAATGAATTTGACAGTTGTAATAAAAAAAGAAAATGTTTGAACCCTTTTAATTAAGGTGTGTACTATTTTGGTCTGTAAAATATTATATATATAAATATATTAACACCTCCTTGATATTAAGTGACAAGAATCTGTTTCCATGTGTGCGTTACACTACCCTGGAGATTTTTGCAAACCTTTTGAACAGCAGAGGGGACGATGTGTGTCTGGCCCGGGATGCTTTCTTTTCATACACTCAAGCACGGAATGCGGATACAAAAGATGTATTTTCTTACCTATTTGCAAGTCAGTAAACCGGCTGCAAAGTACCTAGGTGAATGTACAGTTTTAATTTCATATCCTTTTAAAAAAACATTAGAAGTGACTTGTATTTCCTAGTCAGTATCTCCTCTGTGTATAAAATTTTTTAAAAAAACATCACAATCTTCCCTCTCACTCCCCAAAGAGTAAAACTTTTTGAGTTTTATGTCTTGTTTGTCAATGATGAATTTCAATAAACCTTTTTTATACAATTTTTTTCCTGTGGCTTATTGGAGTAAAACGGGCCACATGGGGGGTTGTTTTTGCCGAGGGTTTTTTTTAAAAAGCCTATTTTGGATTATTTTTAGCACCATTTCAAGCATTCTTTCAAATCCCCCATTATAGCTAAATGGATCCCCCGTGGGGAGAAGCGGTGGAGTCTTCCACGCTGGGGGTGGCCACGTGTGGGACCCGCTCCAGCCCGCTCTCCGTGCCCCCCCGCTCGGCTTTGCAAGGCACGAGCCGGCCAGGGGCTGGGGCTGGGGCTGGGGCTGGGGCAGCTGCTCCGCCAGGCACCGAGGAGGGGCGGAGGGGCCGCCTCTGGGCTGGCAGGAGCGGCCGTGCTGCTCCCAAGCCTGCTCGCGTGTTCTCTGCGCGAAGATCGGACCCGTTCGCCCCCGTCCAGGCCTCGGGGTAGCGGGATGTTGGTCCCTTGTCCGAGGCGTCAGGACCTGAGAGCTCCGTCGTCGCCACGCCGTCTTCCTCCTCCTGTCTCTCCTCTAGATTCCCACCTCACACAGAAGGCAAAGGAGACGTGAACCGGCTTGGTAACTTTATTTGTTCACTACTTGTATGGCAGCATAAATAATAAGCACGTGGGTGGGATGGCACGGGAGGGGAGGTCAACGTTAGGCACCGAGCGCAATGCGATCCTTAGCGTCAGGGCAGGGAGGTGAGAGGGAGGGAAGTGGGGTGCTTGTCCCCCCAGTGCTTGGGGGCCAAGCGAGCGTCTGAGGGGTGGGGGGGGACTCTTGGGGCACATGTCTTGTCCCTTCTTGCAGCCTGGCCCGATGCGGAGGACAAGCCCACCTCGGGAGGGGGGCAAGGACGCTGCGGCATGTTCTGCCGGGGGCTGTGGGGGGGAACCTCCCGGCCCTGCGGAAGAGGCTGCCCCGTCCAGAGCCCCAGCTCTCCCCAGCCTGGAGCCCCAGCCACATCACCGGTTCCCTTGTGGCAGCCGCAGCACCCAGGCAGAGCTGTTGCTGGGTTCAAGCTGCAGACTCGCCGGAGGGAGCCGGGGCTGGCTCACGCGGCGTCTCACCCGGGTGTGGCACCATCGCAACTCCTGTTGCTCTCGAGGCGGCCCGGAACGGCGGCGAGGGGGCTTAATTTATACCACACGCGTTAGAACTCACATTAGCTCCACCCTTCAGGAGCCCTTCACGCCAGGCCCGGCACTCCCACCTTGCTCTCTGTTGGCCAACCATACGGAAGCGCTCCCCGCGACCGGCTGCCTGCATCCGAGAACACCGCGCGAGCCCATCCGCACCAGGAGAGCCCCGCTGGGAACGGCGTGCCGTCATCTTTGGAACAGGCTCTTCCCGCCCCTGTGCCATTTCAAGTGGGCTTGGCACCCACATGGCAACATTCCAGGCAGGAGACGGCTGGCAAGACGACGCACGCCTTTCTTCTAAGGAAATGATGCCTGCAGAAGGGGGACAGGCCCCCGAGAAGACCCCAAAGACACCTCTGCCCACTGAAGTTTTTTCCGTTTTGCTGATGGGCAAGAAAGCGAGATGGGAGTGTTCTCCAGCGGCAGGAAACTGCCAGCCAGTGCAGTAACTTCAACAGCTGACCAGCCCGGCTCCCCAGGCAGCTCCCAGCAGAACGCCAGCTGGGCGGGAAGCACAGCGCGTCTGCAGTGAGCCCCAAAGGCCATGGGCGGGCACCCCATTACCGGGGCCAGGGCAGGGGCCCGGCTCCCCTGCAACTGCCGCATAACAGCCCCACTGGTTTCGCCTTCCGGACTGCCCCGTAGCTGCAGCCCAGTTTGTGCTGGGGGGGCACATGTAAGAAAGCAGTGGCCACAATCCAGTCAAGTTTAAGCCCTGTGTAACCTGGGGTCACATATCTTTACTCGGAGGGAAGTCACGGGATTGCTGTGGCAAGTTCCCACTGATCTCGGAGAGGATGGTTAAGCATACTCGTTAACGCATCCCGAGAGATCGATGAGACTTTAAAAGTGTTGCAACTTTGACTGGATCATGTTGGTTTTGCTTTTTAAAGCTGCTCTTACTTTCTCTGTGGGTTCCTTCCTTGGTAAGCGGGAAGCTCTTTCCTGGGGGGATGCCTAATTTATTAGATTACTGCTTGGGTCTCTCTTGGCCCGAAAGGCCTGCGGAGGGCTTTGTCTTTCGAGCGCGTGTGTGCATCTGCATCCAAAATGGGAGCAAAATGGCAGAGCCCTAATTTGCAGGCCTGTGAGAGCATCGAGGGGCCAAAATCCGCTCACACACTGCAGGGCGCATGCTTGGCCACTTGTGCCTTAGTGACGCCACCAAGACAGGCGCACGAAGAGGTCAGTTCGCTATGGGGCCAGCAGGGTTACCCCATGCCGATAATACCAGCAACCAGCAGAAAAGGGGTAGGAGAAAGCAGTGAGGGGGCCCAGCATCCACAGTGTGGCGGGGATGCTGGGCTTGACCTCTTGGCTTGCGTGGAATACACTCTGGGGCATTTGCAGGGAAAAGGGACAAATTCGTGGTTGGACCTTCCCTGTACCTTGCAGACTGGTGACCCGGTGCCACATCCGTACCCTGTGGGCGCTGTCAGTCACACTTTGCATAGGAAAACAAACACTCACAGGAATCGGCTCAGCGGCAGCTGGGTTTGCAGATTTCCATTTTCTTTCCCCTGGATGCTCAAGGCTGAAACGAAAAGCTGCGTCCTCAGCTGACTCCGTCAGGTTGCGGCATCGAGAAACAGGCGGACTCTTCCCATTTACTCCCAGGGAAACTCGAGATGAGCACGGATCCCTGGATCTTGTCATGCAGGAGTTCCCAGTTACATCACACAGGCAACATCTTTTAGTGCTAGGCAACAATCACAAGTGAACGTACTTCCGGCGAGCGGGCGTTCGAGCCCATGGGTTGGCATGGATCCTCCGGCTCAGGTCATGTGTTAGGCAGGTAAAGTAAAGTTAAGAGAGTGGGGACAGACAAAGGGTTTCTTTTGGAAGCGTCCTTTAGAGTCCGTTGTTCTTCGGGCTATTGCGTAAGTTTTTCAGTTCCAGTTGTAGCTGTCGGATTTTGATGTCTTTCTGTGAAAGCTCGCCCTTCAGCCGCCGGATCTCGTCCTGTTGTCGGAAGAACATCCGGAGGAGCTGAGGGGGGTTGGGAGGAGAGAGGGAGAGTCAATGGGATTGCTTTTTGCACAGATCTGGAACTGCCTTCCCCAGTCTGGTGCCCTCTGGTGGTTTGGTCCATCTCCCAAAATTCCTGAACATCTGTCATGCTGGCTGGGGCTAATGGGAACCGATGCCCAAAACATCTGGGAAGCGCTCGGTTGAGGAGGAAGTTAGAGGGCTTGGGCTCCTGCTTGGAACACCCTGATATTTATGGTGTTCTCTTCTACACATGGTTCCTATGTCACTTCGGAGCCTTTGTTCTGTTCTATTTCACTTCACTTCTTTTAATTTTATTTGTGAAAGTGGAGGCTTCAGTCGGAAAGAGGGGGGGCCAGCTGGGGATGAGAGGTCCCGATCCCCTCTCTTGGCCCAACAAGTCCATGAAGCTCAAAATCAGGATGGCTACGAAGAGGGAAACGGAGGCACTTAAAGTACCACCTTCCGAGAGTAGAGGTAAGGGCTGCAGAAGCCTTACCTCGTTCTCTGTTCGAGGAGGAACATTTTCCAAGAGGTCTATCCCATTCACAACAAGACTCTTTTTCTCTCGGATGGGTGCCTTGAAAACTACTTTGGATGCTTTCTTGTAGCCTTCCTTCAAGGACATCAGAATGGGATCTGGCAAAACGGGACAAGGCATGCAAATAGATATGCTTGGCCTAAAGAGGCCAAAACTAGCCCAGCCAGGAAAGCCCCCCAACAGCCGGCCCTGCACGGGCGCAGCGCCCATATGTTTGAATGTACAGGTGACCCCCCCCCCCAGAGAACGACAGGTGCACGTAAGCAGCCAGACTTTAAATGGAGGAAGCGGATGCGTCTTGCGAACATGAACAGTGGAGGACTTTGGTTCTGCTGGTCGGCACAGGTTGGCGGGGCGTCGTTGCATGGACCTGTGGATCACCTGCAACAGCAGAAGGGTGCGTGGCCTCTGCCCCCAGCCCCGAAGGCCACAGGGGGCTGGGCCTGTGTGCTCTTTTGCCACAGACTGGGGCCCACCCTACGCTCCTGCAGGGCGGCGGTGCCTTCCTCCGCTCCCCCAAGGCACCCCCATGCTTGCTCCAGGGGGAACTCTCAGCCTGTGGAGCTGCTGCTGGTACGGAAAGAGCTGCAGTGGACGCGGGGGGGGGGGGGGCAGAAGCCCCCAGGCCTCTGGGACTTGCTATCAAAGGTGGTGGACTTGTGAAATAACAAAAAAAAAAAAAAAAGGATATATGTGAAAATGCAGAAAATCTTTAAAATTAAGTTTCCCATGAGCCCCAAGAATATGCTTTGGAACAGAGTGCCAGAGGTCTTTTCAAAGAATATGTCAGAGTTATGTAAGTATATGACAACGGCAGTGAGGATCACAATCGCTTCTCAGTGGGAATCTTTGGAGGCCCCAACAACTGAAGAATGGAGAAATGGACGAGCCGAATACACTGTGATGGCAAAATTAACTATGTAAACCGAAGTCTGTTAGAAGAAATCAGTGATAAATGGAAACTCTACTATGCTCAGCCTGATTAATCGGATCTGAGGGGAGTTTGGAAAAGAGAAAAAATCTGTAGAGGATCTGAAGTGATTGGAAGAGTTGTTGCATCCAGAAACGATTTGTTTGTTAAACTCACGGAGTGTTGAAAGACAGGAAGACAGCTAGATTTGGGGAACTGAATTGGCTTAAAATTCCCTTTACAACTTTGTTCATTTTAACTTGCTTTGCTCACTATAGTTTGCTCTGCTTCACATTCTTTTTTATGTACTTGTCCATGTTAAAAACAATTTTTAAAATCCGGGCGGGGGGAAAGATGCCTCTGTGCCTCAGAGGGCTTTTGCAAAGTCGCGCCGGGGAATCCGGGCTGACCTCTGACTGACCAGGTGGCGTCTCTGGGCCAGAGGGCTGCCCCCTCCACTCACGGACCGCAGTCCCATTTCTGTCTCATTAGAGGAGACGTTGAGCCCCACCAACTCTTACCCCGGTCCATCCCGCTCAGCCACTCGTCCGGCGTCAGGGCGGGCTCCGTCCCAGGCGTCATGGGGTAGATGTCCTCTTGGTACGTCTCCGACTAGAATAGAGAAGGGCCTCCGTGAGTTGCGGGGTCCGTCCTGGCCCCTCTGGGGCATGTGTGGTCCCAAGTCCGAGCCCGGCTAATTCCGGGGGGCACATCGCAGCCCCTCCATCCCCCGCGTGGCACAAGCCCAGCCCGGAGCCAGACGCACCCCGAGCAGCCCCCGGGGGTGACCTGCACGGGGCCCAGCCTCACCCTTCTCGGCACAATCATGGAAATGGGCTCAATGAGCCCCTTCAGCGTGATGAGCTTGTAGAACCGGAACACCTCGCAGGCGGACACGTCCAGGCCGTGCTTTGGCATCACTCCTGCAATGGGACGAGGCAGGAAAAGCACCGTCGTGGTCGGCCCCCCGCGGCCGGGCAGCCCCGTCCCACAGCAGCCCCTTGCCCTCCCCCAGCTTGCCACTCTCCTCCCCAAGTTTGCACTTGTGCTTCGGGATGGCGTGGAGGGTCCCAACGGATGCCGCTTTTGCTGGTTCGGGTTCAGGAGGGGAAGCGGGGTATTTCGCTGGGGGCTGCCCTTGGGAGCCGGTGCGGGTGGGAGAGGATGTGGATGACGCTGGCCGGGCCAAGGGAGAGGGCCTTGCGGAGCGTGGGGACGGGGAGAGCTCTCAGACGGGGCCCCGCGCCCACGAGCGCTGGAGCACACGCTCTTGCGCAAGGGTTGCTCGGCCGGGGCCGACTGGCTGCTTTGTGCATGCTCAGAGGCTCAGCTGGCAGAGTTCCCGGGAGGAGCTGTGCTGGGGATACCGGGGCCGGGCCAGGCGGGGCCGCCTCTGTCCCTCTCGGGCTGCAACGGCTCCGCCGTGCCGGGAAGCGGGCCGGGCGCAGAGCAGCTGTGGGGAGCGGGCCCCGGGGCACGGCCGAGGCCTTACCGAGGCCTTTCTGCGGGGCTGGGGAGCGGAACTCCATCAGGTAAGTGAGGTAGGGCTTCTCGGTGCTGATTTCGTAGTATCGGATGTTCCCGTCTCCCTGGGGAGAGACAGAGAGCGAGAGGGCCTCAGCGCGTGGTGCGTGAGCAGCACGGAAGGGCAGGCCCAGGCCGTCTGCATTCGGGGATGCGCTTCTGATCACTTACAGCCATTTCACCGGCGTCCGTTTTCATCTGGTTTCCACTTAACTACAGAACCGAGGCTGAGGACTAGCGCCTTGGCCAAACCTCGCACAGTGGTCAGCACTGGGTGGCTAGGCCTTCAGCTATTGGAAAGAAGGGGCCCCATATGAGGGCTGCCAGAGGAAAGGCAGGGTGACCAGGTCCTTCACACTTCCTCACAGATACAAGTCTTATTATTTCCGTAACATTTCTTGCATGCCCAAGATTAAGGAGTGAGCACAGATTTATTATTGTTATTGTTGCTATTCTTCATGTTTTATTTCTGTGCTGCCCCATGGCTGAGCATTTTACGACACTCCATTGAAAAAATTAAATGCAATCCAAGTGCCCCGAAATCAAAGCAGCATGAATGTGTTTGCAGGAGCCGTCCGGACTGTCCCCGCCATGGTTTGTGGCGATGTCACTGCCTCCCCGCCTCACCGCCAGCGCTCCGGTGTCAGGCGCAAGCGCAGGCGCACCCACCTTGCCTGCCAGGTACACCATGTGCGTATCCGCGTCATAGAAGGGGAACAGGAGCCCCGAGAGGCCGTCGATCTCCTCTTCAATTAAGGGCATGGCCAGGTCTTCCTATGGAAATGCGGATAAATCAATCCATGCCTAGCAACATTTCAGTTCAATTCTGCAGGGATGGGATTTCAGCTGCGAAGGGGGCACCCGCCAAAATGCCCGGGTGGGGGCTCGGGCTGAGCATCCCTTCCCACACAGAGGGGCAGTTCCTGACCTGATCCCAGAGGGCGATCTGCCGCGTGTTCCAGCGTGAGACGCCCGTGGTCAGGAGACGCTTCATGTTCCCCAGGTAGACGACCCGGTTGACCCGATGGTTCTTGCAGCTGGCCTCCTGCAAGACAGCCGAGAGTCGGCGGCTGAGCGGCCTCCACCCCCCCTGCAAACTGATTTAGAGACGCCGCGAAGGCCACGTCCTTCCAGGGAGGCTGCTCACAATCCCCAGACTGTAAAGCCATCTCACCCCTGACAGCTTCTGATGAATAAAAGATTAAAGTCACGGATAAACGCCCAGCAGCAGGTGGCCACTTTCTCTCCCGCTTGAACTTTTGCTTAACTCAAGGTTGCTTTTATTCACTGGCATTTGCGGAAAAAAATCTCGCCGAGCTAACAAGGTTTGGGAGAACCCTTTTCCGCGAGCACGCCTTTCGCAGGAACTTGCTTATCAAAGGAGTACCTACAGAAGCGTCGTCCGGAGAAGGACTTGCCTGGTGCAGGACCCAAGCTGGGTTGCAGAGCTCCATTTCACTGGCACGACGACAGTCTTGCACGGTAGGTCAGGCTGAGAGTGAGGGACTGGCCCGAATCATCCAGGGGGCTTAGAGCCCCATGGGGTCTCCAGTTCCCCAGTCCAGCAGTCCAGCCGCCATGCCATGCTGGCACCCCCAAATATAGATTTATGGATGTACATGGATTCATTATGGGTTAATAAATGCATAACCCGCTGGCTGACTTGATTCGTGCCCATCTCCCGAGCGAAAAAGGCACTTGAGGCAGGTCACAATCACAAACAACACTCTGATACGCTAATAATAAAAGCAGAAATGTGTGACGCAGAATAAAAGCTGCATCGAACCCAATAGCAAAAGCTCCTGTATTTTTACTGTCTATTATTCCTATTTATTGCTATTGTTCATGGATTGTTTTGATTGTTTTCCTATTTTAATGTTGTAAGCTTTCCTGAGACATTGTTGTAAAGGACGGCATATAAATGTTTTAAATAAATAAATAAATAAATGGGAAGGTCGTGGGCTACTGGCGGAAGGACTGCAGGGAGACGCAGCCAGCACCCCCAGCCTGTCTTGCCCCTCCAGAAGTGCTCTCAGAAAAAAGGGGCTCATTTGGGTAGAGAAAACAGTCTAGAGAAAAGCCATTTAAAGCCCCCTTCCCACGCCTGACCGGACATGGGCACAACTTCTGCTCGAACGTGTATAATGCACAGCCAGGCGTTTGGAGGGCGAACTCCCAGCACTGCGTCTGCCTGGGCCCTTGCAATCGTCTCCCACCTGGAGGACTTTGCCCGAACGCGGCTCGATGACGCGGAGCTTCTTGTCCTTGCACGTGGTGCAGAATCGGCTCCCGTCTGTGTTGAAGGACATGCAAAGGATGACGTCAGAGTGGCAGTCGATCATCTTCACTGGCTCACCGATATCCAGGTTCCAGATGAGGACCTAAGACAGGAAGTGCACCACCTCTTGGTCACCAAAAGCACACTTGCTTTTGCCCTGCACTTCCTCAGAAGACCAACAGGCAGCGCCGTTGTGCTCCTCTTCCAAAAAGCTCTTCCAAAGCCTGGGTGCCATGACCAAGAAGGCACCGCTCCTCCCAGCAGCGACATGAGCCCTGCTGAAAGAGGGCATTTGGAGCCGAGCCAGCCAGGACTGGGCATCCTCTGAGGGAGGCTTTGAGGGCTGTGCAAATGGGGAAGGCCTTCCCAGTGGGAACAGTCTGTGTGCCCAGCAGAGATGGCTGGGCAGAGTGCTTCAGCCCAAGGGCCGAGCTGGGATACTGCAGCTGCAGGCCAGCAGAGGGTGAGGCACTGCCCACTCACCCCCGTGAATCCCAGGCCCCAAGATGCTTCGGCCGGGGCCCCGAGGCCTGCTCCCGAGGGCGTCGAGCAATGCAGGAGCTCACCTTGTAGTCATACCCAGCGCTGAACAGGATGTTGGTGGTGGTCGGATGCCACTCTACAAGACCGACCCGCCGGCTGTGCCCATACAGCTCCAGGACCGCGTCCACCATGTTGCTCTTCAAGCCTCCCTCGGGGATTTCCCATATCCGCACCTGGGGGGGCAGGAGGGCAAAGGGCATGGTCTGCGTGGCCCCCTCCAGGGCGACGGGGCTCCTCCCCGAAAAAGGCTGGGTGCACTCGGTAACTGAGCCTTCAGAGTGCGCCAGGGCCTTCGGCTGGTTTTGCCGCAGCTTTGTGGGGAACAGACTCTCCCAGCTAAAGGGAAGTGCCACGCTGCAGCCTCGCAGCGCTTGTGCTCTCCTCACGAGGAAGCATTCCACTTACAGACGTGTCCTCTGAGCAGGATGCGATGATGTTTTCAATGAAAGGGTTCCACTTAATATCAAGCACGTTGCCCTGGTGACCACAAACTTTGGGGTAGTTCGGCTCAATCCGTCCAGTCTGTGAAAGCAAACCAAGAAACACGATTCAGCTTTTTAGTAATAAAACTCTCCAGTTTGGATTTTCTGCTGCTGCTGCTCCTGACCAGGGAACCCCTGGAAATCAAGACAGCCCTGCAAGTCCTCCATTTGGAAGTGCCTTTTTATCTGTGGAAGTCAGGACATTCTGTCTTAAGATCATCTGTTTTGGAAGGTCATGTCACAACTGCTCCCTCGCCCACCCATCTGTGGGGGGCTTTATTCCCCAAACTCTGAGAGGGCTTCTGAGGAAGCCTGTTCGAAGCCGTGGGCATGCGAAACCGCCGTGGCCTGATGGGAAGGCACCACTCAGGGCTGTGTTGGGGAATGTTGCAATGCTATTTTTGCACAAAATACGTGCAGCCCAGCTGAAGCTCCCTGGGCAGTTCCCCACAACTGAGACCATCCAGCGTAATGCAAGATACATTGCAAAAATGCAGAATTCGCAAGATACTATGGTGTAAAAGGCATTTTAAGATTGGGTCGTCTGAGTAAGGGCAGAATCACTCCCTCAGCTGGGAATGGCACATTTCCAAACAAAAGTGAAAAGAAACCCAAGCCTGAGTCTAACAATGCAAGAAAATGGGAATGGGGAAGGGGAAAAGAAAGAAAGTTTAATCCTTATTGAACTGGGTTATTCTCCTGCGTGTTAGTACATTTTACAGGGCAGAGGTGTTTTCATGGAGAGGTTATACAAGACTGGAGCCAGCAGGGGGTGCCAGCGGGCGCCCCGGTGTCCCTCTGGTGGGCAGCCCCAGTGCCTGTTAGAACCAACCCCTCCCCTGCATTAAGCCCCTTTCTCTTTTCTCTCTTTCTGGATTAGTGGCTGCCTGCTTTTTCCAGGGGAAAATCCACCTGCCCACCCAGGGCTACGCGGCCTTAGCCACGTGGGCGTGCCCAGCTCCGTTTTCCCCAGCGCAGCTTCTATGCAAACTTTAGGAGAAGTTATTTCAACGGGGTAGTGATTGTGAGCAGTAGGTGGGCTGCAATATCCATAAGCTGACGAGGAACCTGTGACAGAGCCCTGCCTGCAGGCACACAGCTGAATGCGGCATGGCGATCTCGCCAGGGCCAGGGCCGAGCTCGCCCTGCAGCGGCCGCCCCACTGCAGCATCCACAAAAGAGCCCAGGGCCGTGCCGCCGCTCTGCTGCAGCTGCTTCAACGCAGGCACACCCTTCTCTCAAGCAAGGCCAAGGGATCCCACATGTCCTGGTCCCATGCAAAGCAAAAAGGGCGGAGTTCACCAGTGATGCTAGAATGGCATGAAGGAAACAGGGCAAGGGTGACTCCTGTGCAGAACGTGATGCAGGATTCCATGTGATCCCAGGGCAAAAAGCTGGTTTCCGGCTTGGCTTGTGGAAGGAAAAAGACCGTGCCCGCAGCCGACCTCACCAGAGTCACAAACACACCGGACCATCAACACTGCACCCGTGGAGGCCAGAGGTCCGCGGCTTTCCCTGCCTCCGTTCTCCTTGTCGCTCCCCTCCTTTATGAGATACTTCTTTCTTCAGAAATATCTCACCAGTGGAAGCAGAATTAGAGAAAACCAACCACACGCATTGAAGTACACAGAACTGGCTGGATTCTGGCTGAACAATGTCGATTATATTTGCACAAAACCGCAACCTCTTTCCTGCTGAGCCACAGGGAGCTTCTAAAGCTTACTAGCAAGTTGCAGTGTATAAAGCACCAGTGTCACGCAGTCCCAGGGATGTCATGTTAACCCCCCGTTTCCTGCTCTGTCAAGGTCACAGTGAAGCTGCAAAAGCGGAGGCCTCCTGCTCCTTCCAGGCTCGTGTCACCCAAAGAAAGGCCCTTGCGACACATCCAGCCCTCCTCCCACGGATCACACGCTCGGGTGCAGCAGACACCACCGAACATGAGCTGCACCTAAATCCGGCCTCGCCGGGCCCTTTCTCCTCATCCAGGTGACCACAGGATCCCAGCACAGCTCTGAGCGCTTCTGGCCACGTTTCTACCAGGAGCAGCAACATGGACGAGAACAACTGGAGGACGGAATAGCAGCGGAGTCCCCCCCGCACTGCACGCGTGCCCCTCTTGCGCGGTGGGTGTTTTACTGCCTGCGCTGGGCACCTGCATTCCAAGGCACGGCCCACATCCGCCTCCCCCAGCCTGGTGGCTTTCCGAGGCCTTGCCTGTTCACCTCGGCTGGCAGCTGTGGAGGAATGTGCCCGGCCAGGTGCCCATTGCTCTGAAGCTGCGCCTGGACCTGTAGAGCTGCCAGTTGCTGACACTATCTTCACACAATCCCGCGTCTTCCACGCAACCCAGTAGCCCCGTGGTCCCCGAGCACGCGTGAACGTCCCGTCGGCCTTACTGTGCAATCCCAAACTCAGCATCCACGAAGTTCCAGGAAGAAAGCAAGCCAGAGGTTCATTTGCTTGCCTTCTAAGAAAAGATGATCATAATTATTCCTAGTTATTGACATATTTTGCATATGTAAATGAGCCCCAGATCTTCCGCAGTGAGTTCTGAGACTACCCAGCCGGGGTCAGAAAAACGTTTCTTCTGCAAACCTAAAAACGCCAGACAGCCACTGAAATTCTTGCTGGCAATGAGGAAGCCGCTGCTCGGGGGGTGCGCAGACCTCCTTCCTCAGCCCGCCCGGAGGAATCGCTCTGGATTCTTCTGCAACAAGAGCTTCCATTGTGCACGTGGTGCGGAGCCAGCGGGAGGATGTGTCCCGACCCGCTCACCCTGGAGACATGGCTGTCTTCGGTTCTCCCAGGAGAAGCCTTTTCGCACTTCCGGCTTCTCGGAAGGGGGGCTGCGCCACGGGCCTTGCCGGGCTGGGTCCACCACGCGTGCTCATGCAGCTCCAGGAACGCTTGGTGAGACTCGGAGGGGTTTCAAAGATGCGAATGGCTCCATCTTAGCAGGGCTCAGCCAGAGTCTCTCCAGACCCCCTGCAGGGACTCAGACCTCTTTGCCTGAGCCAGGCTTTCAAGCCCTCGTGAAGCGGCACTCCTGGGGGGACATCAAAAGTCGGGGTGTGGTGCAGGCCCTTCTTACCCTTCTTTGATTAAGCTCCAGTCTAATTTCAGGGGAGAAACAGGCAGAGGGGAGAGACCGGAAAATGTTTGCGATGAACATTTGCTTGCTTATTAGATCTGCATGCCACCTGAGTGCCACTACTTCACAGGGCTGTTGTCGGGGGGGAGGGGAATAAGATAATGAGCACCCGGAGGAGAATGATATAAGCTGCTCTGAGTTTGTAAGAAAGAGGGGGAATATAAATCGAATTAACAGATAACTACCACCTGACCTGCGAATGGCTCAGGTGTTTTACAGTTCACAGTCGTCAAAGCAAGCAATCAGAGGTGCAGCATATCCAAACGTCTATAAAATACCAACAACAACAGACTCAGGCATCAGAAACAGTTTAAACATTTGAGAAACCAGCAGTCAGCCTGAAGGCTAAATGCCTGTTTAGGCGGAAGGCTTTGCATCCTGTGCCGGGTTTCCACCGGCCTCCCGCTGCTTCGCAGCCCTGGGCCGCGGCACGCAGGAGCCACCCCGTCAGCGGCGCCGCTGCCTGGGCCTCGAGGGCGGCCCCGGCGCTGCCCACACGCCCGGCCTCGGCACCCCGGCGGCCCCGGCGGTGCTCCAGCAGCGGGCCGCCCCGGGCAGCGCTCTGGAAGCGGCCCCCTGCCCCAGCGGCAGCCCCACCGGGCCCCCCGGCCGAGCGGGTCGCGCGGAACCGCCCGGCGGAGCTTCTCCCAGAGGATTCGCAACTTCTTGTCCTTCTCCCAGGAAGCAGGTCCTGCGCGCATCTCGGCTCCCCTCACAAGCGGGAGCGGCGGCGGCTGAGGCGAGCCTGGCGACCTGGCTCCTGGGGCAGCGGCCCGGAGAGGCGGGGAGCCGCCGGGCCGGGCCGGGCCGGGCCGGGCCGGGCAGCTGTGCGGGGCCCCCCTCTGCCCGGCGCCAAGCGGAGCCCCCAGCCCCGAGGCGCCGCAGTGCAGGCGAGGCTTCCGGCCGCGCCCCACGCCCGCCGCGGCCTCATCCGAGCCCGGCACTGGCGGGAGGAGCCAGGCGGCCTGCGCCGCCGAGCCCAGCAGGGGGCAGCACCTTCCTGCGGATGGCGAGCCGAGCGGTCGCGGCGGCGTGGCCCAGCCTCGGCGACGGGCCCCTCTTGGCCGGGCGAGCGGCGGGAGAAGAGCGGGCCCGGCCCGGCCCGGCCCGGCCCGGCCCGGCCCGGCCGGGGCCTCGAGCACAGCGCTTTCCGCCCTTCAACAGGAAGGCGCAGGAGCGGCCCGGGGAGAAGGCGTGCGCTGCTGTCGTGCAGGAGCCAAGGTTTGCACTCTCCTTCCCAAAGGCGGCCTTGCTGGAAGCCCGCCTCGTCATTCTGCATCTCAGAGTTGCCATGGATACAGCGGGCAGGCCGGCTGGTCCCGGCACCGCCTGGCACGGGCACGGAGGCCCTCGCCAAGCGGCGGCCCCTCGGCTCCCTCGATGCCGCGAGGACGGGGCGTCCGCCGCGCTGGCAGGGAGCGTCGTCGCTGGTCCGCCGCCGTTCTCCTTGCACGCCGCTACCCAGGTCGTCTGAGGCGGCGACCGCGAGCGCGTCCCCCCGCGCGGCGTCTGCCGAACACCGCCGGGAAAAGCAGCGGTGCGCCACCCATTCTCCTGGGGCAGACAGGACAAGCGGGTTCTGCGAGGCCAGGCGAATGGCCTTTGCCCCACCACGCGGGGACTAGAGGGGGCGGTTGGGGCCGAGCCGAGCGGGGCAGCTCTCCCTCTCAGCTTCCCCCCCTGACTGTCACAGCTTGTTGGAGCGGCACTCCTTTGCCCACGCCACAGCAATGTTGCGAGAGGTTGCCCTCCGTCCCCTGCTCCGGCCGGCTCCCCTCTGTAGCACAAGCCCCAGTCTCGCAAAAGGGTGCTGTGCTTCCAAGGGATGTCCCGGCACGGCAGGGCATCCAACGGCATCCCTCCCGGGCAATCCTGGCTGCAGCGCTGTGGCATCCGCACACCTATTTTAAAAATGGCTCTGTTTGCCTTTGTATTGTGCAATAGCATACAGAAAAGGGGCTTGCGCTGTCTCAAGCCCTCAGTCTTTTCATTAGTGTCAGAAATGATGATGATGATGATAATTATAATTCCTTCTGGCTGTAAGACCTTTGAAGCAATGCATAACACAAACATCAAGCAGCAAAACCAAAGGGCACAGCATTTTAGGGCAAGTGGATGGGACCAAACTGTTCCGAAAGTGGCTTGCTCAGGGTGGCCCCTTCCCCTCTCCCACTGGTGCAGGGGGAAAAGAGCGGGCTCCCCACACACAAGCCTGTTTTGCTCCCACGCCGTCCCTGCTGAGTGGTGAGTGAATCGCAGCCCCACCCAGGTGAGGAGGGCCCTTCCTGGTTCGCAGGTTGCACCCTGCAGGCCGCCTGGGGCCCGGACACCGCCGAGACCCCCAACCGCTCCCTGGTCTGTTTCTTCTAACCTGTGCTCTTTCAGACACAACTGCGGGGGACAGCTGTGCTTAGCAACTCGGGGCACACCTGTCACAGCGAAAGGCATCCTTCTCATCTCCAGCATTGCTCTGGTAGCCAGAGGGGGTGGGGGGAACATTGGACGACGGAACACGAAGCAGTCTGCACGAAGCTGCAATGAAGTCACGGAACATTCTGGAAGGAGGCGTGTGGCTGCACGCGTCATTCCGAATTTTATGAAGCCAGAATGTTGCCTGACTGAGCTTGGCTGTGTGTGTGATTCCATCTGGATGGGCTATTAATAGTGCTACCTACACACATTCAAGCAGGATGGAAGAGGATGAAGAGAGTATCCTGTGGATAACTGCATGTTCTGGAAGTCCTCCTCGATATCTCCAGGACTCCAAAAAGGCTTTGTGAATGCTAATTCCAAGATGAGGGCTTGCTAAATGATTAATAAATGCTTGATATCTGGAAAAATGGGTGTCTTGGAGAAGAGGCATTCAATATTTTGTTCATAGCCAGCTAGCGGGATGTTAAAGCTATTAGAGGATGCACGGTAACAATCCGAAATGCCTGCCTGCCACCCTAATTCCATAAGATCACCATGCCTCAAGCCAGCAACAGAGACCAGGTTTATACATAAAGGTCACCCATGATTGATTTTCCTACTGTGGGTTTGTCTGGCAGATGACAGAACAATCCATGATTTGCCTGTCCTCTGTATAGCCTGGTGAAGCAACCCATGAACAACCCACATGTCTGGATTCACATGAAATGACAAGGCACAGTTTAAACCTTGAATTTACAAGCCAACAACAAACCATGGGTACTTTGTCCGGGCTGTTTGTAGTTAACAAACCATGTCTGCACACCACAACCACCTGTAATTTAGCAGCTATGCCATGGGTTAATATTATGTGTGAACCCAGGCCATGTCTAAACAAAGTGTCATCTCCGATGGCTCAGCTGGCCACAGATAAATGCTCCCTGTCAGCCCTTCAAGGCACGGCCAGATCTGTAAAGAAGCAAGCATAAAGGAAGGGTTGTCTTGCAACAAATTACTCAGTGACATCCTGGCTGCACTGGGCCTGTTTGGACCGTGTCGCCAGTGAGCAGCTCACAAGCCGTCTTAAAGAGGAGTCACAAACCCAAAACACCACACACGATGGCCGCGACTCTTGGAACCAGACCCTGCCTTGTGCCAAAGGGACAAACGCGGCGTCAGTGATTGGTTATGTCCAAGTTTTAACGTAGCAATGAAAGCTCTGCGATAATTGGACCCTTTGTGTTTTCCTGCCCATGCAGAGCTGTGTCCTCCCTCTCTCCATTCCAAACAGCGAGGGACCCACACCGGGGCTGCACAAGCAGCTGCTTTTATCAACACAGCCCTCGGTGTTATCACAAGGATCCCGTCTGCAGGCACAGGCCAGGGGGCTCCCACCCACGGAAAATACTCTTCGCTTGCATTCTGTGCAGGCATGGAACCAGTTTGCATGACACCCGGGAGCTTCTGGGACTTTCTGGGACTCACGCCCTTAGCAGAAAAACCTTCCTGCATGACCCCAAACTCGCCCTGCAGAGCTCCTTCCAGGCATGTGCAAGCAGCACGGGAGGAAACGTGCCCAGGAGGCAACCTTGCCTTGGCTACCCTGAATTCTACGACGACGTCGGGATCTAGACGGGCACCTGGGCACCGAGAACTTCGGTCATTTAACAACCCCACACTAACCACATCCCTTTTCAGTCACTGCCAGGGATTGCCAGCTAATTTTAGCAGCACATGCCCTCGTCTTTTGTCACTGAGTTTTGGCAACATGGTGGGAGGAATGGCCCTCCCCGAAAATGTATTTTGCCATCTTTGCTTGTGATCGGGTGAAACGTAATTCTTAGTCTCTAATTTTGTGCTTCGGATACAAGCATGAGCTCTGCTTTTATCCTTGTAAAAAATATCCAGCCTGTGCTTTATTTGTTGTTCCAGGGGCTAATGACCATGTTTCAGTGAAGAGGCGAAGCCCATCATGTGGCACAGCTATAACCCGGGCTGTGGGTTACCGAGTGGCACCTCCCTAATGGTTTGATTGGGGGTACCTATTGCTGGTGCTTTTACCAACGCTGTTCTGCATTGCATCCTGATTTTTGCTGTTAACCATTTAAAACTGCTTAAAAACTCTGCATTATGGAAAACTGGATGATTTGTTGACTTGACCTCCTTAAGAACTCTTGTAACCTACCTGGAGAACTTTCCCTATGGTGCAGCAGAGAAGCCAAACAAGCAAACAAACAAAACCACAAGGTATCCAGAATGAGACCAAGAAGGAAAATTCTGCTGCCTCAGATCTCTTCACTCCACTTCTCCGGAGCAACTCAGACCAGAGAGAATACAACCCACATTACCCATCGCTAATTTTCACTCAGATTTGTCCCTCCCAAAAGACCCTAGTTAGAACCTGAGAGCTGAAATATCAATCTTGGCAAACCACCTGCCTGCATACACCTTCCAGGTGCACCTTATCGCACCCGGCTTCTTTGCACCGGCTCCAGCAGGGTGTGCTCGGGCCACATGTGCGCGTACCAAGTGCATTCCCACATGATGGCAACCAGTGTGAGGAACTTGAGTTGAGCAACTCACTCCCAAGTCCGACTCGAGCTGCATCAGTGACTCAGCTCAGACTCGGCTCGGGCGCAACGAGCGAACACCACCACTCGAGAGTTCCGCGTTTTTTATGGCCAAGTTGCTCCGGGACCTTCTGGCGCAGCAGGATATCCTGGAAGTGGGGTCAGGATAGGAATTTGATTTGTTTGTTTAGGTACATCTTGGTTTGAGTGAAGGACTTCAGTGCATCATGGAGAGAGGAGCAGATGGGAATATCGGGGCTTGCAACTCTCCCCTCTTTGTTCTGTTCAAGTTGGCCCTTGAGACTTGAGAAGAGACTTGAGACTTGACTTGAAAATTTTTTGCAGGCTGCTTCTATCAAACTTGGGATTTTTTTATTATTGGCTAGAGAAATGGGACTTTGCATAGATTTAAATATGTTTTTAAAGTGATCATAAATGGAAAAAGAAGGGTGTGGGACGGGGCACAGCGGCGGCACACGGACCCCAAGGCAGTGCTGCAAATCTGTATGGGAACGAGCCTGGAGCAGATGCACGTAGGATAAACCCCCCCCGTGCCCCCCTTGTGTGGAAAGAGGGGTCCTGGGCCCACTGGCACCAGTGGGTTTAAGGCACAGCTCAGCCCAGTCTGAAGACTATTTCCTGGGATGCACCAAGACTCGTCTGAACTCTTACATTTCCCTTCTTCCCTAAGCACAAAGGATTGCTTGATTCCCCCAATTAATCCATCCATTCATTTCCCAGAAAAAAATTTCCTAAGTTGCGTTTCAAAAACTGGAGCAGGCTGCAAAGGCGGAGAAGTATAATTAGCGTTTTGATGGTCGAATTCTTCCGACGAGTCCGCCACCGAGGATGCGCTCCGGGCTCTCTTGGCGAGCCACCTTCCCATGCCTCTGCCACGGAATCGTGCATCTGCGGTGAGGGCGTGGGGTCGTTGGGCCGCTCTGCAACACCACCGTTCCTCTGGCCCCGTCCGGCTGCCTCCCCCGGGGCCGCGGAACAAAACATCCGCCCAGACAAGGCGGAGCTCCACCCCGGGGACGGGACAGGAGCCGGCAGAGGAAATGGGGCACGGTCTGTGCTGGAGAGCTGGCCTCAAGGTGTTCCAGTGCAGCACTGAGCTGCAGCTGCCCCCATCCCCACCCGCTGCACATGCCCCAAGCCAACCTTCGATCGGGAAAGGGGACCTGGCGAGACTTCCTGGCCATGCATTTGCCCTTCCCTGCCCTCTGCACCAGGCCCGCATCAAGGCACCTGCCCGCCCCGGCAGCTCTGGCCGTCTTCCAGGCACCCCACAGTGGTTTGGGTGCTCAGCATGTGCAGAATGGGTGCCGTTCGACCTCCGACGAAGATAAAGAAGCAGGTTCCAAATCATAAGTAGCTAAGATTTTGTGCCTGACTGCAGAAGAGCGTGTGCCCCTGAGAAAAATGTGACGGACTGGCCGGTGGGAGAAGGAATGTCATTTTAATAAAAGCTGGCAAGAACAGCATCGTGTGGAAGTTAAGACACTTGGGTGCAATCTCCCCCGCTCCATAGTTTCTAGGTTACCTTAATTTATTTCTGCTAAATATGGAAGTCTTTTAATTAGGGGGCTGCACCCCTGGATGGATTCCGGCTGATTGCAGAAAATCCAGTCTGATGCTATCTGCTCCCCCAGACACAAAGGGTGCCTGCTCATTGCCTCCAGCCCCAGACATGGGCCTCGGAGCCCCCTTCTCGTGCCGGTTTCCCAGGCAGGACTGTCGGGTCGTCTGAAGCTGCCTCGACAGAAGCAGGTAATGGGTCTGCCCGCTCAGCCTGGCCCACCCTGCAGGGTGGCCCTAGGTTGGGGCTCTGGGGGACAGCCATGCCCAGCCCACCTGTCTTTGCACGCTGGTGCCTGCGGCATGCCATGCCTGGGATTCTGTCTTGGCACAATGGCCTTTCCCCAATGCACAGACTCCGCTATGCCTCAAAGATATGGCAGGAGTGGGTGGGTGTTTGTATATGCACCCTGGGCCCCACCAAAGCTCGGGAAGGCGGCACTCAGCGAGAGCATCTCACCCACAGGAGGCCAAAGGCCGTTTGCGCGAGAGGGTGGAGCCGGCAAACGCACTGGGAAAGATGCTTGCATCGAGCTACAGAATCGATCCAAAGCGATTGACAGGCCAAGCCGGCACGTCAGCACGGCGTCCGGGATGCAGCGCTGCCTGCCCCTTCAGAATGCCCCCCCGCCCCCCCCGTCTCTGGCTTCAGCGGCCTGCGGAGCGCAAAACATGCTCTTGGCACAGGGCCATCCTGAGTTCCTGCAGCCTGGGAGCACGTCAGCCCTGGCTCTCCTTCACAGCCCTGCCTCGCTCCGATCGCAGCAGCAAGACCGGTTCTGAAAGAGAAGAGCTGGTTCGGTCCAGCTGCCACAGCCAGCGCCTTCCTTCAACACCCGGCACAGTGAATACCGCGAACAACTCAGCCATCACACACATGCCCTGGACTGTGAATGAGCACCGCTGGCAGATGAGGCCCATGCTCCCCAGGCCCCTTCCCAGAGGTTCCGCTAAATGGCCTGGTATTTAAATTTTTATGACACAGACTTTCGGGTTTAATTTTTAAAAGGGAGGCGAGCATCTCGGGGAATCCCAGCGGTAAAAATCAGCACGCACGGTTCTTTGAGGACAGGGAAGGGGCTGCCCTGCTCCAAATGTTTTGTCCTCGTGGTTCGGTTCTGTCTTTCACACCCAGAATGCTCCTTGGCCTTAGCCAGGGTTCAGAAAAGAAAGCGAACACAGTTTCCCGCAAGTGGAAGGCTGACAAACTGGAAGGAACGAGTTTGTTCAAAGAATAGTCTAGAAAGAAGCAAAAGGTCACTCACTTGTTCCAAGGGAATGACCAAGAAGGAGCCCCCTCCGGCGCTTTCCGTTACTATGGCGAGGAATTTGGTGTTGACTGCACAGAAATGGTTGTCATGGACGTTCTTGGTGATTGGAATCCCGTCGAAGCATTGCTCTCGGTTGGCCACTTTGCCGTAGACGTTTCGGAATTTGGAGCTGCGATACTGCGGACGCCATGACATCTGCTGAGCAAACACACCAGACTTTTAGCGCCGGTGCCAGCTGCAGACAGCACCGGGTGATTCCCACACGGAATGCAAATTGGCAATAGATAGCAATGTGGGCTTGGCGGGGAATTTGGAAATGGAGGATTCCCCGTGCGTCTTGGGTGATCGGCACTGGACAATTTTCAGTTTGCATTCAAATTTTTTGATGCTCCAGAGCAGCCTTCCCCAGCCCTTCATATATGTCAGATGACCACTCCCAGCATTCCTGGCTACTGGGGCTGATGGGAACTGAGGTCCACACATATGGAGGGCATGAGGTTACAGAAGAAAGACCTAATTAAACTTATTTTAGTTATATTTAGTAAACAACCTCACTTTAGAAAAGCATCTTGTGTCAATTTCTGTCCTGGTCCACCACAAGTATTTGCCCTGAAATATTTGGCAGGGGAGGGGGATTAAAGCGTACCACATGTGATTTAAATCCTGCATTGCACAAACACTTTTGTTGAGCTACGTGCAAACAAAATACTATAGTGTATATTTTTTTTACATTATTAAATTTAAAGAGAAGCTACTCAAAACCGTTGACATACCAATAAGTTCCAGCTACCCAAAGTCATTCATCCACAACACTGGAACTTGCTGAGTATCGTATTTGCAGCTGGCCTCCGTTTGTTATCAAAATCAATGAACTAAGTGACATTTTCTCTGGGAAACACCCTGCCCCATGTCCCTGGAAAAGGGGAGACACCTCCCCCCCCCCACGTATGAGACAGCAGTAGAAGCGCATTGCTGGATCAGGTCTACCCGGAGTGCTGGCTTCCCACGACGGCCCTTCACCCGACTCCAGGCTTAGAATTGGGCCGCCCAGAGGCCGGCCTTGGCGAAGGGGAATCGGACCTCTTGCGGCTTCAGCCTCTGCGGAAATCGGCTCCCCTGCCTGCTGCAAGGAGCCCCCATGCCAGCTGGGCATCCCCCGAACAATGACCTTGTGAGGTGGGTCGGGCTGGCCCGGAGTCACTCAGGTGGCCCCCTGAGGGGGTGGGGACTTGAACCCGGATCGCCGAGTCCCAGACCAGCGTTGTCGCGGACCGACATTTGGTGTGAGTCAGAGTACACTCATGCGACACACCCCTTCAGTACCCTTCGAACCCTTCAAATTACACTCGCTAGCTAATTTCCAACTGCTCTTTTGTACTTTCAAAATAATGGGGAGCCACATGGGTGGGATCCAGGCTTAGTTATGGGTCAAAAAGACCCACGGGAACTGACAGGGCAAGTGCTGATGTGTCAGTGGGCTTACTCCAATTATGACTCACTCTGGATGCAATTCGACACGTTCTGTGGCCAGCGCATTTGTAATCAGTTGCAGGCGACAGTCACTGCGTCTGGGCACGGGGTGGAGCCGACGGTCACGGCCCATCGCATTCCTCCACCTGCAAACTGCCCTCATAGCTTTGTAGTGTGGAAACTGCACCAAATTTCCCAGCTTCCGTCTGGAGGCAAGACTAGAGCTTACTCTGCCCACTGCAAAACTCCAGGCAACAGTGTCTTTAAGAGTCTTTCTTGCCTTTCAGATCTATTTATTCTGGATGTGTAGCAAAACAGCCTTTGATTTCTGGGGAGGGGTGGCTGGCAGGGGAAAAAACCCCACCCACCCCAGATTTCTCCCATCCATTTGTGACTCTCTTGATGGGTCTGACAAAGGAAGATTGAGTTGAATCGAGAAAGTTCCAAATCAGTATATTTATGATTCAAACTGCTACCATTTTAATAAATAATTTTCACCTGGGGAGAGAGAACTATACATCAACAATTCCAAATCCACTGGGAAGTCATTCCATTTATCAATCAGTTTGCTGTATCCTGCATCTTGAATGGTTCGTTTATATCCTGCCTTATCCATGTTCAGAAAAATTATAATATCAAAGGCCATTTCCTCTCCTCTCTTGCTTGTCTTGCATGTGAAGTAGCTTGATTTTTGTCATCCTGTTTTGTTCAGCTGTTAATGCTCAGAGATCGGAACTGCCTCGTCTGTTCTCCAACTCCTGGGCAGGAAGCAAGTTTCTAAACTAATGGGAGGCGAGGGGTGGGGGGGTCTCAGAGAGAGTTTGATCCAGAGCAGAGCAGGCTTTCCACCAGCCCCTTCTGCCCAATTAAGCCCAGTGGAGGGTGGAAATGTAGGAAGAAATCCGGCCTGCCCAACGATAGTCCAGTACCCAGATAGTTCTGGAGGTATCCACTTCACATTCAAGCTCTCCTTGTTCGCTTTTCCAGAGCATTCGAGAGAAAGGGCGAAGGAAGCTTCTGCCCTGTTTGGCTCTCCCCTCCATGAAGGTTTGGCAGTCGTGAAACTTACCGAAGCATCCAGGTGTTGTTTGCGAGCGAAGCAACACCGCAGTTAGCCTTGATCAGCAAACCGCGGGTTGTTGAGAACATGGGCAAGCGGGCCATGTGTGCGCACTCTCCCCCTCGTGCATGGCAACCCACAGGTGGCGGAAGCCACAGGCTGGTGCTCTGTGCAAGCTGGGCCAGAGCCCTCGCTTCAGAAATGCCAACGGAGAGTCCCAAGCAGTGCCTTGGGCGGGCCGTGCTCGCCTCCACGTGGTGCATTTCCTCTGAGGGCCGCAACCAATACAGGAATACTTTTCCTGGTGGAGTCAAGTGAGATCCGAGCAGAGCTGTTTGGAAAAGCCCCCACACGGCCACGGTTTGGTTGACCCATGTTTGGGCACGATGGCACACCGGAACGACAAGGCTGCCTCAAGCTGAGTCGTGCTGTCAGCTCCTCTAGCCCAGGGCTGTCGGCACGGGCCGGCAGCAAAAGTTCTCTGAGGAGAAGGTGGGGACTGGACCCAGATTCTCTGCCCTGCATTATACAGGGCAGAGTATCTGATACTCAGTGACCCTCAATTTAGCCCAAGCAGTAGCTTTGGATGCCGTTACTTTATGATTTATGCACCCACCAGCTATGTTTTCTAGCTGATTAAAACATTAAAAGAATAGCATAGTGATGCAAATATTTGAAAGAGTAAAATGCCACACAACAAGACAGGCACTGCAGGCTAGGGAAATATATAGATGTAGAAGAGCACTGCCCTGAAAACTTTTGGGGTTTTGCCACCCCAGGGACCAGCCCCTGATTCCCTGCAGAAATGCTCGAGAAAGGAGAAACTCCCCCTGGCAAACTTCCCCCAGACGGCACTCTTAAAAGCACCAGAGGTGTGTGCTTCTACACGTTCTAGGCATGGGGCAAAATATCTAACAGAACAAAAGGTTCGCAAGCTGCTGCACGTCCAGGAAAGGGGCAGTTTAGTTGTGATCCCACCATCTGAACCAGCTCACTAACTGGGCTGGGACAACATAAAAGCCCACACTCAAGGGTTGCACGTGGGTTGTCACTGGACCATGAGTTGCTGTGCTGTCTGAACTCTGCCACGCTAACAAACCACGGTTTGCTGCTGGGTTGTGTAGTTAACAAACCATAATTTCTTGGCATGGCAGGCTTCAAGCAACACAACAATCCATTTGCACAGCAACCTACCATCAACCCATCTGCCACCCGAGTGGTGTCTTAACCCACCCAGAGTCACCTGTCCTGAGCCCGGTTTCCCGTTCCTTCCAGTGCGTCATTGTTCATATTTTAAGCCTGCTGTTTTTGCTGCAAGCCCAGCAGAGAGAGGGGTCAGGGCGCCTCTTAGGGGATTGAAAGATTATCCCTCATTAATGTTTTGAGAAGTGCCCATCTGCTGCCTGGTAGCCTCGCTGGAACTGTTGATATTAAATTGCGTATTTTGGCAATATATAAGAATCTGGTTTGTGGCATGACGATCGTGGACGCTGGCCGCGGTGCAGGCCAGCTTTCGTTCTTCTCTCGGCGTGGCGACTCCTCTGTTTGCACATCTGAGGCGACTGGCTTCCCCTTTGATTCCCAGAGCATTTCTTTCTGGGGTCCTGCCCGTTTTGCTGGGACTGAAAAGCCAAGGGCTTTGGCACTGGATGAGCACCTCCAATCTCAGGGATGTTAATTAAAGGATGCTTGAAGCCTTGCAGCATCCCCCCCGCAGCCCCCGCCCGCATTTCCTTCCAGCCAGCGAGGAAACCGGTGCAGCTTTCATTGTCGCGCACTGAACTCTTTTGCCTCCTGGATGGCCAGAGGAAGGTGGGCACAATGGAGGGGGCCGTGCACACGCCACATTTTTAAAAAAGTGTTTCCTTTCTTGGGGGCTTTCAGGGTCCAGACAATGAGCCCCTCCTGGGTTTTCTCCAGAGAGGAAGCCTTCTGCCATTCTCACCCTAGAAGTGACAGGGACACTGTATCCCATCCCTCTGAGCAAAATGGGACATTAGTGGGGCTCACTCTGCCCCACAAAAAGGCAAAACTGTCACATCCCCGCCCCCCGCCGTCCATTTCCCATTGTTCTTCTCTCCCCGCCCTCCATCCTACTGCTCTCCCATTGCTTGACTGGGCCTGCTTGGCAAAGGTCCTGCCGTTGGCACTGTCCCCCATCCCCTTTCCTTTTCAGAGTCTGGGGGGCTCAAGGAGATGCCAAGACAAGTCCCTCCAAGCTCCCCCTTTATTCCCCACCCTGGAAAACACCCGCGATGAAGGCAGGGCAGATCCCAGCTGCACAAGGGCTGCTGTCCACCAGGGCTGGCCAACATTCGCGATGGCTTTCCTCTCCCCACTATTCGTATTCGTTTTCCCGCCGTGTGCCTTCCTGGCACACCTCATCCCCAGCGCTCCTGCTTCGCAGGGACCTTCCAGACGTCCCCTCCTTTCCCCCAAGTTCCACCAGGAAAGCTTTTGTTCGCCTCTCCATCATCAGTCAAAGCAGCAGAGAGGACACAGTGGGAAGCCGGGCCTCCTCTCCAGCCGCGGAACAGCGTGTGGCGTGATTGTCACGGAAAGGAAGGCTTGAGCCCCTTCCAAGCAAGGCAGGCCCAGCGGCGCCCCCCTGCAGCGAGAACAGGGGCGTGCGAACGCGGGGGCCTCCGACCAAGCCGTTCTCCAGCAGAGAGGAAGGTCGATGCCGTCTGTGGGAATATCGATTGCCCACTGAGCCAGCGAGGAGGCAGCTGGGACCGTCCTTGCAAAAGCCACACCGGCAGCGGGGTTCAAAGCAAGGGCTCCTGGGCCATCCAGACCCACCACCTGTCCTGGGACAAGGTCCAGCCGAGACTCGATTGCTCATGCAGAGAAGTTCTCTGCAGTGCACCTCCCTTCCTTTCTTGTCCACCGGATGGGCCATCGCCAGACAGCGAGCAGCTTCCATGGAAGGGTTCTAAAAGCCTTCTTGTGAAAAGCCACCGGACTGATGGAATCCAAGATGTCCCCTCAGGCTCTGTAAGATTGCAAGCTCTTTGGGGCAGAGAGTGTTTCTAAAAAACCGAAGCTGGGCTCACGTGACATGCTAAGCCACCGTATGTGAGGCTAACACGTTCTCTGGAGCCCAAAAGCATCCTGCAAGGAGGTTTACAAGCCTTCCTTGGTGGCTGATACCCCCGCCCGGCCGCCACCATGGCTTGCAGCGGGGTGTCTTAACCTCCCCGTTGTTTACCGTGTGGTTTGCATCTGAACAACAGGCTAAGCCACGGTCGAGGTGCAATGCTATAGGGACCCTTGCCCAGAGGGCAGAAAGGGCGGCTGCTCTGCCCTGAATCTGTAGCCAGTTACGGCCGGCACAGTGCAAGCGGCTCTTGGGCCCCTGCCATTGGCTCGCGCTGAGCTCCTGCGGACCCCAGGGGACACGGGACCCCACTTTGGGGCTTGGGGAGTGGAGGAGGGGGCCGTCTGGTCTTGCTCCTGAAGCGGAAGTGAAGCCAAGCGGGGACTGCTGCAGACACGACCCTCGGAGCGGCCTGGGAGTCTCCCGAAGCCAAGCAGGGGATGCTCTGTGCACGCAAATCATTCTGGCAACCTCTTTGGCCTCTTCCCGTGGACGGAGGAGGGAAAGTGGCATTCTAAAGAGGAGCCGGCTCATCTCACTGCTCTGTGACCCATTCAGGGAGAGGCCTTCCCAACACCAAAAATAACTGGGCCAATCAATGCTTCGTGCGCCCAATTAAAGGCTTCTGGAACAAAAGGGAAGCAAACACCAGAGTTCAATGACGGCCCTTCTGGGAGGGCAGAGAGGCACCAGGCGCTCCCTGGCCCAGCGTGTCCCCCAGGCAAAGCGCCTCGCCCAGCAAGAGCAAGCTTAGTAACGGCAACGGGACATAAAGGGGCCATGGGCACCCTTGCCGGAGGGTCGGAAGGGGGATGCCAAGGGCGCACTCCAAGCCAGGCTCCCACAGCACGGCCTCGCCCTGGATTGCACGAAGAGCCATTTCCAGCAGCCTTGGATTCAAACGCCTTCAGTACAGCCTGGTCTGCGGTCACAGACACATGGGAAAATCCAAGAGGGAAGCCTCACCTCGCTCTTAAAAGGCACTTTTATTTCCTTATCAAAACCCTTTCAGAAGAAGGATGCGCACGAGGCATCTGCCACAAGACAAAAACGCTGGCCCTGTGCAGGCAGAACAAAATACAAATGCATTTGCGACAGAGAAACACAGGACAGGGGGAGTCTGGTTGATCTCATGAAGGTCCCATGGCAGGGTTCACAGGAGGGGGTGCTGGGGAGATGCAGGGCTGGGGATCGCCATCAAGAGGGCCCCGTCTCCGGGCACCGCCAGCCTCACCTTGGCCGATCGCAGGGCAGACCGCCAGGGGAGTCGGGCTGGTCACGATGCTCGGGGAGGCTCAAGCGCACAGGTGGACTTCCCGCTACTCAGCCCTGGCCTCCAGGCCCCCAGCCGTGCCAAAGCCCCCATGAACCACAGCAGAGGGCGATCAGAGGCAGAGCAGACCAGCATGGCGACAGAGACCCGCGGCCAGCCGGCCGAGCCAGATTGCGGCCCTCGCAGAGCACAGTGTTTTGGGGAAAGCTCTCATGCGCCAGTTCAGATTTACTGAGAGGGAACGGAGCCGGAGTGCTTAAGGAGCCCGAGTCCCAGCAGGCTGCCAGCAGACAAAACCGCTCTCTGTCCCTCCGCAAGATTATCCTGGGGGAAGGGAGCCCTGCTCAGCAGCAGCAGGAGAATCGCCCACCACGGCCCCCCTTCCCTTGCTTTGAAAAGGTTTTACTGGGGCTCAGATGGGCAGGCGGCTCCTAACCCAGCCCCCTTCTCCATCTCTTGAGTGACAAGGAAGAGCTGCTTGGGGATGGGCTTCAACGGGCCCGCGGAGCAAGCCAGAGCTGCAACCGAATGTTGCAGTGCCTCCTCGTGGGGGTGCTCCTTGCAGGAGCCCTGCGGGCAGCGTTGCCCTTCTCCAAGGCTCAGGCTGGGCATTCCTCTCCTTGCTCACTGTCCAGAGGTGATTTGCGTTCATAAGAGCTGGTATGATGGAGTGGTGAAGAGCCTGGGGCTGGGACTCAGGCGTTCCGGGTTCAAGCCCCTGCTCAGCCATGGAGCCAACTGGATGACTCCGGGTCAGTCACAGACTCTCAACCAGCCTACCTCACAGGGGTGTTGTTGTGGGTATAAGACTGAGAGCAGCAGGAGGAGAATGTTGTAAGTTGCTATGACTTCTTTAAGAAAGAAAAAAGGTGGGATATAAATCTAATAAATAAATAAATAGACATGCTATCGATATATGGCCTTGATGAGTCTCCTGCGTTCTCATGTTGATGATAAGTTTTAACAAGTGTCTAAAGAATAATAATGCCTGCAGTGATTAGTTTTGCCAAGAGATTGGTTTAAAAATAATAAAAAAATAAAATGCAGAAAGGAAGCAGCGGGAATCACTCGGTGCTCTGTTCAGCGCATTTCTACCTTCAGACAAGCAAGCTTTTTGTGTTGTGGTGGAACCTGTTCGAACGGTGAGAACCGTGGGACAAAGGGAACGTGTGTCTGCGTCTCCGGTACCTTTCTGCCCAGGTGCAAGTACAGCAAGGAGCTGGCAGATCTTCTGCCACCGTGATGTGGAGATGATGCCAAGCCACAACAAAGCAGCGCCCTGGTACACAAATCAAAATCATCAAAAGCAAAAAGCAAAGTCAAAGCAAAAGCTTTTGCCAAAACAACAACTCTGCATGTTTCAGAAGAATCCAGGCACTTAAAAACAAAGAAAAATCGATCTTAATTCTCAGAAAGTGGCAGAAAAGTCTCCCACCCTGATCCGTTGCTGAGTCAGAGATGTTCATGGCCGAAGGACTCTGCGCCGCGCCAAGCGGCGGCACCCATGGCCTTCCGAGGGGTCAGTTCATGCCAGCCCCGCCATGGGGAACGGACTGGGCTGGGACAGAGAATCCAGCAGCACTGCCGAGTGGCGCCTGCCCCGGAGCACCCACAAGGTTAGCGGCCTTGGCCCCTGTTGGATTCAGTAGGAATCGCTTGTCCGGGCGGCTGGCATGGCGCTGCTGCGCTTTCCCGGTGCTCGTGTCCCTTTAATGAGCAGCTTCCTCCTCACTCACCTCTGCTACGAGCCAGCCTTTGTTCCTCCTAGCAGACCCACGGTGGCATCCTGCATTTCCTCTCACCGCGGTGCCCATTCTGGCTCCAGAATGAGGCTGTTCTTTCTCATGAGCACAGATTTGCCATCACAATAATACACATCAGTATATTGAATTAACGTGTAATTGCTCTATCTGCCAGGGAAGAAACCAATAATTATAGTCCCCTGCCCTGAGCAAGGAACAGGAACTGACTAATTAAGGGCAATCGGGAACGCCACAGCCAGGCGCATGGACAGGAGGAACGGATTTGCCGCTCACAGAGGAAGATGCGAGGAGACCTGCACACAGAAGCAGGGATTTGCTTCAGTGGAAAGGTGTGTTTGGGTCTGGCCTGCCCACCTGCCAGCAGGCCAGCGGCGGCTCTGCATCTGCTCCCCTGCCTGGCGAATTTAAGGCTCCCCCTCAGACGGAAAAGCTCCAGGCGCAACTTGAATGGGATGAATTAACCCACATGAGCCCTGCCTTCAGGCCCTCAGTCGAAGAAGACACGGCAGATGCAGAGGAGGAAGAGCCTGGAGGACGAAGAGGGGGTGTGGGCTAGTGGAAGGGACTTATCCATCCTGCACATTCGGCGTGCCCCTCGGCACAGCTGCGTCCTCTGGCCTGGCCCCGTTTGCCAAGCCGCAGGGAGGGCAAGCAGACCCCCGATGGGTGGAGGCTGGCAGAACCCGAAAAGCCTTCCGCACGCTGTGGGGCGCGAGGGAAGACGGGGAGGGCCTGGGAGGAGGCGCCCCCGCCAGCACCGGGCAAGCCAGTGCCCCCAGCCGCACTGCCCGCGGCCGTGCCTCCCTGTCCAGGGTGGTGCCGCAGGTTGCCAAGGAAGGCCAGGCCGGGACGGCCGTGCCCCAGACCCTCCTGCCACGCAGCAGGCGATCGAGCAGGGAAGGCACCCATCTGCTGGGAGGGCGGTGCTGCTCTCTACACAGAAGCGGAGAAATGCAGCGTGAGGTCATGCTGACCTCTCGTGTGAGGCGAGCCCAGCCGATGCTCTGATGCTCTGAGTTCATGAAAACTCCTGGTGGCGACAGGAATGTGGCCCGCCTTGGCCAAGAACCACGTCCCCAGGGTGGGAAAGGGCCCCTCTCCCTCCTCTTGAACTCCCCAGATGCAAGAGGGGGACGGACCGGACCAGCATTCTTCTGTTTATGATGCAGGGCAGGACCATGGCTCCTATTCAGCTGCAAAGCAGGACCTGCCAAAATTCTGGACTCTCTCAGGCCATAACTCCCCGCCCAGCACCATTCTCCCATGGGAGCGTTTCTCTGGCCCGAGGCAGGACCAGCTGCTGGCTGCTGCCAGCTCCCATTGCCGGGAAGGGGCGGCGGTGGCTGGTTTCAGCGTGGGAGCCGCACTCAGAGCACGGGGGAAAGAGCCCTTCCCACCTTCTTTGTTTCATGGCTGGGCTACAAGCCGATCCAGGGCACTCGCAAGGCCCAGAGTGGCTGTGCCGGCACTGAGCCGGACAGTTCCAAAAGGATCCCTGCATCCCCACGGGGGGGCGGGGGGGAGCTGCGGGAGTCGCTGGAGCAGGAGGGAAGTGGCAGGAGAGAGTGCGGAGGGCTCCGTGCCAGTCTGCTGTTCCGCACAGGACGAGTCCAGGTGGGCCGCTCCGAGGGGCCGTGCTGCGAGGAAGGGGACAGGGGAAAGTGGCCGCTCCTGCAGGAGGGCCGTTCCCCCACGCGCCGCATCCAGCCGGGCACAAAGAGAGGCACCTGCTTTGTCACCCAGGAGGTGAACGGGGGGAGCTTGCCGTTTGCAATGCTGCGCTGGCCTGGCTCGGATGAGCACATGAAGACGTGCCGCTTCCTCGCCGTGACTTCTGTCCCTGCAGCCCAAGAGCTGAAGGGATCCCAGGGAGGAGGTGGCCGTGGCCGCTTCTGGCAGCATGGTCTGCTCTGGCCCCCCTCGGCTCTTCCGCCCCTGCACAGCCAACGGAAGCACCCCCTTGCAGCAGCTGCCGGGCGGGGGGATGGCCCTCCCTTGCAGGATGCAGCTCAGCGCTGCAGGGCTGGACCGGTGCCAGGAGAGCGAGCCCAGGGCGCCGATCGCAGACGGGCTGGAGCTGCAGTGACCGCTCTGCCTTTGGAAAGGCGGAATCCTTGGCAGCAGGAGGGAGGGAGCGGCCCCCCGCCCCCCGCCCGGATGTGGCGGACAAGCAGCCATTCTGTCCTGTCTGTGGGAAGCTGACATGATGCCAGCCCCTCTGACCTTGAGCAGCAGACGAGAGACGATGGGGCAGCCCCAGGCGGGGGTGTCCATCGAAATCCCCACCCCTGGAGGAGCCTCTGAGTGAGGACTCACGGGCACTGGCACCATGTGCCACCTGTGGAAGACTGGAAGTCCCTTGCCGGGAGATCCCCGGCGCTCATGTGGCGAAAAAGGCCTCCGACAAGAGACCCGCCAAGCAGGGCCATCTCAGTTCTATGGCAGCAGCCCCACGGGCGACGAAGGCAGGGCGCGAAGGCTGCGATGCCCCACAACGCTGCGGGGATGCCCGTCGAGCGCAGCAGGGCCCGCTCCAGAGCAAGCAAGCAGAGATCATGCTATGATAGATGTGTGTAAGCAACAGGTGCGCACACTGCACCCAGATTTTGAAAACCCTTCTTCCTTTCTGCATTTGAATGCCACTAGATTTCCTAAGAACCATAACGACAGTTAAAAGCCCTTTGAGGCCCTTTCCCTCATTTCCAGCACTCCCTGTCTATCAATAGTGGAACTCAAAAGCCACGAGCAGCGGTTGGTTTCGAAGATGCAATGACGTACACACCCATGCCGCCGTGGGGAGCCTGGACTGCTTCTGCATGAGGGGCTGAAGCACAGCCATGAACACCACCCCGCACCTGGCTCTGGGTCCCCCCCACCCCCAAGCCCTAACATGGATGCCTTCAGGGAAATAAGAAAAGATGGTGCAGAAGCTGAGATTTATCCATGGCTAAACGGAACTTCAATGCTGAGAGCTGGGCACTTCTGGGATGCAAGTGTAATCGGTCGATCGATTGATCGATCAAGCAGATGCCGGAGGCTGCCCAGGAGAGCAGCGTCCTGGGGCGCCCGGCCACTGGACCGGGAGGCTTGAGCAGGGCTGGGGGTCGCTCCTGTGCAAAAGGCCTGCCTCCTCCTGCAAGTGGCGCGGGTTCTCACAACCCCAAACGGTCCAGCGGCAAGAGGGTTGCCGGGCCACATGCGTGTTTTTCACAGGTTGGCTCTGGCTTGCGGGAAGGACGGTGCCGTTCTTCTCTCCGGGCTGCTGTGGCTGTGGCTGTGGCACTTGCCCGGGCCTGAGCCACGGGGGGACCCCGCTTGCGGAGGGCCTGCACGGAGGCCCAGCGCTCTGCCCGGCCAGGGGACAAGGGCCCTGTGTTCTGGGCCGCCCCCCGCCTACAGCTCAAGGGCAGGTTAATCACAGCACCTGGCAGCATCATAAAGGCGGCACCGGATTTGCTAATTACTATCGAGCTGCTTCGCACCGTAACACGGAAGTTCACTTGAACCCGGTCAGAGCAAGGACGGCTGGGGAAACTGAGTGGTGACCTTTTTGTTTATTTCTTGCTTTCTTAAAATCGCTTCACATACATATTCTCCTGCAGCCCCGTGTAACTCTGTAGCCTCTTCCCTTTGTTAGAGAGGTGGGTTGGTCAAGCGAAGAGTGTGCAAAGCGAGGCCCCCAACTTTACGGGGTTCTGTAGGGTCACTCGGCCTGGAATCCTACCTGCGTTTGCTTGTCAGTCCCTCTGAGCTTATTTCCGGGCGTGCGGGTGTGAGACTGCATTGTGACTTGCGTCGGTTTCGAACAGCCAGTACGGCAAGGTGGTCAGAGGGTTTGCCTGGGGACCTGGGAGATCCGGGCTCGAGCCCCGGCTGGCCATTCTGGGCTGGCCGTTCACCCTCAGCCTGGCCTGCTTCACAGGGTTGTTGTTGTGAGGATACAAATGGAGTGGTGGAGGACTACAGAAGTCTCCTGCGTTCCTTGCAAGTGAAAAAAGGAAGGCTAAAGATGCCGGGCAATAAAACAGCGACAACGATGAGAACGGGAGGGAGGGAGGGTGTGTCAAGACGGCAGGATGCTGAAGCCCCGGATGCTTGCAGCAGCGTCCAGCACCCGCCGCGATGGCGTGAGGCCACCCCCTTTGCGCCTGCAGGCAGGGAGCTGCTCACCGGCCTCCCGTACCTGGCCAGCACCTGGCAGGGCTGCTGCTTGCGTGGCAAGTCCAGGGCAGACCCACTGGCTTGGGCCCCACCTGCTCAGGTACGGAAAGCCAAGCTCCTGCCGAGAGCTTGAGCACACCCAGCTGTGCAAGGCCTTCTGTGTCACAGTGCACCGAGTCGACACCAAGCGGGCCGGGGGCCGAAGCCTTTCCAGCCAGCGGGAAGAGCCCCCCGTTGCATCCCATGCGGCTCAAGCTGGAGCCACCACCAAGCCGAGATTCAGCGGCTTCTGCAGCCATGGCAGCCTTCGCCCTCGCGAGGCCACAAGCCGCAGCACGGAGACGACCGGTGCAGGGTCACGTGAGGAATGCGGAGCGCATCCAGGCCGAGGGCTGCCTCCTGGCCCATCTGGAAGCTTAGCGTAACCTAATTCCCAGCAAATCCTGACGCAGGTGGCTGCATGTTTAGCCGGAGCTCCGTGCTGCGCAGCATCCAGGACTGACACACGCCTGTGAGAATGGCGGGGCTGAATCTGGCCCTCCGGCTGAGCAGCCCCTCTCCCAAAGGGGGGTAGCGGGACCGGATTGTCTCATTTTCCATCCTGGAAACAGGCAGAGCAGATCCTCTTGGTGGCCACAGCCTAAGCCCTCGCCAGAACACGGGGGACTTGGCCGGGGGGCCCGTGGCGTGAAGCGGGGGGCGGCACCTTCCCAGGTCCGCCAACCCACCACGCCGGCTGCACAGACGTCTTCTGCCCCGTTGCCGACGGGCAGGCTGGAGACGCACACAGCGTGACCCTGCCAGCGCCCCAGCAGGATCGACCTGTCGCCCTGGACTGCTGAACGGCTTTTTGCCTGAAGCGCTCGGACACATGGATAATTCCATAATTTAAGTCCCGGCCTAACCTCCAGTCTTCTTGTGTACCTATTATTAGCCTCGGCAGGTAAATAGTCTAAGTTTAAACAGTCGCTTCTGCACCACCGGAGAGCCTTCTTCTCCCTGCACATCTGGGTCCTAGTGAATTAAGCACACGCTGTGCATTGATCCATTTAGTGGCAGAACTTCAGGAAGAGACACGAGTGCTGCCCTGACCCTCCACCCCGTTCTTGCCTGCCTGCCTGCCTGCCTGCCCTCCCGCTTTGCAGTCATTTGGCCCGTCTCTCCTTCACGGGAGCCCACGCATTGTGGCTTGGGGCAGCAGCAGAAACAGAAAGGGGGCAGTGTCAGGCTCACTGCTTGGACACACTTTGCGAAAGCATGGGTCAGGACCAGAAACACACACAGATAAGGAAGGGGGCAGGTATAGCAAGAAAGAGGAGGAGGGAGGCGAACGAGGGAAACCATGGAAGGTTTGCTGGGTCTCATCCAGAGGCTGCGTACGCACATCCACCATCAAACACGCATCGGTGCCCTTACCGGGGAATCTGCGTGGCGCACAAGATCTCCACAGATCTGTCCATTCACCTGATCCCGACTCTGGGGACAGGGCCTCTCAGGGCAACCTGTGAGCACAGGTGGCAAAAACAGCCACACGTTCGCAATGCGTCCATTTCCCTTCTGCCCCCTTTCAACAGGCCTGGCGGGTTTGCACCCCCATGGCAACCTGGTCCGAGGTGATGGTGGCGCCACAGGTGTGCACTGCGCACTGTGATGCTTCCCGCCACCCAGCCCACCCACAGCGCTCCTGGAAGCAGCGGCCTCTCTCGAGCTGGGATGCAAACGTCAGCATCTGCCAGCCCAGGCGGCCCGGGCCAGCCTCGACCTTTTCCGCTCAAAGGTGGCCCCGTCGCAATTGAGTATGGCCACCCTGAACCCCTGGCCACAAATCTACTTGCCAAGCCCAGATCCATCCCACAGATATTTGTTTTCCTGGGGGACTGCAGGGCAACCCAGAACTTCCCCTCTGTAGCAGTTAAGTTGGAGAGAGGGAAGGGCTTTGCATTGTCGATATAAACAAATCAGCACATGCAGCGTTTAGGCAGACCCATGTTCCACACATCTTTTAAGTGCGCCACAATACCCTTGGCTGTGGCTATCCATGCACCCATGCTCAGTGCAAGCCTGTGCAAGCAGTGCATGTTGGAGCAAAGGGTCTCCACCCCAAGGATGTCGTGTAGATGCTTGCGCTGCTCCTGGCTTTTCCTTCGGTTCCACATTGGAGTTCTGTGTCTTTCCCAAACGTTTTCTTATGCTGTGCTTTATTATTTTGATTCAGTGACCTTCAGCTATCAGACAGGAAAGGAATGGATATTTTTAGGCACATCCAGGTGAGCTTGGAGGAAGTGCACAAGGCTGCAAAGGATTCTGGGAGCCGCACACCGACGGTTGGCACCCCATGAAGGGCCCCTGGGTGCTCTGCTCCAGGTTGTATGATGCAGGCACTGGGACATGACGCAGTGCCCCAAACACCCCTTTGCATTCTCACAAAACTAAAGGCAGATCACAACAAACAGATTTCAGGGTCTCCTAAGCTCAGCTCATCATCCATTTCACAGCAGACCTTGTGCAGAAAAAGAGCAGAATCGATGTCGTGGGCCGATCCTTCCTTCCAGCAGGTGCTTGAAAAGTGGAACATTTGCCAATGTCGTTTGCCGCTTCAAAAGAAAGCATTTTATTCTGCACAGGAAGGTGTAAGGAGATGCCACTTCCTGATGGACCAGACCGAAAATAAATCGCATCTTTCTCAGCACGTTTCTGAGGTGCTCTTTGCGCTTTCCCCTGCGGCCCAGAGGTGAAGGACTCACTGGGCTGAAGGCGAGTGCCTGTCTGGAGACACTTTGGACGCAGAGAGATGCCCGTCTAGGAGACACTGTGCCCATTCTTTGTGCCTTCACAATGGGTTAGTCAGGCCTGATGAAAGACAAGGCGCAAGAGAAGAACTGTGCCAGGTCCCCCAAGTGCAGCGCCATGCCTTCCAGCGACGGAGGCGCAGCGTGCGCTGGTGTGGGGGGAGCACAACGGGGGCACGCCAGGAGGGCCTGCCGCGTCCGCGTCCCTGCAGGCCTCCGTCCAGCTCACCTTCACCCTCTTGGTCGTCGTTGCTCAGCAGTGCAGTTGCATTCGACTGTAAGCGACCTCGTGGGCCGAATCTCGCCACGCTTTCTGATCCCGCGCCACCTCCTTCAGCTGAACCAGGCTCCGCCCCACATCGTCTTTGAAGGAGTCTAACCCCCTCGCGTTTTGGTGACCTGCTTTCCTCTTGCCGCTGAGCATTGCAAGCATTAGAACTTTTTCCACTGAGCTAGATCACATGCCGTGGCCAAAATACAGGAGTCTCAGATTTGTTACCTAGCTGACCAGGGAGGCGGCTGGTTTCATATGCTCCAGCACCTGCTTGTCTGTGACTCCCACTGTCCATGGGATGTGTGGCAGCCTCCGCCAACACCACAGCTCGAATGAGTCCGTTTCCCTCTTGTCCAGCTTTTCCATTGTCCAACTTTCACAACCGCAGGTTGCAATGGGGAAAAGGTCACCACCCTATTTACCTTCTTGCATTTCTGTGTCAGATCTGCTCTTTTCTCAGACTGTCAGCTGGCCCTGACCTCATATTGTGCAGAGGCAATATGGCGATAAACCTGCACAAAATCATCCGGGATGACACACAAGAAGGTGTACAGTGCACTCAAGAATTTCCAGAGGGGTAGCAGCTGTTTCAGCTTGTTGTGGGAAAAACAGTGCAAATGGCACAAAGAGGGCACCGGGAAGGGTTATTGCGTGCACTTCGGTGGAGTGCAATCCACCTCTGCAGACCATGGAGGGAATTAGCCAGAGAAGCCTAGAAATGAAGTGCTGCTGGTCCCTGTGACCGGAAGAAGCCAGGGTGCCCCATGACGGCGGCTGTGCCGAGGGCAAATTCCAGCAGGGGCATCACGAGCTCCGGCTGCAAAACATCTCGTGTGTTCTTCCGGCCTGCGGGAGAAGGGAAGGTCGCCCATCCGTTCCAGCGGTCTCACCATCCCTTTTTCTTGTCCGCTGCCCGTGCTGAAACCCGCGCTCTGAATGTTTTCCCCGCCCCAGTGTTGGTGCAAGGTCCACGACTCGCCTGGGCAGTGTTGGCCCACGGTTGCGTTAAAATGAGGAAGTCCTCTCCGGAGGGCTTTTGAAAGACACCCAGCCCACCAACAGAAGGGGGGATAAGAAAAGGGGGCTCCCCTTGAGTCTTTTCACAGCCGTTTAATTGGCTCAGCAAGCCCCTGAAATACGAAGATTTTGTGTCACTGAAGGGGTGCGCTTGGCTAGGTCTTCAGCCCGCCAAGCTGCCGTGGGTGGGTCTTCCTTGCCAGCCGTGCAACTGCAAGTCCACGCCACAATTCGACCGGCAGCTTGCGCTCTCGGCTCCTTTTGCCTCTGCCGCCATTCGCACGTTGCCATACCAACCATCTTCACCAGGCTGCTCCGACTTCAGCCTTGCCCTCAGCGATCTGAAGGACCAGCGCTCTCCCCCTCCTCCCGAACAATGCTTCTCTTTGCGAACTGGAATGGGCAAGCAGTGCCCAGATGTTCCTCACCGTTACAGCATCCATTTACTGGCTTGTTCTCTCGCCCTAGAAGGGCCGAGTCACTGGGGGCTGCGCGAGCGTGCGTGCGCGCACAAGTTCCAGGAAGAGCAAGGCAGGAGTCACTGCCTGGACTGAACATCAGAAGGGGCTCACCTACTACTTCCCCCGCACCCCACCGAGGTGGTGGTGGTGGTGGGGGGGGGTAGGACATTCCTTCCCCTGAGTTGGAAGGTTGTCTGTTGCAGCCACTGCACGTGCTTGGCACCATGGGTGCAAAACCGAACACAGAGAGAGTTGTCCCTTGCCCCCAGCCCGGGCTCGTCTCTCACAAGGCTTTGCCAGTTTTAACTTAGGAGATTTCCTCTAATGAGCTTCATCTGCAGGCATACCTTCAGGGTGGGGGATTCCAGGTAATGGGATATTTTTAACACCTGTGCTATCTATGGCCAGCAGGTCGAAGAGGGTTAGACAACATCAACATCGTGGTGACATCGGAAAGCCTTTATCTAGCAACTTCTCCGAAGCTGTCTGAGGTCATCACTGGGGTGTCTCTGGAGTCCAAAACCTACTCCATGCCTTGCTTGATTTTGTAAGGAAAGGAGGAAGGCTCTGCACCAACAGCGGAAGCTTCCCTGTCCTTAAGCACAAAAGCACTGCATGACCTGCCGAGTCCCTCTCCGGAGGCTCCGATTTCTCCAAACACTCCTTTGCCCATTTTCAAACTTCTATCATCAGCCACAAGGGCTATAAACTTTTTTTTAGAAAACTATCTAAGGATAAGTACCCTTTTGTGCTCCTGGCCTGTGAAAGACCAGGACAGAAAGCACCATGACGCTGAACGCTTTGGGACCAAGGTGCAAGGGCTCTGGAAAGAGGGCTCCAAGCGCTGGCATTTAGGAAGCCTGGTGGGGTTAGTCCAACTCTGCCTCTTTCGTGGATCTTCCAAGGTAAGAGAAGGAGGACTTCAACAGGGACTTCTTTCCCTGACAGAATCTGGCTGGCTCCTACTGTCAAAGTTAACATCAGCAAGGTTAAGTTAATAATTTGAATGAAACGTTGGGAACTCACCAGACTTACAAGCACTGAAGGTAACCCAGGCCAGACAAAAGCACTCAGTCTGCCTGCAGAAGAGGTTTGGTTTCTATGGATTAATGTTTTCATAAGATGTACCGGAAGGCAGACAATGGATGGATCTTTGGATCACAAAACCAAGAGAATACAGTCAAGGAGGAAGGAGTTCGCTCTCACTTTTGAAAACACAAAAAAAAGTGACAACTTTTTGTTTTGTTTTAAGAAAATGCTACAAAACTTTGTTAATTTTCCCCCTGGGGCCATGCAATACAGCAGTAACGTTGGTATTGGAAATGGGAGTTACACTTAAAAGGCTGGAGGCCTTTGCTGGCCTGGAAGGCTTGAATCCGAATGCAGTTTCCCTTTCTTAAGCTTTTGGGGCTCAATCCACCCATGCAGGGAGACCTGCTTCCACCAGGCTGGCTGGATCCAGCTCCGGCAGCTAAGCAAATTGCAGCTTGCTGTCCAGTCCTCGAATTTGGCCGCCCGGAGGCAGGAACGCCGTGCTGCATCCAGGGGCTCTGTGGCCCTCTTTGGCAGGCCTCAGGCTGCAAGCTTCTTAGGGCTTTCCATCCAGCAGACACCTGACGGCCACCATCAAGCCTAGCAGAAGTCCATTTTAACTGGATCCTGTCTGGAACACCCCCCCCGCCCCCTGCAATGGAAAAATACTGACCCGCCGAGAACACTCAGGAGTGCAAACTTGTCAAGAACCGACTACACAAAGGCCGAAGAGGCTTGTGGTTTTCTTTCTGGCCTATATGCATAGGCATGGATCTGCAGAAACCTCTGTGCATGTGCAAAGGACTCCCACGTTACGTGGCAAGATGCAGGCTGGTTCTAATTGCCAGCGGGGTTCCTCGCTCTCCAGAGGGAATGTCTGCAGAGGACGTTCAGAGGACCGGGTGGGAGGAAAGGTGGCCCACACAGGCAAGGACTGCCGTTTTCAATAGTGCCCGAGAACATCTGCCTGATGTTAGCAGAGGACAAGGGCAAAGGGGTTGCAGACAAACCGTGCGCAAAACTGCCAGATTTGGGCCAGTCCTCCAGCTGCTTCGCCTGGTTCTTTGACTACGGCGGGGGGGGGGGGGGGAGACTCTCTCCCGGAAAATGGGCAACACTGCTGCAAACACCAGCAAGGGCAAGGCGTCCATCTAACACCAAGCCAGACTTCCGTTACAGCAAAAGCAGGAAGTGAGCTATCAGTGGGAAGAGAAGCCCAGAGGTGGGAAGGAGCAGCAGCGGCAAAGCAGCTGGCTTTCAGGTGCGCGCGTCGGGCTCTGGTTACTCGTGTGGCGACGCAGCCTCGGCGGAGAGGAGAGGCCAGCCGGCTCTTCCCACATGACGGTGCAAAACCTCCCGCCAAGCACGCACCCCGCAGACCCCCCCCCCCCGTCCAGACCCCTTTCCCCACAGGGGCACCTGGCCAGGACGAGGGACCTGCTAAACAGCCGCCCCGCTCCATCCTCCAGCCCGGCCCGCGGCCCTCTCCGCCCCCGAGCGCGGCGCGTTCCCAGGCTCCCACAGCGGCCCTGCCAAGCGCAGCGCGGAACCAGCCCCGGCTCGGCCGGTCTCGGCGGGCCATGCCGCCCCCCGGCGGGCTCCTTGCCGCGGCGCCCCGCGGAGCAGCGCTTCGCTCGAGCCCGGGGCGAAGGGAGCGGCGCATCGCCCGCTCCAGGGGCTTCGGGGCCGCAGGGCAGCGCGCCCGGCAGGGCCTGCCCCGTCCGTGCCCCCCGCCACGCGCCCGGCCCCGCTCCGCTCCGAGCCGCCCGTGGGGCCCTCGAAGGCGCGCAGAGCAGCCCCCGCCGCAGGGGCGCCTCTCCGCCCCAGGCTGCGGGCTCCCCCGGGAGGGGCGCGCCGTTGCCCCGCTCTGCTGCCGCGCAGCCAGGCGCCGAAGGGCAGCGCGGGGCGCTTTTGCGCGCGGGGGGCGGAGGCAGGGCGGCGGGCGAGGGGCGCCCGCGCTTCTCCAAGGGTTAAAAATGCAGCGCCGTCCCGCGCGCGCCGGCAGGTGGGCTTTGCCCTCGGCCCCGGGAGGCCCCCGCGCCCCGGGCTCGCGCGCTCCGGAAGGTCGCGGCGCCGCACCGGGAGAGGCCGCGGGCGCGAAGGGCGCGGAGCCCCCTCCCC
>NW_025336043.1:1252743-1309393 GCF_004798865.1 Varanus komodoensis
CCCCTGCGGGCAGCCGGGCCTGGCCACGGAGACGCGGAGCGCCGCGCCGCGCCGGGAAGAGGCCGCGCCGAGCGCCGAGCGCCGCCCGCGGCACGAAGCGCGGGGCCGGGCGGAGAAGCGGCCGGGCCGGCGGCGCTCCCTGGCGCGGACGCCCGTGCTCCGCGGAGCGGCTTTGGGGACTCCTCCGCCGGGGTCGCCTCCGGTTTCCCCAGCGCCTGGGAAGGCGCGCCGCGGCGTCTGCGGGACAGCAGCGCAGGCCTTGGGTGGCCGCGGCGCTTTCCTCGTCTCGGGCGCTGCGGGCTTGGCGCGCTCCCCCGGCCCTCCGTCCTTCCAAAGAGCCCCCGGGAAGATGACCATGACGATGATGATGGGCAGAAGGAGTGGGAAAATGGGGGAGGGGTCCGAGTGGGCACTGACCCCCCCCCTGCAAAAATGCTGTGCCAATTGCTCAAAGAAGGCCCGGAGATGGTTGTGGACCCTCCCTTGGGCGAGGGAGCCATCCAGGCCACCCCCCAGGAACCCCAGCCTCGGCCCAGAAGTGGAGGGTGGCTCTGTATCCCTGGCCCACAGCTTGGCCCTGATGGGCAGGGGGTGCCCATCGGGTCCAGCCTTCCAGCTGCCCCCCTAAATCCATTTCAGGCCACCTTTGGGCCTGAGGCAGCAGCGAGACTGGGGTTTCCTTTGCCAAGAGTGTGTGGGAGAGTGCAGCCACCGCCGATCCCCTCTGATACGGCCCTTTTCCGGATCCGCAGCCTGGCTGGGAATCAGGAGAACTCTGGTTCCTTTCTAGAGGGTTGTTCTGAGCAATCCCATTCCGTGTGGGGCTGCCCTTGAAGATGGCTCGGAAGCTCCAGAATGCAGCAGCTGGATTAACAGCCAAGCCCCAAAGATCGACACGTCAAAGGCCAGTCCCACCTGCTTGCGCTCGCTGCCTGGACGCTCCTGGCCTGCTTCGAGGTGCCGGCCTGAACCTGTAAAGCCTCACATGGCCCAGAAGTGCAATACCTGCTGGAGCACCTCTTCCAGCTGCAAGGGACCAGACACCGCAGTCAGCCTTTGGGACCTGCCTCCGAGCGCCAGCTTCAAGGGAGCTCAGAGAGCGGCAAAGGAGGGAGGGCTTTCCCTGTGGCCCCCCCACTATGGAATGACCTCCCCACTGTGGCACACCCGGCATCAGCCTTGCCGCCTTTGGGCACGAGGCTACAATGGCTCTTTACGCCAGTGCCTTTGCAGACGTGCTCGGATGTCCAGGGCTGGCTCATTACCCACGCCAGGCGTCTTCACAGGGTTCTTCTGCGTCCTTGCACGCGTTTTCAAGCCACTCCTAATTGTTTTGTTTTAAAAGGCTTGCGCTGTGGCAGGACTGCATGCTCGCTTGTTGCCTCGTTTGCACAAATCGTTGTGAACCACCCGGAGAGCCTTGCCTGTTGGGCTGAGCATCATCCAAGATCATGGAGTCCCCAGGGCGCCGCACTGCCCCCGGGGTAGCTGGGCTCCACCAGGGGCTGAGTACGGGTTGGGAGATGCTCCCCGAGCCGCCTTCTAGCCACGGGCTGAGAGTAAAGGTGCAGAGCAAAGAATAGCAGGGAGCGCAGCTTGCCGCTCCCGTGGCCTCGGGAAGGCCCCTTCAGCCTTGAAGAACGGCGAACCAAGCACAACAGCCAAGAGGCCTCCCAACATGGCGGGGGGGGGGGGGCTGTCAGGAGAACTACTGCAGATGTGATGCCAGAAAAGATGGCCCTGTGTCCCAGTCCAGCAGACCTGATCCAGCACCCCGAGTTAGGACGAGCTTGTTTCGTTCAGCAACCTCCATTCTGGAGCTGTGCAGGAAAAATCCCAAGGGCCAGCTAAATGCTGGGGATGGGAGAGACATGCCCCTTGGCTTGCGAGTTCGGGAGTCAGGCCAACTTTGCAATAATTGCTTGTGCCGGCTCTGGAAAGGAACAGAGTGTGTTCTTTGTTGCCCGTTATCAGGTGAGTCGATCCTGCTGCGGAATGTGATGCACGCTGGCCTAGGAGGCACCTGGCGGAGAAGAATTTCTGTGCTGGAATGTGCAGGATGACTGGACAGGGGTGGGTGGCAGGGCACGCAGAGAGGAAAGGGGCTGCATGGGGGCTGCCGAACTGCTGGGCGCAAGCAGCAGGAAGGAGGGGAAATCAAAACCCGGCAAGCTGGAGAGCACCAGATCGACTCTGCAGCAGAGTTAAGCAGCCCTCAGGGGCTCGTGTCCGGAGCCCCTGGGCCGGTGGGGGGCTTCAAGGAGCACCGTCACCCTGCAACATTCTCGGAGTTTGGTGGAAGGTCCAAATGCTGGCGTCTATGTGTAGCTTGCCCCGTATTCACATTTCTTTGATCAAAGTTCCTTCCACAAGGATTGTGGGGGAAGAGTTGGAAGAGCCCCACAAGGGTTTCTAGCAGGAATCCTCTCCCTGCTCTGGATCCAGGCGGTCCAGACCAGGGTTCAGGGAACGGCACTGTTCTGGTTGATTTGCTGGACGCTGAGGCCCAGGCAGGGGGGATTTCTCTGGCAGGGCTGGAGGTGTGCAGCGGACTGAGGTCTCATCCAGAGAAAGCGAGCCTCGTGGGCCCGTGGGAAGGCTGCTCTGGGATCTGTGAACCCATGTGGCTGCGCTCAGCTTGTGAGGGGGAGGCTGCCCTGGGGGTCCTCAGACTGCCCATCCACCCGCCTGGTGCCTCGCTGCCACAGGGACTTGGCCTCCGCTTGCCCTGGAGCTCGGGTGCCTGGCACCCACCACCGGGCAAGCTGCGCCTACGTGCTCCTAACTGGAATTGCCTACTCCAGGTGAAGAAGCAAACTGCAAAGCCGAACGTCTGTTTCCCAAGATGGAAGGGAGTTTGGACACGGTTAGAGGGTTCGCCCAGGCGATGCGGGTTTCACTCCAAAGCATCTGGAAGGCCACGAAGCCTTTCCCCATTCCGGCTCTGGGCTACGCACTCACCAGTGCCTGGAGCAGGATGTCTGCTCGGTATGCCGCCCCCCTGCCCCCCGCCACTCTGACCACTCGGATCCGGGCGAGGCGCTCCACCTGTGCAGCCGCAGGGCTTGTGCTGTGCGAGGTAGGGCAGCCCTTCTCTTCGCCTGTCCTCGCATTAGCCCAGCAGCGTAACACCTCCTCCAACGACTCCTCTCTTGTCTGTCAAGGACCTTGTACTGGAATTAATTAGCACGAATTAATTGGTCGAGGCAACCCAGCTCTATTTTCTTCTCTTTGGAGAGCACAGACAGAAGCAGTGCCAAGTGGGTTGCCCTTCGAAATTGCTTCCACTCAGCAGAAGTCTGATGGGACCTCCAGGCCTCCTTTCATCTTCCTGGCTGTTCGTGGGGGAGATGAACGTGTCCGCCTGAGGACGAGAGGCTCGGAAGATGCTGGGCTGTCACAACTTCGTTAAGATCCTGGAGGGTCAAAGGGCTCAGAGCAAAACTGCCCGCCCCCCCCGGGCTGCCTGTTGGACCCAGCAGCGACTGCAAGACATGTGCACGGCTGGCAGCTCGAGCCTGCGTCACTCCTTGCCCGAGATTCTGGAATGATTCCCATTTTTCCCCCCAGTTTATCTCCTGCCTTTTTCCTACAAAGGGCTCAAGGCGGCTTACATCATCTCTCCTCCTCCATCTTATCCCCACAGCAACAGCCCTGTGAGGTAGGCTGGGCTGAGAGTCTGTGACTGGCCTAAAGTCACCCATTGGCTCCATGGCCGAGCGGGGACTCGAACCCGGGTCGCCCGAGTCCCAGTCCCGTGCTCTTCGCCACTGCGCCACCCTGGCTCTCTTTGTTGGCTCAGGGATGTCCCGTCCCGTCATCGCATCACAGGGAGGGCAAAACCGAACAGACCCCTGCATGCAGATTGGATTAGGCGCCCCAAGCTGCTCTTTTAAGCCCCCGGTGCAGAGAGGAGTCTCGGGTTGGGCATCTGCCCGGTGTCTGCACCTGGGGACCCAGACACGGCCACATCTGCCATGGCACCAGCTCTCCCTGGGCTGCGCTGCAGAAGAGGCTGCTCCTTGGGGCCGGGAGCCCCCGGGTGGCCTGCAGCGCCCTCCACTGGCCTGTGAAAGGGTTTGTGCCAAGCGGTGCAGAAGGAATAAACCTGTGTGCTTGCAGTGCGGGCAGCGGGTCGTGCCAGCATTGCTTTCTTCCACATGTGCGCTGAGACCCACAGCTGAGGGGCCCCAGCAAGGCTGCTTCTGAGTGCTTGAAAGGGGCTTGGTCAAAGCCTGTCCTCCTCCGGCGAGTTGCACTCCAGGCCCTCACCTGGACGCTGCCTCCCGCGGGCTGGTTCCTCCAGCCAGGACGGCCAGCTCTGGCGGGCAGGAGGGGCTCCCTCTGGGGTTTCAGAGAGATGCCGGCGATCAAAGCCAGCCCTTTCCGCATGAAGAGGTGTTCCTTCCTTCTCTCCCCTCAGCTAAGTTTTCCCTGCAGGAATTCCTAAGGCACATGTTGGAAAGTGTCCCCCGCTGCCGCAGATGGGCAGCTTGCACATCTGTCTGGAACATGCCCAGGTGCTAATTCAGTTCACTGATGTCCCGGGAATTTCGAGGCCTGGACAGCCAGGTGTTCCTTCCTGCACCTTCCGCAATGCTACCTGGACTGGAATCCCTTTTGTGGGAGGTAGGGGCCCTGGTCCCCCTAGCCGGAGAGCCGCCTGGTGGGAGACCGACTGGCACTGCAGACGGAACCCGGGATTTCCTGCAAGCAGGACTCCATGGCCAGCCCCTCCCGTCCCCAGAAGCGAAGCAGGGGGGGAACCTTTCCCCATCACACGGGCTCCGTGAGCTCTGCCCCAGTTTCTGCTCCTCTTGCCTTGCCATTGCCGCTGCTGCCGCAGGGAGAGAGGAAGGCATTCCAGCAGGCGAGGCTTGTGGCGGAGGAGGAACGGCGGTGCTGCGTGTCAGGAGCAGGACCGGTTCCAAGGCAGGGTTGCTGTGCTTGGGAGGGAGCACCCACTGGGCTCCGGGGAGCAGCTGTCGAGCCGGCTTTGCCCAGGGTTCCTCTTCATGCTTCACGGATCTCTGAGCTTCAGTTCTCACACCTGTAAAATGGGCAGAAACGTGAAGATAAAGTATCAAATCGAATACACATCAGCGAACAATCCTTGTGAAGGCTGGGGAGAAGTACGGAGCTCATGAGGGCGTACTCCAAAACATCCCAGGGTCCGGAAAGACTCGCACACACAAGCAGACACACACATGGGTGGGCATGCACGCGCATGTGCCTGTCCTTCGCCTGCTGCTAGGCAAACCGTTCTGGAGCAAAACCCGCCCTGTCTGTTGCCAGAGGCAGGTATGGGGTGAGTGTAGCAGACCACCCTCCAAGCCACCATCTGCCCCCAGACTAGCGAGGGGGATTTAGGAAGTGAGGGAGGAGCTGCTTCTCTGCACAGTCCTCAGAAGAAAGAGCGGGCCGTGCCAGGGATGGCTCGCTGCTCCAGCAAGCATCGCGAAATGCTTCCGGGAACGTGAGCGGGCCGGGTGCCCGGGCTGCGAGGGGCCCTCTCCTGTCCTTGCACCTCAATGCGCTCTGCTTGCCGGGGCTTGGCCTTATTGGCAGATGGGCTGGGAAGCACCGGCCGCCGATCAGTCGGGTCCTGCGGAGACCCAGCTTCTGGCCCAGAAGGCTCTCCCTGGCCCGGCCTGCTTCTTCTCCTGGCCGGTCTGTGTGGAAGGCAGTGGAAACAGACACACACGCCCCAAATCACACAGGATGCCAGACATTCCAGCTCTGAGCACTTTCAAATGTCCCTTTGCAGAAGGGAGCAGAGGGCTGGCTGGCTCTGGAACCCTCCCTGATAAAAGCGAGCAATCACATGTTTGCTAAGGAATCTAAGATGCGCATACCTTGGGCTTTCTTCTCCAAAATCGATGGCTGGCTTAGTGGTTCTTTTATGGGTCACCCCATTGATTGCCCGGATGCAGGCTTCTGTTTGTGGGGAGACAAGGACTGTTTCCCCTAACTGCTTTTATTTAAATCTTTAAAATGAAATATACACAACCTATACCCAGAAAAGGTTCTGTTTGAAAAGAAATGCTTATCCCCTAGACATTCCTGCTGCAAAAACGGAGGCTCTCAATTTGACAAATCAGCTGACAGGTTGCCTAGGAGTTCTGCATGTTTCTAAGATACCAAGCATCTTGCAAAAAGGAGAGGACACCCACACTGTCAGATTCCCTCCCCCGCCCTGCAGGCCCCAAGGATCCTGCTTGCGGGGGGGGGGAAGGACCTGCCCCCCATGAGGAAGATCACTGTGGGCTTTGCAAACATGTTGCAGGCCAGGCTTAGCTGGGCTGCTGCCTTGCAATGGGGAGGTTTATTCCTGTCCTTGACCGAGGTTCTGCATCATGACTCCGGTGCGGCTGTCGTCGTCCTCAGGTGCACAAGGGCAGCAAGGTTTTGTCCCAGATTACAAATAGTTGCAGGTCTGGAGCTCTGTGGGTCTTTTAGCTGGCAGGTCCAGGAGCGCCTGCAAGGACTGCGGGGTCCCTTGGAGGGGCAGCTGTGGAGCACAGGCACTGCAGCAGCAGCCCTTGAGGGGAAGGAGCCAAAGGGGCTGCGGCGAGCCTGGAGCGGGAAGGCTGGGAGGGCTGGGGGCACCCCCGGGGCACCCCCGTCTTGGAGCATCAGCCTGCGCACAGTGCTGAAGCACAGCAAGCCAAGAGGGCGGAATCGCCCCGGCCACCCGCGCTCGCCTCACTTCTCCCCAGGGGCCAAGCTCGGGGCACCGCGCTCCCTGCTCCTGACCGCCTCCTCTCCACTGGGACGCTTGCTTGCCCACTGCTCCTGCCCAGCGGGAGTGGAGGGGGCTGCCCCGGGGCTGCCCGCAACTGGGGCCTAGTGATGCCGGCCGTCCTGGCTGGGGAGCTCATCACCCCTTTTGTGGGGGAAGTGGGTTCTGCTGGGCGCCTGCAGTTCGGGGTTTCCTCTGCGTGCAGTCCCAGCGGCCAGAAAGCCATGGCGCTCCCGTGGCGGAATGGCGTTCGGATCATTCATCGTTCACCAGCTTGTGCAGGGGTGGAACGTGGTGCTGAGCCGAGAGCGCCTCCCCTTGGAGAAGCCTAGAGGCAGCTTCCCTCCTGCTGCTGGACCTCTGCAGCAAAGTGGCAGGAGCCGCTGGCACCTTGATCCCGGCCAGAGCAGCATTCTGGGGTCTCCCCGAGCCTTGGGGGATCGCCCTGTTTTAGCTGATCGGCTTTCTGCCATTCTGGCTCCCCCGGCCACTGCACTCCAGCAGTCGGGAGACATCCAGTCTGGGAAGTGCTGCCCCGTGGGGCTCTTAGGAGCCCGATATTCTCTCTGCCCACCCGCCAAGGCTCCACCGTCCCCGTGCTTGCTGGCTCTGCCTCAGAGGACGGCGAGGGCAGACCTTCCCTTGGCGAGGGAGAGCGTGGCCTCCTTGGCGGACCTCAGCCGGCCCGTCCCCTTGGCCCACAGCAGAGGCAGCCTGTCTCTGGGGGGGGGGCAGCTGGGCGAGGGCTGCCTCCCACCCCGGCGCACCAACTGGCAGTGGGGGCCCCAGTGCCAGGCCATTCCTGCTGCACAGTCCGGCTCAGAGTCCAGACTGCGGTGGGCAGCATCCCTTCGGCTGAAGGGCAGCCCTTGCCCGAGGGCAGGCGGTGGCCAGAGGCCAGGGCCTGCAGGGCTTTAAAGGGAGACAGGCGGGAGCATCCCGGGGTGCAGCCAGCGTTCTGAGGGGGGCAGGGGACCGCTGGCCTGCGGGGCACCTTCCCCATCCTTGCAGGGCAGGAGTGCCTGCACGTCTGCCGGGAGCTCTCTTCCAAACCGAAGCCGGACCTGGGGGCGCAGCTCGTGGCCCTCCTCTGCTCGGAACACGGCGGAGCAGGTAGCAGCACGGACGGGGGCAGGCCGTCTTCCTTCCGGCACCGGAGTCCGGTGGGTGCAGGCCAGGCCCCGTGGCAGCCGCCATCCGGCTGCTCCCTGGCGGCCCACTGAGTCCTCGCGCCTTCCGGCCTTCTGCACGGCTGGCTGTTCCCTCTGAGGCCGGAAGCCGCTTCCTTTTCAAGACTCTTGCAAAGAATCCGGTGCTTTTCCTTCGGCGGCGGCCGCCATCGGCTCAGTCATCTGGTTTGGATCAGACTGGATCGCCTCCCCGCTTGGGTTGAGAGCTAAAGGAAAAGCGCAGACCTGTCTACACTTGTGCCCGGCACAAGGAGAATGCAGTGAACAAACGCCCCTAAGTGTGTCTTCACACTTGCACGTGGGCGTGCGGACGTCTGAACTCGTACAGCATGGGCGTCTGGGGGAGAAGGGAGTCCGGCGTGCCTCTGAAAAGTCTCACTGTCATAAATCAGGGTAGTCAGCACTCCTGCTCGGTAGGCTTTAAGCTTTGTAGCAAGGCTTATTCCGCAGCGGTCCCACACTGTGGTCTGCAGTCTGCCGAATGCAGAGCTTGCCTTGGCGATTCTGCAGTTGACCTCCATGTTAACTGGCACTGCGCAGGAAAGGGTGCTGCCAAAGTATGTAAATTGGTCTACTGCTTGCAGCTTTTGTCCCTTCACTGTGATGGTGGGCTCTTGGGGTTGGGCTTTCGGAGCTGGCTGATGCATCATTTTGGTTTTCTCTGTGTTAATGAGGAGATAGGAGGGGTCGGATCGCTTGTCCCTTGCTGCTAGAATTTCCGTGGCTTCTGCCCTGTTCGATTTCTCAGCAAGTTCTGTCTCTCCGCACCGGACATTGTTTGGAGGCAGGAAGCTGAAGCCGTGCTGCTCCTCTGGGCACAGCCGGTGCCCGGCCTGTGCGCTGTCCAGATGCCTGCCCATGCCCTCTGCACACAGACGGGGACCGACTAGCCAGGAATTCAACCGAATGGTCCCACGGAAGTCAAGCCAGGCAGCCCCAGCGGCTCGCCTCCCCCAGACCCAGCTCCCAGCTGGACCTCTGAGAGTCTGTGCCAGGCTCTCATGCCGCGTCCAGAGATGGCGCACGGAGCTCAGCACGGGTGGTGGCAGCTGGCCCGGCGATTCCTCCATGGGCGTGCTGCCTGGTGAGGCGGGCAGGTGGGGTCCGGCATGGGAGGAGGGTGCCACCTTGGGGTCGGCCCGCCAGCTGCTCAGAGAGGGGCCTCTTTCCCAGCCCCACTGAGAGCGTTGGGCTCAGCCACAGCTTTGCCCTGAGCCCCAGCCAACCTGGACGTGGCAAGGGACCGGCGTTTGGAGAAGGAGGCCTTTGCGGGGGGTCCCCAGCTAGCGGTCAAGAGCTCCACCGGGTGTTCCCTGGTTTTAGTCTTCACTGTGGACGGGCATGAAAACTGGACTGTGAAGAAAGTGGACGGGAAGAAGCTAGAGGCATTTGAGGAGAACTTGTGAATACTCTGGGCAGACAGAGAGGTGAACCAGTGGCTCCTACAGCAAATCACTCCAGAACTTTCCCTGGACACAAAAATGGCAAAACTGAGCCTTCAGACGCACTGGGACAAGACCAAGGAGGAGCCAAATCAATTCCATGAAGAAAGTCGCAGCCTTGCGCTTCCGAGATCAGAGCAGGGCTGTTGAGGTCCAGCCAGCTTGGAGGCCACTATTCAGAGGGTTGCCTAAGCACGTAACAGGAAGAAGTTCTACTCTTATGTCACAAGGTGACACGCTTTCCCTATCAGCTCAAAGCAGTTACTCAGATATTATGGAAGTCCAGCATTGCTGCCTGCATTTGGGAGCTGTTTATGGGAAATAAGTCCATGCGCGCAGCATCGTTGGCCGGTGTGCGCGTGAGGGGAGAGCGCCGTATGTGCAGAAAGGAAGAATGCTGATGAGGAAGGAGGCATTGGAGGTTTTTATGGGCTGGCGCAGTTCTTGTTTTAGGAATTGTGGTGCATCACCCAGAAAGTGCTGGCTATTGGGCAGCATAAAAATAAAATCAACAGTAATGATAAATGCCCACGATGGGAAACGCAGTGGTGCACTTGTTCAAATATAGACAAAGGGCATCATGGTAGGCTCCCGTTTTGTGCTGGGCTTCCACGTGGCACCGGAGTGGCGCAGTCCTTGGCCAAGCCGGGCATTTTCGGCTCTGCTAAGGACACATGGGGGGGCGGGGCTCAGGAAATGCGCCTCCTTTCTGCACCTTTAGGAGGACAAGGTTGCCCCCTGGTGGCCGAGCTTTGCATAAGACTGACTTCCTCAAGGAAGGTGCTGGCAACGTTTCCCTGCCCACCAATCCTTTTAGCGAACCGCTAATTTTCAAACTGCTTTTCGTTCTCTCAGAGGCCTGCAAACCAGGCGCACGACCTCCTGCCTTTGGGCAGCCTGCCCTGAACTTCTGACTGCGGGATGCGAGGTGAGTGCCGGCGACTGCGTGAATCACGGCAGGCTTGCTCCCACCTGTGTCAGGGCCGCTGCTCAGCGCTGCTTGGAATTGCCACTGCCGAGTAAACACACCGGGACACACGTGGGCTTTGCCACCAGGAGGCTGCATGCCCCTCTCCCAAGGCCGGATTTGGGTGAAGCTAGCCATGAGCTGAAATGGGGCTGGAATTTCTGTGCCCCCCAACTTGTAAATAACAGCATGAATTGGGAGTGTGGGATGCCAAGGAAGGGACTTTTCCCTCACTGTGCACTCCTGAGAATCAGTCGTATTCCCTCCCTGCCCAAGGCTGGTGGAGGAGAGTTTCTGCTGAAATGCTAATTGCGAAAAAGGAGGAGGGGGTGGCAAGTGAGCTCCGAATGCCTCCCCTCCACACGTGGTGGGCGCGTCCGGGGCGGAGCCGGCTGGAGCCGGGGGCCAGACTAGGCGGCCCGGGAGGCCCCTTCTGGCTCGCTCTAAGGCCCTCTGTCTCTCAGTGCAAGCTCCCACGGCAGGGACCTGCAGACGTCGCGGGCCACGCCGCTCCTCAGCCTCCGGGAGCATTGCCAGCAGGCAGGGTTCCTGGATCCTGAGGATAAAAACGCAGCATGCCCGTGTGAGGTGCAGTCCAACACACCTGCCCCGGATGGACAGGCAGCCCTCGCCAGCCCACAGTCGCTCCGCTCCCTGGACTGGGAAGGGCGTGGTGAGCGGCTCTCCGCTCCGTCATGGTGCCCCAGAGACGCCCGGGGCCCGAGATACTATTAAATAGGCTGCGGCGGAGTGGCACGAACTGGACGTGCCCTGGACGGTGCAGTCCCAGGCAAGGGCTCTCGGCATGGGGGTGGCCGGGGGCTGCCAGCCGGTTTTCTCTTTCGAGGAGGCTGGGATTGCACCTTGCGCTGCCTATCCCTTGTTTGGAAGATGCAGGACTTTGCGGGAACCACATCCGCAAATACTGCCCATCATCTGGTGAGCACATTGGAGGCGGCTGCAAGTGGTACGCAGGCCCTGCTCCCCCATGTGCCTTCCTCGGAGACAGCGATCAGGGGCCTTCCGGACAATCTCCTGGTGCTGTGAGGAATACGCACAGTTGCCTCCCATTTCCTGCAGCGAGCCCAGGCCACAGCCCGGGTGCTCTGCTTCCCGCGCAGCGAGACGGCCTCTTCTGCGCGTTTGAGGCAGTGCTTCTTGGAAGCGAGCAAACGCCATTCCCTGCTGGCTTCCCGGAGGCAACACTTGCAGCTGCAACGGTTCCATGCAGCCGTTTCTGTCAAAGCAGACGCATGAGGACAAAAGGCACCAGACACACCGCAAAAATGTAGACGGAACGGACTTTGCAATGTCCACACACCCCTCAGGCGAGCTGTGCATCACCCAGGAAAAGCGAGAGTTTTGCTGCTAAGGAAGCGAAGTGGAGCTGAGAAGAGGCCCGATCAGGATGCTGGGCTCAGGCCGGGTTCAAGCCCCAGCTCAGCTGCAACCCCTGCTGAGCGGCCTCAGGCCAGTTGCTGTCCCCCAGCCTTGCCCACTTCACAGGGCTGTAGTGAAGATGAAGCGGGGGGGGGGGGCAGTCTGTGTGCTGTCCTTGAAAGAAAACTGGCATTAAGAAAGGTAATTTGTGTTTAAAGATTTCTCTCTCTCTCACAGAGAGCACAGAGATGTTCCGGCAGCCTTTGCCTGCCCAGCCCTGCCGAACTTTGCTCCCCGAGACAGAATGTCCCCAAGCAGAGGGTTTGATTCCAAGGCGTAGGTAGTGGAGAGCTGCTTGCAAAGCATTCACCGGCCCGTCTCCAGCCAGAAAGCAAGCGGCAGAAATGGCAGGGTAGGAAACGTGTCCAAAACAGACCTCATGAAATGTCAGGCTTACTTTATTTCAAGAGCAGAACGCAGAAAAGGGCAGGCGGTGGGCAGCTTGGACGTTCTGTGCCACAGGGAGAGAGAGAGCCGATCTCTCAGGCTGATATGGTGGATGTCGCGTCAGCCTTGACTCTGAATCTTGAACGGCGCAGGAGCCACAAGGCCTTGCCCCGCCACCCTCGCCCCAGCGGGGCAGCGGGGCTGCCGAGCGGGAAATCCCTGCGCCTTGCGCCAGGGGGCCTTTTCGGGGTGAGCAGGAGGCATGGGCCGCCGAAACGCATCTGGTGTGCGAGAGCGCCTCTCCGCCCGAAATCCAGAAGCGTTTGCAATGTGGGATTTGGGCTGAGCTCATGCCGGCTCCCGGCCAATACAAATAATCTCCATTCTTCTCCAGAAATTCCGCAGCCTTTGAGACTGACGTCTTGCTACAGATGACCCAGCCCTGCTCTCTTCTTTGCCAATAAAGAAGGAGTTGAGAGTCTGGTGTTGCAGCAAAGGTCCCAGGAGAATCTCTCCTGGAAAAAAACCAGCAGCCCAGGCAGCTAAATAATGAAAGAGGGCCTGGAACTGTCTGCCAAAAGTTTCACTGGAGAGACCCGTCGGTTGCCCCAGTTTAATGCTTTTAACAGACCCGGGTGAGTTCATGCAGCCCAAAGTGCAGCCACGATCATTTAGAGCACCGGGAAACAGCTTTCAGGAGTGACAAGAAGGCAGAACTCCAGGTCTGAGCAGCGCCCGCCACTGGCACGGGCTCACCCGCCGAAGCGCTGCCCAGGACTGCAAAAGCAGCTGAGGGGATGGTACCGGGAAGGCTGAGATGTCCCAGGTGGGTGCCCAGAAGGAGCCGCAGTTCAGCTGACTGGGCGCGCAGGAAGCGTCTCCATCCAGCAGGAGGCAAGGCTGCCGCCTCCTGCTGGTGGGACTGTGCCAGTGCAGGGCTGGGCATTCTGAAGAACAGGATCAGCTGGCACCGCCGGGCAGCCCGGGGATCGTGCTCTGCGGACCGTCAGAGCCCTTGAACCCGGAGATCCTGCCCATAAGCGCCCGGTGCTGCTACCTGAGCTGCCTGTCGTTCTTTCCCTTGAAATAACTAAGGCAGCTGCTCCTGTCTCTAAACTGCAGGTGGTTTTAGGGTCACACTTCCAAATTTGTTCCTTTTCTCCTGCTTTCTTTCAAGTATATCATTTATTTGGCTTCGGCTGGGAAGCTGCATCTTGGTCCGCCAACTGAGTTTCGGAAGGACTCTCCACCTTCCAGGAGGCGGAAGCCGCTCGTGTGGCCCAAGCAGGAGCTTCCCTTGCTCTGCCCCAAGGTGCTGCTCTTCACCACCGCTTTCCGGTACACCAGAGGCTGGAGTAGACGGCCCAGCCCATTCTCCCATGCTGGTTGGGTTGTGGCTGATGGGAGTTGCAGTGCAACAGCATCTCCACTTCTTCCTTCTCCTGTGGAACAAGAGGCAGGGCCAGAAGTCCATCCAGGAAGGCCTGGACCCCTGGTGGAGCCACCGAAATAGCTCCTGGGCAGTGCTGGGAGGAGCAGCCCGCCTGAGCCACAGGCCCCAGGCCACTCCAGAGGCGGGGGACCAGATTCCCTAGCGTAACTGGGAGGCAAAGCTGGCCAGCAGCAAAGGGGGCTCATAATATTTGGAGGCTGGAGGCTGGGCAGGAAATGGAGGCAGTGATGCCAAGGCGCCGTTTGCACACGGTGGGTTTTTCCTCTGCAGCCGTGTCAGCGAGCACCCCGTGGGGTCCTAAGTCCCTGGCTGGGCTGCCCTCTCACTTGGAGGCAGGCGCCCTTCCCTTGTGGCAAAGTGCGGGGGGGGGGCGTTATTTATGCCCTCAGTGTGTGGCCCAGGCCCTCCAGGCCCTTGCCAGGTTTCCAGGGCTACTTTGTGAGCCGTCTGGACTCATCAATCCCTCAGGAATTCTTCAGCTCATTTGACAGATTCCTGAAAAAGACAGGGGCAGATTGCTGAAGAGCCCTGGCAGCTTCCAGATGCTCCATACTCAGAAACAATATTATATGGATTATCCCCTTCTTTCCACTGGAACAGGCTCAGTGGAGACATTTCAAAGGGAGCCAACCCATCAGCTGAAGTTTCTGCAAAAAAAGCTTGTTATGAACGCACAACTACAAATGTTTAGCAGAATCCTTTGCAAGCAGCCTGGCCAAGTTGGAAAGGGCTCCCGTGTCTCAAAAATAGGCCTGGTAAAGGTATTTCTGCTATTTGCCATGAAGAGTTCGCAAGATATTCATTTCGTGGCAAAAGCTTTGGTAAAACAAGCAATCATGGAAACACATCTGCTGCCAGGGACTGGTTCTCATAACTGTATTGGCAGCCGGCCGGTCGGGAGCACGGGAGCATTCCTCAGCGCTCCCGCCACCGGGAACGTCTCAGCCGGAGAAGGCGCCCGCTGGCCGAGGAACGAGACCTTGCAGCCTCGAGTGGCTGCTTCCGAGGAGCCCCGGGCTCCCATCGAAGAGGGCCGGGGCGCCGAGAAGCTCGGTGATGGCCGCCCAGCCCAAGAGCAGCATGCCCCCCGTGGCTGGTTGCCCCTAGGCGTGCAAGGCCTCCCGAAATACCCCCGGCGCCCCTGCGGCTTTCCCACATTTTCTTGTGCTGTAGCCTTGGCAGTGCTCCCACTTGATGCGCCCCGGATACTCCCCGCTCTGTATTCCAGGGGGCAGAAAAGTGACACGGACCAGACCAAGTGGCTGTTCTTGTTTGCAAGGGGTGCACCGTGCTGGGCCGGCGCTCGGGAGGGGCGCCGGGGCAGCGATCACAAGCATGGCACAGTCGTGTGGGACGTCCGCCAGCCCTGCGCGCCCAGATGCCACAGCAGTCGCCCCTTCTGCCCGGCAAACCCGCTCTGCCGGGTCGGGTGGGGCCCTTTGGCAAACAGCAGCGTTCAGGCCTTGTCGCAGATTCTCAGTCCGATGGAGGTCCAGGCTTGGGCTGGGCCATTCTAAGGCCCCTGGGCTTTTGCAGACTTCAGCGGGGCTTCTTCCGGAACCCCCCTGCGTTTGGCTGCCTCCATCTTGCCCTCGGTCCTTCCAGTTCCCCGGTCCCTTCTGAGAGCGGCCATCCCGTATCCTGAGGTCCTTCATGGAAGAAAGCACCTTGGCCCCCGTCCCCATTCGGCCTGCTGCCCTTTTTCCAGGCTGGGTTTGCTCAGCTGGAGATGCTACGTGGAGCTGCACTCACCGGAGGGGGAAAGAAGACTCCAGCACTGAGTCCCGAACCCCGCAGCATCCCCGGGTCTCCTCCAAAGGGGCAGTCGCGCCCTTGCCATCGCCCTGTCTGTGTGGCCTCGCCTGCCTTGGGTGATCCAGTGCTCAACAGGAACGGTGACAGGCTGGGAAGAGTGAGGCGAGACGGCACGGAGGCCGAGTGGTGACGGCTGTCCGGAGCTGCGCGGCGCTGGAAAGTGGGGAAGGCAGTGTGAGTAGCTGCCCGAAAGGAGCGGGGCCCATCGCTCTTGGCCGCGTCATCTCCTCAGCTTCACTGTCCACTGACACTTTTTGGTGACCGCCTCCCTTTCAGCCCATCTGACTTTTCAGCTCCTGCAGGACGGAGAGGCATTTACTCCCAGTCCACCTTTCGCAACTCCTTCCCGGAGTATCTACTGCTCTGGTTATTGCAGTTCCTGATCGTTTTAACAGAGTGCAGAACAACGCAAATCCTACAGCTGGGAAGTAAATGGAGGGGAAAGTAACAGATCTGTTACTGGAGGTGCACAGATTTCCCCTCCTTCTACTGCCCTGATCTGAAATGGGCACACATTTCTCCTCCGTGGACTTCCCAGCCCTTAAACTTGCCTGTATTTCCCAGTCTGAAACATTGTGCAGCTACTCCTGAAAGTGAAAGCCAACCAGCCAGCCTAGTCTTACAGGTGGCAGAACAGTGTGGGGCAAAGGGGCCCCCGGCGGTGCTTACCCCGTGGGGCTTCCGTCCCACAAGCTACTTTCTCGGGGAGGTTTTGAGAACTGTCAGGGAAGTGTGGCAATGGCAGCAACAGGAGCTGTGAAAAGGGGGACACCCACAGCCTCCTTTTCTGGACAGGCTGGAGACCCAGAGCACTGACAAGGTGGAGGATGCCGAGGAGTGTCAGCCTGGGGCTGAAACCTCGAGGGACGCTTCTGTGCTTTCCAGCCATTTTGGCAGCTTTTTTTAGAGCCAGGGGAGCAAGCGATTTCCCACGGTTTCAGCAATGGTGCTGCGACACAGCACCACCTTGTGGTTGTGTACCAACTTTCGGAAAACGGAGAATGAAAACCCTGGAGGAACAAGCCCACATATGAAGGATGCGCTTTTCCTCCTGCAAAGAAAACGGAAGGAGCCTTGATAAAGCGGCGGGTGGAGCACCTCAAGAGAGCCGGTGGGGCAGTTGCATCCAAGGATGGCCAGAAAACAGCTGAAAGGCGATCCGTACAATCCAAATCACCAGCTTTCCCCGGAAATCCCAAGTTTTGGGTCGCCATGTGTGATGCCCCACTTTCACGGCACCACCAAGGAAACAACCACGAGACTGTTGCCTCACCTCTCAGTCTGAGAGTGGACGACGGGCCTGACAGGAATAAGCTCCATTTCAAGTAGAAAATTCAGGTCCAGCTGCTTTCTTGGACATCTTTTCACCCAAAAGAACCTGGACCAAAACCCCGGAGTATAAAGAACCTCAGTTCTGGAAAAAGATAAAGGCAGAAGCTGGGCCCTGAAAGGTCACTGAAAAAATGCTGGCTAAGCCGTATTGGAATGCTGCTGCTTCCATGACTTCACGGCTTGCGATAAAAGTTATGCTTGTTTCATTTCCCCCTCCGTTCCCTGACAGGCTGCACCCCGTTTTCCTCCTTTTCCTTCACTCGCTCACACACTGAGATGCTCAGTGAAGCGGATGGGGCCGAAGCGGTTCTCTCACCACATGCACTGAGACGAAGAGTTGCCCCGTGGGGGGTGGGCAGTGCGCATTCTGTTTTGGGGACAAGCTGACAGCCTCCCAGGGCAAGCAAGGGCCCTGTGTTGTTCCACAATATACCTGCTTTTTTCTGGATCTCAGGATGACATTTTGAGGCCCTGTTACTCAAGCAGGGACACCTGAACGGTGCCTGCACAGGAGAAGGTAAGAGCCAGAGGGAGAGAAGTACATCCTGCTCCCCAAAGTTTGCAAGTGGTTTAGAAGAGGAATTGCGACTTGTTATATCACGACTCCTCTCTGGCTATCTCCAGGTTTCACAGTTTTGTTGCATGTCAAAAACCTACCAGGCCTCTCTGAGCAGAGACGGCTGCAGGGGGAAAGCCACAAATGTGTGGACCATCCACTCGGTCCTGGGAGCCAGTGGCTACAGGCGAACAGCCTTCCACTATTTCACGTGCTGACTCGGCAGAAAACTTCCGGGGCTGGTCGACTGCAGGCTGAACATGAGTTGGCCGTGTGATGCGGTGGCCAAGAGGGCGAACGCCACCCTTGGTTGCAGAGCCAGAAGGGTGGCTTCTAGATCGAGAGAGGAATTACTACCACTCTGCACGACTCTGGTGTGCCCGCAACTAGAGCATTGTGTTCAGTTTTGGGCCCCTCATTACAGGAAGGATATAGCCAGGTTGGAGTCAGTGCAGCGCAGGGCCACAGGGTTGGTGGCCGGTTTGCAGGGGATGCCGTATGAGGCAAGGCTGAGGGAACTGGGCCTCTTCAGCCTGGAGAAGAGGAGACTCAGAGGGGATCTGTGGTGACATGCAGGTATGTGAGGGGGAGTCACACGGAGGTGGGTAGAGACCTGGTCTCCCCTGCAGAGGAAGGCAGATCACACTTCAACGGAGCAAAGCTCAGGGAGCCAAGGCTCCATTTGGATGCCAGGAAGCACTTCCTGACAGTCAGGACCCCTAGGGTGTGGAATGGGCTTCCACAGGAGGTGGTTGAGGCCCCATTGGTGCAGGTGTTCAAAGAGAGGCTGGACGTGCACATGGTGGGCATGTCGTGAGCAGAGCCGGCTGGAGCCAGGGGTCAGACTAGGTGGCCTGGGAGGCCTTCTGATTCTATCTCAAAAAACAACCCCCAAAGGTGTTTTTGTTGGGTTTTGAAAACTGTCTGACTGTCAGATTTCGAACCTGACACACCATTTTCCCAAAGAGCCCTTGTGCATCTCGGACTGGACGGCCTGGATTGTGCTGAACGCTCTGCAGCTCGCGGGGGTTTTGAAAATGGTGTATTTTGGGAGAGCTACCTGGAGGCAGGTCTTTGCTGCTGCGGATCCTGCCAGCCAGGGGGCAGGAATCCCGGCCTGTGGGGTGGCCCCGCAGGGCGCTGGAATCTGCTCCCTGCCTGGTGCTCCCCCACTCGCGGGGCTGCCCCTCCCACCCCGTGTCCCCTCCCATTTCCTTCCAAGGAGCTGCTTCGGCAGGGAGCTGGGACGCGCTTGTGCGATCAGCCGAAAGTGCTCCTCAGAGTTGGGCCGCTCGCCGCCTCCGAGCCCCAGCGGATGGTTTGGGCAGGGCGCGCCCCGAAACGCGCAGGGCTCCCATGGACCTCCGCAGAGGGCTGCTCCTGCCCTGGGCGCTCTGCCTCCTTCCAGGTAAGCCCGTTTGCGCCTCCGACGCATCTGGCGGGGCAAGGAGGGGAACGTGCACAGTCAGCAGCAAGGCGCGCTTGCCTCTTTTCGTTCGCCGCGAGAGATGCGCCTTGCCAGGACGAGGCTCGCGTGGGGATGTGGCTTTCCCTCCCTCAAAGGCAAGGAGACGAAAGCTGGCAAAGATTTGGAGAAAGGAAGGAAGTTCTGGGTGTTTGCGGACTCTCAGCCCTTGAGTTCGGCTCAGGGACCCCGTTGTGCCTTTTCCAGTTCCTTTCCGTTCATGCTTTCTTTGGCACAAGGAGCAGAGAGGAGAATTTGTTGACAAAGCTTTGTGCGCGCTTTCCCAGTTTCGGGGTCCCTGTTTTTGCGCAAGGCATGAGAAGGGGACACGTCTGTGGTGGCAGAATCTGTCGGGGGTCCTTCTGCTCTTCTAAGATACAGACTAGCGCTCACATCTGGTTTGATGCGTGGCTGAAGGCGGCGTATTGAGTTACCGAGACGGAGGGAGAGGGCGCAACTTGAGCTTATGATTGGCTTCGTTCCTGCACATTTAAACTCCTTTATGCAGCAAGGGGGGCTTGGAGGGCTGGGCTGCCTTGGTTCAGTTTCTTTGACATCGTTTTGTGTCCAGTCCCAGCTCAGAAGCAAAACTGCTGCTCTCTGAGCTTTTAAGAACAAAAAGAGAACTCGCCAACAGGACTCTCTGACAAACTAAATGGTCCACACGACACTGATCCTTTGAGGGGACCCCATATGTATATTTCTGGGGATGTTGTGGAGGTAATGAGTACCTTCCCCCAAACTGAGCAAAACTGGGAGGCAGAGCAAAGAGGGTTCTGGCTGAGGGAGGAACAGCTGGGAATGTGCCTTTACACGTGGACAAGTTGCTGCGTCTCGCTGAAGTCGGGCTGAGCAAAGCAGCAGGCTTGCCCCGTCCCTCCTGGAGGGGCATTTCTGCTGTGACTCGAAATGCTGTTTGTAGAAGCCACCCCATCATCACCCCAGTGTGCCCGAAGAACAGCGAGGTGCACCAACATTTTAAACCACTTGGTTCTTCACAAACAGTCTTGCCTGCAGGACGGGGCTGATGCTCGACTGTGAGCTGTCCAGTTCTGGCCCATCAGTTTGTGCCTGCCGGTCCAGGAGGTGCCAGGACAGCACGCCATGCCTCACGTTTCTGGCATGGAAACTCGGCAGTTTCTTTTTTACTGTCTCCAGTGTGGGAGAGCCCCCCACCTCTCCAGGCAGCTGGTTCCCCTGTTATGTTGCTTTGACAGTGAGGAAGCTTTTCCTGATGTCCAGCCTGAATCTGGGTTGTTGCTTGACTTGATTACTCCATGTCCTACACTCTGGCATTAGCAAGAAGAGATCTTGACCTTCCTCTTTGGGGCAGCCTTAGAGGGACTTCTAGAGGGATCTCATGTCCCCCCTCAGTCTCCTCTTCCCAAAGCTGAACATGCCCAGTCCTCTCAGTCTCTCCTGTTGCCCTTTGCCGGAGCCTTTTTAATTTGCCTGCAGAGGGGAACTACTACTTCTCATGATTTGGATCTTGTTATCCGCCACTGGCATCACTGCCTTGTCATGGCGAAGGGGCTTGCGTAGTCAGATTGACTATGTGCTCTGCAGCCACAGATGGAGAAGCTCTATACAGTCAGTAAAAACTAGACCAGGAGCTGACTGTGGCTCAGATCATGAGCTTCTTGTTGCAAAATTTAGGCTTAAATTGAAGAAAATAGGGGAAAGCACTAGGCCACTCAGGTATGACCTAAATCATATCCCTGATGAATATACAGTAGAGGTGACAAATTGATTGACTGATTGATTGATTTATATCCTACCTTTTCCTATAAAGGGCTCAAGGCAGCTTACATCATTCTCCTCCTCCATCTTATCCCCACAACAACAGCCCTGTGAGGTAGGTTGGGCTGAGTCTGTGACTGGCCCAATGTCACCCAGTTGGCTCCATGGCTGAGCGGGGACTCGAACCCAGATCCTCTGAGTCCCAGGCTCTTTACCACTACACCGCACTGGCTCTCAGATTTAAGGAATTAGATCTGATAGACTAATCTATCAGGAGTCTATTTAAGGGAGATTTAATTTAAGGGAGAAAGAGAAAGATACATCCAATTGAGAAACCTGTATGCAGGTCAAGAAGCAACAGTGAGAACTGGACACGGAAGCATTCATTGGTTCAAAATTGAGAAAGGAGTTCAGCAAGGCTGTATACTGTCGCCCTGCCTATTTAACTTATATGCAGAGCACATCATGCGAAAGGCAGGGCTAGAAATATCAACAACCTCGAATATGCAGATGATACCACTCTCATGGCAGAAAGTGAAGAGGAACTAAAGAGCCTCTTGATGCGGGTATAGGAGGAGAGCGCAAAAGTTGGCTTGAAACTCAACATTAAGAAAACCAAGATCATGGCATCCAGTCCTCTCACTTCCTGGCAAATAGATGGGGCAGAAATGGAGGTAGTGACAGATTTTATTTTCCTGGGCTCCAAGATCACCACAGATGGGGACTGCAGCCAAGAAATTAAAAGACCTGGGGAGGAAAGCTATGGCAAATCTAGACAGCATACTAAAAAGCAGAGCTATCACCCTGCCGACAAAAGCGTGTATAGTCAAGGCTATGGTTTTCCCAGTTGCAATGTATGGCTGTGAAAGCTGGACCATAAGGAAGGCTGAGCGCCTAAGGATTGAGGTCTTTGAATTGTGGTGCTGGCGGAGTCTCCTGCGAGTCCCTTGGACCACAAGGCGATCAAACTGGTCAATTCTAGAGGAGATCAGCCCTGACTGCTCTTTAGAAGACCAGATCCTGAAGATGAAACTCAAATACTTTGGCCCCTAATGAGAAGGACGGACTCCCTGGAGAAGAGCCCAATGCTGGGAACAATGGATGGCAAAAGAAGAAGGGGAAGCCAGAGAAAGAGGTGGCTAGATGGAGTCGCTGAAGCAGTTGGTGTGAGCTTAGGTGGACTCTGGGGGATGGTGGAGGACAGGAAGGCCCGGAGGAGTGTTGTCCAATGGGTCAGATGCAGGTGCATCAGGGTGTGCAGGTGCGTTGAAGGTGAGGTGAAGGGCTCAAGAGGAATCCGCCTGGCACACCCTGGCCACGGCAGAAACTTGCCATTGCTGCCAGAGGACATGTCCTCCCTTGGAGCACGGCTGTCCAGGAGGGGGCGGGAGGGCTTTATCCACGCATGGCAAAAGAGGCTCGGTACATCCCAACAGGGCGGGAGGGAAGCTGTCAGGAGAAGCAGGTGCCTTTCTTCACATGCATGGAGAGAAGGCACGGCAGGGATCCTGAAAGGCCCCATGAGTTCAGCGACCCTCTTGCTCCATGCCTTTACATCCCACCTTCTTTCCCCGTGTGAGGAAACCCATTGTGTGGCCATTCCAAGTTTGTGCCGGGCCAGCTGTGGCACGCAGCCCTCCCCAACGAGATGTGCTGTACTCCAATTTCCAGCATCCCCCAACGTGTCCGCACAAACTGATCCCTAGAGAGCTCCCCCTGTCTTTGTTGGCCCTGTAAGAACTTTAAAACTGCTGATATGTGAATTCGTCATCCGTAATTGTGCTGCAGCTCTGTCTCCTCCGGGAGGTTCTTCAGCAGCATCTCCCATTGGTGAAGAGTTGCCATGGTGATGGCTAATAAATGCTTACGTTCCAGCCATGACGTCGGTGTGATTTAGGAGTTAAGCAGCGTCCCCGTTCCAAAAGCCCGGCTCTTTACCCTGCTTGGTTGTGGGCTTCGCTCACAGAGCGGTTCAGGATTTCCAAAGGAAATCGGTGATCCCGCAAGGCCAGGTTCCAAAGCTGCGCAGGAGGACTTGTGGTGCAGCGCAAGGGACCAGTCCTGTGCAGAATCTGTCCCTGGCACCATGCAGCTCCACACTGTCCACCTGGGCAGACCCGGGGTTTCTTCTAAAGACTATCTGGATGACATTTTTCGCAGCCATGAAAACAACAGTGCTGTAGAAACGGGTTTTTTGTGCAGTCGGGCACGGGAGCGTCACCTCGTTACGGTTTTCTGTCAGAAAATCGCAGGAGATGCTCACCCATTGGGGTGGGAAGGCAATGCATTGCTCGGGGTGGCAACTGTCCAAGGGTTCTGGCATGAGATTTATGTGGCTCCACCTGGAGATGCTGGGCAGGGGGTGGGTGGACCAGGGGGCTTCACATGCAAGGCAGGTGCTCAGCAGAGCTCCCCCTCCTCTTCCAAAGCTCAGCACCCCAGGCTGACCTTCTCCAGGTTGAACTGCTGCTAGTCAAGATACAAATGCCAGCATGGATTGCCGTCCTTTGCCTGCTGGCCGGGGCAGCCTGGGATTCTTAGAGTCATGCCAGCTTGCATGCAATTTGCCCTCGAGGGTGGAGAAGTGGCCCCGGGCAAAGACCCCCTGGAGGGCCTGGTCCAGGAATTCCGGCTAGAAAAGGGAGCTGCTGGGAGGCCCCCGCTGTGCCCTGGTGTCTGAAGGCCACCCACTCAAAAGATGGTGATCTGGAGGCACGGTTTGCAATTGTCATTTCAGCTCATTGAAGCATATGCGTCGTGATTTTTAAGCGCGGGAGTATGTTTTGCTATATCCAAAATAACTGTCCAAACAACAGCACGACAAGGAGTGAGAGTCACACACCTTTTTAAATCTTATCCCAGATAAAACCCTGCATTAGTTAGCTTATTTTCACGTTCTGTCTTTTTTCGCTGCCGTGCTTGGGTTCAGTTTTGTTTTGTACGGCACGCGGACGGTTGTGCAGAGATGTGTGGCGCGCTAGAAGTGATGCGGTGCAATGGCTAGTGATACCGCAATGCCGCTGGCCCACAGGACTCGGGTGAAGCCGCAGGCCAGTAGCCGTGGCAGGGCTGGCTCTGGTGCGGGAGTGGCCGCTCGCCTGGGCTGGGTTCAACCACCGGACAAGCCGCAGTGGTTTTTGGCCACTGCTGGCCCCTTGTATCGTCTAAACCCGGTGGCGGACTTTCACCATGGAAAGTTTGGTCTTCAGAGACCACAGGAAGAAGCAACCGTTTAGTCCATGGCTTCTCTATAGGGCCACGGCTGGCTGCATTGTCTGAACCCAGGAGCATGGTTTCCATGGTCTCAGCATGCACCTGCCATAGAGTCCCCTGGAAAGAGTAATCTACTCTGCCTATGCCAGCCAATGAGGAAGGAGCAGGTACATAGGCAGGGGACTGTGGCTGATGGGATACACACCAACAGCAGGAGGACTGAGCAGGGAGGAGGGAAACCATGATAACATAGAAACCATGTCAGGTAGATCATGGTAAGGGATGAAGAAGCATGAAACATAGAAGCGTAGAGAGTCAGAGGGGGCCTCCCGGCCATCTAGTCTGACCCCCAGCTCCAGCCGGCTCCACTCATGACAAGCCCAGCATAGCACGTCTCTGTCGGTCTTCCTGCGCTTGCCCCTTGGCTCACTCGCAAGCATGTCCTAGTTCTGCCCTAGTTCATGAGCCTAGTTCCTGCCCTCTGGCGCGCTCATGGGGGGCTCCCCACACCAGTTATGCTGATGAGTCCAGTTCCAATTTTGAGGGTGCAGCCATGTTTGAAACAGCCCGGGCTGTGCTCCATGATCCTGAGAGCCAATGGAAGGTGGCGGGTCCAGTCAGCCTGGCCGGGGGAATGTTGGGGAACCACCGCCAGAGGAAGGAGACATTGCTCTGGGGAGTCTCTCTGACAGAGAACTGCCCTCACCCCTGGAAGCCCTAGGCCTGGCTACTTGCGATCATGATGGAAGGGAAGGCCCACTCGGGGCACAATAGGAAGAGCGGAGGCATGAGGGGACCCAGAAGGGCTCATAAAGTAAGCCTTGGGTAATGAAACTTCGCTTTGTGCATGCGCAGAGACTCATATGTAACAATTAAGGTCATGAAGCAAAGAAATGCTTAACAAGCAGGGGGAGTCTCCCATGAGCACAGCTGAAGTTTGACAGCCTAGCTTTGGGGTTTGGACTCTGTCTCACCTTGAGATTTCTGGCCCCGGTGCCTCCGCCTTATCTCCTTCAGCCCACGTCCTGGCCTTGGACCTGACAGATCCCAAGGACGGTTTCCAGGAAGTCAAAGAAAACATACCGGCTTACCCTGGTGTGCAGATGCAGGCTGCCAATCCAGCGCCGGTTTTCTCCACCCTCAGTGCTGAGCCAAGTCCCTTTTGCTTTGACAAAGACTAGACCTCACTTTGTGCTCCTTTATTTCCCCCGTATTTTGATGGCAATTTTGCGTGGCGGCAAACAACTCATCCGGCATTCTTTTGCACTTCTTTATCCATTGTTAATGTGAGCTGCTTTACAGATAATTGGAAGGGGAATGGAGTAGAAAGGGGGTGATACTCCTTGCCTCTCCAAAATTATGCAAAACCTAGAATGTCGTAGTGGTGAAGTGTGTGTGCTGCGAATCACTTGGTCCCTGTTCGGATCTCTTCAAGGCTGAAGCCTGGAGACTGCAGGGGTTGGGCTCACCTCTCCCAAAATGCAGCACTGCAGGGTGAATATTTCAGCCCCTGAGTTGGGACTGGAAGAAGTCGCAGCTTTGGAAAGCCAAGCTGGATGGGCTGTGGGCGAGATCCTGGCCACCCTGGCTCACGGGGAGACACTGTGGGACCGGGAGGGCCAGAAGAGGAAGGCAGTGACTTCCTTAGCCCAGCAATCCAACATGAAATTTGGATTTCAAAGCATCACAACTGAGTAATACCTGGTGCTCTTGCTGTCAGGCACAGCCCTTCCTGAGGGTGGAGCCAACTCTTTTTGGTGGACAACAGAGGAGGGGAATTCAATTGGAAGCAACTCCTGCTAAGGGCAAGAGCTACGTCCACACATAGCAAGAGGCATCCATTGAGTTAGGACTTTCTAATAACCTTGGTATCACAAAGCCGGTCCCGGTTGGTCAGCTTTAACAGGGAAGGGAAGGGAAGGGAAGGGAAGGGAAGGGAAGGGAAGGGAAGGGAAGAGGTTAGGGGAAAGAGAGATGCAACAGAGCCCTCCATAAGACATGATTTCGTCCTCCCCTCCCTCCACTGGTGCAAAAGGGGGCCGGGGAGTGCCGACAATGCACAGAAGAAATCACTTCACGGGCCCTGACAAGTTGCCTGAGATTCTGCAGGGCCAGGAGTGCTTTTCCACAGCTGTGCTTGTTCCTAGGATGCCCAGGCCTGCCCAGTTGTGTGTGTGAGTTTGCATTAGTCACCTCTTGCCTGGACTACTGCAGTGTGCTCTGTGTGGGGCTGCGCTTGGAGACCACTTGGGCATCGGTGCAGGGAGTTTGGAGAAAAGTGGTAGGAGAACTTTTGCCTGGAGAAGAGGTCTAGGAACGCACGGCCTCTTCATTGCAACGGCGGTGCTCTTTGCCAGGTTGCTCCACTGGGTCCATGTACACCTCGTTCCACTCAGGAAATGTTCTTGCTTTGAGAGCTGAAACAGCTTTGCAGCTTCACCCCATTCCGCTTCATCCTGTTATCAGTGTAAATGAGCTCTATATTGCCCCTTGAATGGCCCCCTGGAATTGGCCCAATGTCTTTATCTTATTTATTTTCTGTACCACCCAGCAGCCAGCACTCTCTATTTCTCCTTGCGTGTTGTAGGGGAAAATTTACAGACTTCCTTTTCCCATTTTTCTTTTCCTGCTGGTAAAAAGATTCAAATGCTCCGCTGAAAATTAAAGTCAGGGAAAACTAAGGAGGAAACATTACAGATTTTTCCCTGCCCTTCTAAAGAATAAATGAAACTGGGGGGAATTTACCGAGGCTATTCAAGAAGCAGTTTCAGCGCTGTTCTCCTCTAGTCCCGCAACCTGAACTGACAGGATCCAGTCAAGCCGGGCAACCAGGAGGAGGCATGCTCAGCCCTGAGGCCCGCGGCTTCCCAAAGCCACGCTCCCGTTGGCAAAGAACAGCCCTGCCCGGCCTTTGCTCACGCCCCAGTTCCGGGCACAAACCAGGTCTGGATGGCATTGTCATAATTCTGTTTCCTAAGCGCTGCACATTTTTCCAGTCATGGGTGAATTATGTAAATTGCATGTTTGGTCAGTTAAGCAACCCACCTCTGATTCCCCACCCCAGACCATCCCTTTCATAGTTGCTTTATTTGGAGGTTGGCTTTTCTTTGTACTTTGCCATGCAAAATGTATCTGTGAGAAGTCTCCTGCTGCAATTCCTAGCAAACTTCCGTGAGTGTGCTTGGATGGGGTTACAGCTAATAAAATAATATGCAATGGACATACAAAGGCTGTGGAATCCTTCAGAATATACCCTTCTTTTCCCGGTAGGTGGAAATTCCTAATTCTGCATTTTTCCCTCTGTGTGTAGTTTGGGTTTTCCTTTTTTGCCAGTACTGATACATTTGGGTTGTATTTGCCAGCCTTTCCCCATCTTCTTTGCACTCTGTACTTCAGAGTATCGTGGAGAGAAAGGGAAGTCTCGAATTAGGGGTTAAGGGGGGTTTTCAGGAGGATGTCAGAATCAGAGGAATTTGGGGTTAGGAAGAGTGAGCTGCAAAGGCTCTGAAAGAGGGAACCAAGTTGGAGACTTGCCAAGAGTGCCTCACACGGCCCTCCCTGGAGGAAGGAGCCTGGCTCCCTAATTCCTGCGGGAGGCCCTTGCCAAGAGAGCGGCTGCAAACATAGAAGGGCTTTCTTGTGAAGGGGGCGCAGTGGCACAAGCCAGCGATGTGATGGAGCTGCAAATAGGGCAAATGCTATTTTGAAGTGCATGAAAAGAGCCTCCTGATGACCTCTCCCGGCGGTTTCATGTAGATGTTAAATAGCAAAGGGGACAAAATGGACCCCTGCGGAACTCCATGGCATAACTGCCATGGCGCAGAGCCATAGTCCCCCAGCACCACCTTCTGGGATCGGCCGTTGAGATAGGAGCGGAACCACTGCAAAGCAGTGCCTCCGACCCCCAATCCCGCAAGCCTAACCAGAAGGATACCATGGTCGATGGTATCGAAAGCCGCCGAGAGGTCCAGGAGGACCAACAGGGACGCACTCCCCCTGTCTCTCTCCCTGCACAGGTCATCGTACAGGGCGACCAGGGCAGATTCAGTACCGTACCTGGGTCTGAAGCCGGACTGAAATGGGTCCAGATAATCAGTCTCATCCAAGAACGCTTGGAGTTGTTCCGCCACCACCCGCTCTGGCACCTTGCCCAGGAACGGCATGTTGGCCACCGGTCTATAATTGGCGGCCACCTCTGGATCCAGGGATGCCTTCTTTAGGACTGGCCGGACTACCGCCTCCTTTAAAGGGGCAGGTACCCGGCCATCTCTTAAAGAGGCGTTGACCACCTCCAGGATCCAGGTCCCAATCCCGTCCTTGGCTTTCTTCAGTAGCCAAGATGGGCATAGGTCTACTAAGCAAGTGGTAGGACGTACTTGTCCAAGCACCTTGTCCACATCATCAGGCCGCAACAACTGAAATTCATCCATTAATTGTGGACTCGACGGCGTCGATGGCGTCTCCCCAGTAGAATCTGATTCAATAGTAGAGTCAAGCTCGTGGCGAATCGGAGCGATTTTCTCCCTGAAATGCTTGGCAAAGTCGTCCCAGCGGGCCTTCGAGGGTGGCACCAGATCCTTCTTTGGGCCCAGATGTACCAGCCCCTGCACCACCCGAAAGAGCTCCGCCGGACAGCATTGTGAGGAGGCAATGGAAACGGAGAAGAATTTCTTCTTCGCCGTCCTCACCGCCACAGCTGCAGGGGCCGGATCTTTGTGCTTTGGTTTCCTTTGAATCTGCTGCATCCCAAGGAAGCTACGGAAGAGCCCCGTTGGACGGAGGAGGTGCCAGCTGCCGTGCAGGCCCAGAAATCCGAGTCATGCAGCGGCGGCCCCTGGCCAAAAAGCCCCAGTGCCAGCTCATTGCACTTGGTGCTTGGGTCTCTTTACAAAAAGCGCCAGGCTGTTGAGATTCCCAATGGCCCTCCTGGCTCTGTTTGAAAAAAGAACCTATGAAGATGGTTATGTTCTCTCCAGTTAGAATTCCGTTCTAGGTTTAGAACACTAGCCAAACAGAAATTATGATCACAGTCTTTTTTCCAGGTTGCAAGAATTATCCTTTTATTTATCACCCATGTTTTACAAATACAGTTTGAACAGAAGGGGGAAGTGGAAGAAACTGAGTATAAACGAAGCTGGGTCGTTTTCTCTTTCTCTTTACATGCTTCCTAAATGGCTTGGCACGGATAATGACTTTTCGAGGACTGGACAGTGGGAAAGAAAAACAGGGGCTGTCCCGTTTCATTGGAGTCCCCTTCCGTTTACATTCCAGTCCTTTTCAGACTGTGGTCGACAGTAAAACTGATCAAGAAAGAACCTTGCAGGCATCAAACGATTTCCTCCCTTCGGTAGTCAAAGAAGTGGATCTCAGAGGAAGGCACGGCCAGACGGTAGCTGTCTAGGTCTCCGTGCTTTCGTGAACAAAGCCGAGCAACACGTGCAATGTCCGTGGCTTTTAACTACATTCTGCTCGTCTTTGGGAATCAGTGGAGATACCTGGAAATAAAGAGCTGGACTTTAAGAGTAAGGCTGCGCCTTCACTCCAGTTCTAAACTAGGCTGGGCCTTGGTGGACCACAGGGCTTTCCTCAGAAAATCCCAGGATGTGCTCCGTCTTCATATTGATGCAGACGGCACTGGTGTGGAGCCAAAGAGCAGACAGCACTCTGCTGGGCTGGGGAGGCGCCACCATCTGGCAGCAGTGTCCTGCCTGAGACAAACACTGCCTGCTTCTGGAAGGCCAGGGGACCAGGTGGCAGGCAAGAGTCGTTCCCATTCTCAAACTCAGGCATGGGAGGGTCTGGGAAACCTTTAACTGGTCCACTTGACGTGGATTCCTGGTCTTGGAAAGGTCCCAGAAGAGAGACTTGGGCAGACTTTCTGTGAGCATGGAGCAGAAAAGACTTTGGTCACCGCTTGGTAACATAGAAACATAGAAACAGAGTGAGTCAGAAGGGATCTCCCAGGCCATCTAATCTGACCCCCGGCTCCAGCCCGCTCCGCTCACGACATGCCCACCTTGTGCATGTCCAGCCTCTCCTTGAACACCTCCACCGATGGGGCCTCAACCACCTCCCGGGGAAGCCCATTCCACACCCTCGGGGTCCTGACTGTCAGGAAGCGCTTCCTGACATCCAAATGGAACCTGGGTTCCCTGAGCTTTGCTCCCTTGGAGCGCATCCTGCCTTCCTCTGCAGGGGAGAACAGGTCTCTATCCACCTCCGTGTGACACCCCCTCACATGCCTGTATGTCGCCAACAGATCCCCTCTGAGTCTCCTCTTCTCCAGGCTGAAGAGACCCAGTTCCCTCAGTCTCGCCTCATACGGCATCCCCTGCAAACCGGCCACCAACCTTGTGGCCCTACGCTGCACCGACTCCAACCTGGCTATATCCTTCCTGTAACGAGGGGCCCAAAACTGAGCACAATACTCCAGTTGCGGGCGCACCAGAGTTGTATAGAGTGGTAGTAATCCCTCTCTCAATCTAGAAGCCACACTTCTGGCTATGCATTCAAGGGTGGCGTTCACCCTCTTGACCACCGCATCACACGGCTGACTCATGTTCAGCCTGCAGTCGACCAGCACCCCGAGGTCCCTTTCACAAGTGCTGCTCTCCAGCCACTTGTCCCCTAACCTCTACTTATGACACCCATTCCTATGCCCCAAGTGGAAGACCTTGCACTTATCCACACTGAACGCCATCCTGTTGTCTCCTGCCCACTTCCATAGTCTGTCCAGATCCTTTTGGATCTGGAGTACCTGCTCCTCAGTGGTGGCCACTGCCCCAGTTTTAGTGTCATCTGCGAATTTGATCAGCAGACGGTTCACCCTTCTTCCATGTCAGTGATGAAAAGATTAAACAGGATCGGCCCCAGGACAGAGCCCTGGGGGACCCTGCTTGTCACTGGCCGCCATCCTGATGATTCCCTGTTAATGGTTACCTTCTGCTTTCGGTCAGTCAGCCATGCCCTAATCCACTGGACAGTGCTTTGGTGTATCCCAAAACTCCTCAGTTTCTCCACCAGGATATCATGGGGCACTTTGCCAAAGGCCTTGCTGAAATCCAGGTAAACCACATCCACTGCAGCCCCTCCATCTAGCCGCCATCTCGAAACCTTGTCATAGAATTCCACAAGGTTTGTCTGGCAGGACCTGTTCTTGTGGAAGCCGTGTTGTGTGGCCGCCAGCCTCCCTTCCCTGTCTAGCATCACTAGATCCCTTACTATTATGAGCCTTTCCATTGTTTTTCCTACAATGGATGTAAGGCTAACTGGTCTGTAATTCCCCATGTTCTTTCTACTACCCTTTTTGAACATTGGGACCACTGACACCACCCTCCAGTCCTCTGGAACTTCACCTCTTCTTCATGAGGCCTCAAAAATGGAGGTCAGCGGGTGTGAGAGAACCCCTGCCAACTCTCTAAGTACTCTCGGGTGCAACCCGTCGGGGTCTGGTGCCTTTGTAATGTCCAATGCCCTAAGGAGCCCCTCGACTTCTAGGGGGGTGACTCTAATCTGTGCCCCTAAGTCCCCGGCCTCATCTAATCTCCCATGCGGGTCTCCCCCGTCCTGCTTTGGGGAGAACACAGAGGCAAAATAGTCATTTAGCATCTGTGCCTGTTCCCTCCTATCAGTCACTGGATCCCCTTCCTCCTTATTTAGCGGTCCCACCACTTGTCTCCCCTTCCTCTTGCTATTTACACGCTGATAGAAGCCCTTTTTGTTGCTCTTGATATTCTTGGCAAGTCTCAGCTCGTAAGCAGCCTTAGCCTTGCGAAGAATCCTCCTGCAACGGGCCTCCTCCTCCTGGTAGACCCTTTTGCCTATTTCCCCCAGTACCCATTTCCTACGGAGGTTCCTCTTGCTTCTAATCCCCACCTTACTAACTAGAGGTATCGCCAACCTTGCGCCTCCAAAACCTCCCTTTTGAGTGCCATCCACCCCTCCTCAACTCGCTTGCCTTCCAGTAACCTGTCCCAGGAGACTTCCCCCAGTCTGGCCTTCAGTTGGCCAAAGTTGGCCCTCTTGAAGTCCCAGCTTCTAGTGCTCAACCTGCTGCACGTCCCCAGTCCCCTGATCTCAAAGCAAAGGATGGAGTGATCACTCGCGCCCAGAGCTCCCCTAATCTGTACCTCATCTATCAGCTCCTCCCTATTGGTCAAGACTAAGTCAAGGATGTTTCCCCCCCTTATCGCCTCTCGGACCCTCTGTGTGAATATCCCACCTTCTATAGCTTCTAGGAAGCGACGTGACCTGGCTGTCACCACCGAGTGAGTCTCCTAAGTAATATCTGGGAGATTGAAATCTCCCATAATTACTGTGTCCCTCCCCCAAGATATCCTTAGAATCTGGCCTGCCAGGACATCATCCAGGGTCTCAAGTTGACCTGGAGGGCGATAACATACCCCCACTGCCAGGTCCCTTTCCCTGTCAAAACCCCTAAGTTTCACCCAGACGGCCTCCACCGAATCCCCACCTGTGCTGCATCCTATCTCACTGCATCCTATCCCTTCCCTGACGTATAAAGCTACGCCCCCACCTCTCTTTCCCTTCCTGTCCTTTCTAAAAAGGTGATACCCCTCTATGTTCACATTCCAATCTTGCCTTTCACCAAGAAACTCCCACCAAGTTTCTGTGATTCCCACCAGGTCATACCCTCCTCTTCCCAGGAGAGCTTCAAGCTCTTCCTGCTTGTTACCCATGCTCCTAGCATTGGTGTACATGATGCACCTCAACTCCTTCCCACCGCTTCCTTTCCTTGGAGTTCCCAGCCTCCTCCTTCCTCCCATCCTCCCTGGTACCTGGCCCCTCTCTGTAGGAGTCCTGTCAGTCCCTGCAGTACCTCTAAAACCCTGCTCCCAGAGCCCTGATCCTCCCCCCACACTTGTCCAGTGCAGACACGTTTCTGGGGGGCCTGAACCCTCCACTCCCCCCCGGCTCAGTTTAAAGTCTTCCGGACGAAGCTCACTAGAGCATCTCCAAAGGACCTTTTCCCCATCGTGAGGTGCAACCCGTCCCTTGCTAGAAGTCCATCGGCAAGAAACCGGGTGCCGTGGTTGAGGAACTCAAAGCGTTCCTTCTGGCACCGCACCCTGAGCCAGTCGTTCACCTCGGAGGCCCTCCTGTCCCTGCCTGGCCCAAATCCCCGGACCGGTGAGATCAACGAGAAGGCCACTTGGGCCTTTAGTTCCCTGAGTTTCTTCCCCAAGGCCTCGGAGTCCCTGGTGATCCCACCCACACCCTGCCAGGCCACATCGTTTGTGCCCACGTGGATCACCAGGAGCGGCAGGTGACCCCCGGAACGAACAAGACGCTCCGCTCTGCCCTTCACATGCCGGGTGCGTGTGCCCGGCAGGCAGCTGACTTCCCTCGCCTCAAGGTCGGGGCGGCACACCGCCGGCTCAGTGCCCCTCAGCAGGGAGTCCCTGACGACGATCACCCACAGCCGTGTCTTCCTGGCGGTGGTGGGCGGCCGTGCCCTGGCCCTCGCCTCTCCTGCGGCGGCCCCCTTGCCGCCTGTGGTCCCAGGCTGGGGGTCCTGCTGGTCCCCCAAGGCCTCATCAGCCCCAGCCTCCCGAGTGGAGAGAACCTGCTTCCCAGCTCCAGGTCGGCGCCAGGAGGAGGAGGAGGTCGTGCTGGCCTCCCCTTCCTGTGGGTGACGTGCCTCCGTGGCTCCCCGGCTGCTCCTGCCGTGGCCCCTCCCACAACCCTCTGTCCGGAGGGGTCTGCTCTGGGGGCCTGGAGAGCGCTCTCGGCCCTCAGGCCCCTCACCTCCTCCTGTAGCAGGGCCCCCCGCCGGCACCGAGGGCAAGTGTAGCCCTGCCTCTCCTGGGGGAGGAGGGCGGACGTGTCACAGCTCTCGCAGCGGACAGCCACCCCCGTGACTCCCGCCAGGGCCATCTCCTGGCCTGCCACTGGCAACCCTCTGAGACCCTGCCTTGGTCCCCCGCCTTGTCTGTCCTGCAGGTCCTCTCCTTCGCCCAGTGCTCCCAGACAAAAACCCACACACACACACACACACACACACGCACGCAAGGATAAAATAAAAATGTTCTCTGTCCACCTCCCTTGTTCAAGTTCCAGGGCTGGTAATCGGAAACAAGGAGAATATGTTGCGGAGCTGAGCAACATTTTAATGCTCTGTTTGAAGATGGCCAACAAGACAGGCATCGCTCCACTTCGTGAAAGTGAAGCCCCCCGTTGCACTAGGCCCTGTGTGAAGAAGGCACACGGATTCTGCCCCCCATCAGCTTCGCAGGCGCCCCCTGCGCCTTCTGCATTATGGAAGGAGAGCAGCTTTTTCCACCCAGGCTTAAGTCCAACACCACCTCTCTGGTTTCAATAAGATCTCCCTCTTCCTGCTCATTTGCATGCTGTCTCATTCTGCTCGTAGACTTAATTATTCTGGCCAGCATTTCTTCTCACAGACTCTCCATTCCAACTCAGCTCCGTCTCCCCGAGAGCCGTTCTGGCTGCCTCCATCCTCCTTCCAACGGACTCTCTCCAGCTGCTACTAACTCCCTACAACTTTCCATCCTGGCTTCAAGTGAAAATTCCTCCGCTCACTCTTGCATTACAGGAAGGGTGGAAATTCAAAATGATCGTGACAGGTTGGAGAACTGGGCCAAGTGAACAGAATGAATTTAGACAAAGATAATTGCAAAGTTCTGCCTTTAGGAAGGAAAAACCAGAGGCCCAGATATAGAATGGGCTCCACGCGGCTTGACTGCAGCATATGTGAAAATTATACAGGAGCTTCAGTTGACCACAGGCCAAACGTGAGCCAGAGTTGTGCTGCAGCAACTAAAGCGGCAAATACAATTCTAGGCAGCATTGACAGAAATTCTGACAGGATGCAGATTACATGAAGTGACAGTACCGGCTTATTCTGCTTTGGGCAGACCTCACCAGCAATGCTGGGCCCTGCAATTTCAGAACAGGCCGGAATATGTCCAGAGGAGGGTAGAAAGGTGGTGAGGGGCTAGAAGGCCAAATCCTATGGGGAAAGGTGGGGGGAACTGGGTACATTTTGCCTGGAGAAGAGGCAATGAACAGCAGCCAAATACCTGAAGGCTCTTGTGCAGATAACTCGGCGGTTTCAGAGTGGTTTCAGGTAAAGGGGATTCTGACTAAACTGTAAAGAACTTCCCAGTAGTAGAGCTGGCTTGTGTCTGAACGTGGCGAACTCTCTGCCATTGCACATCTTTAAGAAAACCCCGAATGCTGCCTCCGAGAGAGGCCGAGGCCACGGGACCAGGACCGGGACACAGAACAGACAGCGGCACCTTGCCCCTTCCTGAACAAAAGAAACGAAGCCCTTGGTTTCTAGCAGGAAATCAAGAACCAGTTTATTCACAGAACTGGAGGGGGGGCTCTCTGTGACTGCTAGGCCTGCTGGCTGTTTGCCACCTCCGTGACCAAAAGGGCACTGCCGGCGTGCACCAGTTGCTGAAGAGCAGGGCAGGAGGCGGTCTTGCACCTGTCCTTCTGGAGGGGTCCTGTGGGCGGCTGGCTTGCCACCGGGGTGCAGAGTGCTGTCCTGGATGTACCCCCGGCCTCGTCCAGCAGGGCTTTCCTTCTGTTCTTACCTATCTTCAGCCTGACTTAAAGTTACGGTTTCCAGCACTCTGGGTGTGTTAATTAATTGGAGCGAATCGCCAGTGCCAGAATGTTTGCGTTAGCAACGCCTTTTTTGTGCATACCGAGATTTAAGTTTAAGATGTTGAAGACTTAAGTTTGGTTTTTCAGGTCTTGTCTTTGTAGAATGGCTAGGAAAGAACATGGTGGAGCTAATCTGCATGAAATGAAGAAACTGCAGACACACTGAAGGTTCTTTCTTTTTAACTTAAATGCAACACTCTAGGCGCCTTTACTTGAGTAATGGTCATTTTGTTCCCTTTGTCAGTTTGGAATGAGCCTCTCGAACCCTTCCGTGCACAACTGAATTCTGCTCATGTTTGTTCATCTCAGGGTTTTGTGATGCCTTCAACATCGACATGAAGAAGCCACGAATCATTCCGGGCTCGAAGGAAGCCTATTTTGGCTATACGGTTCAGCAGCATGAAATCAACGGGAAGAAGTGGTAAGTGACCCTAGTCTTGTTCCTGTGTCGAACGTTGACGTCGTGTGTTGCTCCCAAAGAGGCAGGCGGGTCTTGCCACTCTTGTCCAGCAAGCCGCTGACCAGTTGCCAGTAGCCATGGTGGAGCCGGCTGTCTAGTTTTGGACAATGCGACACAAGACAATCCGTGGTAGGACAACTCCTAAAGCAAGCCGTGCATTGTCAGGGTCACCCACTGCCTTGAACAAGCCACCCTATGCAAAGCGGCTGCCTGGCAGGAGAGCGGGTTGTTGCGTTGCAAAAAAACCCGGTCATTGTCGTTCAAGTGAACGGAGAGGCTTTCTCGGGGTATTGCACTCTTCAAGTAACGGAATTCCTGTGTGGCAGCCATGCATTTTCTTCCGACATCCAAAACGAATATGCAGAAAAAAATAAGTAGCTAATTTTTTATTTTACCCGCCCCCAAAGAGGCCATGTAAAGCTACCCATGACTCACGATGAATCACTGAGCAAACACACCATCGCTACGAGGAAACCAGCAGATGTGTGTTGTACCACCAAACAATCCAGTCGCACGGAGGTTTGTGGTGCACGGCCTCGGCCAGCGAAGCTCGCTCTGAATCTGGCAGACGGCAGCCCAGTGGAAAACAGAAAGCCCACAAAGCCACAGCTGGGTGTCAGGAGGAAACGCGCCAATCGCCCCGCAGTGGCAACCTGCGGAACCTCCGGGATTCCAGCAAGAGGGCTGAGAAGGGCAAGGCGGGCCTGAGAAGCGAAGCGGCCCCCTGGGAAAGGCCGGGCCGTGTCAGAAAGATGGGTGTGATGAGAGTTCCCACCAGGCCCGGCATCCAACCAAATACTTATAGCGGAGCCTAAGCTTCCCTAGCATCTTGAATTGTTTTTAGATCTGTGTCATTTCCCAAAAATCTCCTCCTCCTCGTCCTGAACTTCCCCCAGAAAAGTTCTGTGCATCACAAATATGCCTCTTTCTCAGTTATACAAATTGGTAAGCGGTGAGCTGCCAGTGGAATCCAGGACGCCGCTCTCGCAAATGTCCCACATGGGCTGCACTTCTGCCAGGCACCCGGGGGGGGGGGGGAGACCTGGGGGGCCCCCCCCCTCGCAGATTCCATTGCCACACACCTGCTGCCAGGTGATGCTGGCACCTAGCCACACCTGCCTTTCAATGCCAGGTACCCACTGCCAGCATGGGCAGAACGTTTTCACCCTGCCGGGTGCTTCAGTGCTCCCTGCTCCCGGCCTGCTTCTCACCTGAGGTTTCCGTTGCCCCCCCCCCCCCACCAGACCCACACCAGGGCCGGTCAGGCATCCCGGCGCTGGCCAGCATGAATCCAACATTTGCTTCCTGCAGGCAAACCCAGAATTCACCCCATGCTCGTTCAGTGGAATGTAGGTGGAGCTGGAGGGCCGACCGGGCCGGAACTGCTTCTTTTTCGTAACATTGGCAGGGAAATATTAATTCTGCTCTGCCAAAGAGGACCGAGTGCCAGAGCGGCGTGACTGTGCCACTAGGCTTGTTTTCTTCCGTGCTTCAACCCAAGGGGCAGGCCAGGGCCACCGTGATGGGGACAGGTGTTGCCCTGTAGGTTCCCCAGTTCGAACCACCCCTCCCTCCAGAGCGGCTGCCGGGCCTGCCCCTTCCCCTCTTTGGTTCTGCACAGGCCTCCCTCCAGCTGCAAAAACCCCAGTGAGCAGAACAAGTGCCACCTGAACCTTCACGCAGGGCCTCGTTGCCTTTGGCCCCCACATCATTGCAGTCCCCGTGCGTCTTCGCGCCGAGGCTGCAGGCAAATTCGGTCCGATGCCGAGTTTGGATTTTCTGAGCATCGTGCTTGTAATGAGGAGAGCCTGTCCTTAAATGGATTGCGGCATCCGCTGTAGGACACGGTTTCAGCCCCACTGGAGAGGAGTGTCGGGGGAGGAGGGGAAGAGGCACATTTACCGGCACGGCTACCTGGGCCGGTGTGTGTGCGTGCGTGTGTGTGTGTGTGCCACGCACCGGGCATGTCCTAAGCACAGCTGCTTTCTTCATTCAGAACTTCAGGGCAGGCAGCCAAGCCTCACACATTTGGGGAGGGGACTTCATGTGTGACCACGGGAGTGGAAAGTCTGAAAGGAAAGAACCCAGGTTACCAAATTCCAAGAAAGTTGGCCAGGGGGTGGCCGGGATAATATACACTGCTCTTGAATACAGCCAGCCCTTCAGATCATCTTCCCCTTTCATTGTCTTTCCAGATCAGCCATTCAAGGCCTTCTTTCCTAATTTAGTGATCTTGGCTGCCCATTAAAAGAAAGAAAGAAAGCACCCATTTGCCTTCCTTCCACCAGGAGCTCGGTGGCTGGATGCCAGTGCAAAAGGGTTACATCAGACAGTGTTGCTTTCCTGTTTTATTCCTGTGATTTAAGTAGTGAAATATTCTGAAGTTCTTTAGCAGGTGTGTTGCCTGTCAGAACTGTAGTATTATATTCAAGGTTTACACAGATGTTGGCAACTTAACAGCTTCATTTGCGCTTCACAGCTCCTTGGCAGGGGCTCCAACACGGGGCCTGCGCGGGGCTTTTCCTGATCTAAAGCACACAGAGAGGAAAAGCTCGGCACGATCATTCCGTGGTCTGCAGGGAGAACCTCCTGGATCCCTCAACATCTGCCCTCCACCCCTGCTTTCCTGGCAGAAGCGAGGGCTCCCCCTAGAAAAGAATGAGGAAATCCAGATGTTTGCCATTGTTCTGATTTGGGTGACCATTCCTCCCCAAGAAAAGGTAGCTGCAGGGTGAGGACTGTCATTTAGTTTTGGTCTTACTGCATTCCAGGGCTGGTACCCTCCAGATGCACTTGCAACAGTCCTGAAGTGTAGCCCAGTGTGAATATTATAGCTCAGAGGTGGGCTGAGGTTGCGTCGAGTTTCAGGACCGCGATGCTTCCGCATGGCAGCCGCTCACCTCAAGAAGCAGAAGCAGGAAGACCCCTTTGGAGCAAAGCACGTGGATTGGTGGCGGGGGAGAGCGGCAAGCTCTGCATTTGCTTTAAGGGTTAAGCCTGACAAATCGAGGCCCGGTCAGCACGAAACAGCAGCAGCGGGAGGGTGGATTGCCCCACCGTTTGCCAACACATCTTGCAAACCCAGGCGCCCCTTAGGCTGATCGGAGGTTGCTGTGTGACCCCCAAACTGGGACGCGGAAGGTTACTCACGGGTTAAAGAACCTGCAGTCGACCTACAATTAATTTCCCAGGCCATCTGAGTCTCTCTGCCGTTTCAGCTCTGTTTGGATTTCCTCCTGCCCTTCAGGAAAAGGGACAGCTCCTGGGTTTCTGGTCATCTTCTGTCTCCAAGCCTCCATTTCACGTTTGTGCATCTAAATGCTGATGTAACCATTTTCTAATCCTGGAGGATTGCTATTTTTTAAGCCAACCTAATTGCAGACTTTACCCTCAGATATTTTGCAACAGCCCTTTTTCCATCCAACAAAATGTCGCCTCACCAGAGCAAAGCAGATGGCGAAAAGGAACCCCACCCTGACCCCCGAGGGGCAAGGCGAGGTAGAACAGCTGGGATGAGATCAGGGCTGCTCCTCCACAAATGCGCCAAGACAGGCACAGAACTAGCCAGGTCCCGGAAGGCCTGCCCCTGGGACCCTCCGATCTGCCCCGGCACCGGCCCCGGAGTTGCTGCGGCGCCATCGAGCCGGATGCACCGGGCTCAGACGCAGCTTGCGGCCTCTGCGGGCGGTCGCAGCGCACGCCCATGTGCCCCCACCTGCATCCACACGCCACCGTTCTAGCTGCCGGCTCAGGATCGCCGAACTGTGCAGCTCAGGAAAAGCAGCTCTTTCCTGGCTTCAAAACTCTGTAGATGCCGACCATACAGACGCCGGGAGGTCTTCAGAGGACACTCCAATAAGCGCGCATGTCAGGGGCTCATGCCTTCCTGCCCCTTGCCCCAGCTCTCTCCATGCACATTTCTTGGCTTTGGGTTCAAAACCCCGGAGGAGGCAGGAGGGGCGGCGCTGCCTCCTCCCTCTCTGCACCGCTTTGGACACTCTCATCTGTAAATTCGTTCTTTTTTTATAGCTGCACAAAGCCCACATTCCCTTTGTGTATTTGAGAACAAGTTTTCTTTTGAAGCAGACATTTCTAAACATAGATGCTCTCTAGAAATGCACATTTTGGAAGTGTTCTCCGGTGGGCACCGCCCTGGTGCTTTAGAACGTGGGAAAGGCAGCGGATGCCTGCCGATGCGCTGCTGGCTGCAGGCGGGGGGACCTGTGCCTGGGTCTGCATGCCTTGGGATGGGCAAAGTCTGAATTTCTCGCGCCTCCCTGCAGGGAAAGGGTGAACATGGACTGTGCAGATGGCCTGGGGCCTGGGGCGTCCCTTGGCCCCTCCACCCTTGTCAGTCTCGAGGAGGTTCAGAGCTGCGAAGCTGGCTGTGAGGTCTGCCACAGGCGTCCCTTCAAAGCGCTCGTTCTGCTTTGGGAGAGCCATCCTGTGCAAGGGGCCACGCACGGGCAGCCGCTGTTGCAGAAGTCGTCACTCACGTTTCAGGGCCTCGGGAGCGTCTTCTGCAGCATGGTGGCACCCCCCACTGCTGAGCGTGGGCGCCCCCGGGAGGCATCCTGCCGCAGCCCCTTGCTGCACAGGTGCCGGGGCCAGATCAGCCAGGCCGAGCAGCTTCATCCAAGCTTCCCACACCTGTACAGAAGGCAGGCTGCCCAGAGCCCAGGGGGTTGGCCCGAGGGCCAGGTGCACAGCTGTGGGCACTGCTAGGATGGAAACCTGCTTATCCAGTCCGTGCTTTGTTACACGAGAGAGGGGAGAGGGGAGGGGAGGCTCTCAGGGCGGTTGGGGGGGGGATATAGTGCAAATCTGATAAAGCTGGACAGGTTTCCAGCTGCCCCTGACGCTTCCCCCCGTATGTCGGTCTCGTGCTCCATCATCCCCAAAGCAACCTGATGTGCGCTGTGGCTGAGGAGAAAGCAGAAAGGGCCCAATCCAGCCAAAGAGGCTCAGTCCTTCCAGCCCCTTCCCGTGTTCGCAGCTGCTGCACTGAGCCTAGGGAAGCTGGCAGCAGAGCTGCGCTGCCTTGGGGCAGACATGACGTCCTCCACCTTGCTGGAATGCGAAAGAAGAGAAGGACTCAGGGGAGGCTGCAGCTAATCTCGCCTGAAGGTTTGCAGCAATGATTGTGCAGATCTGGAAAAGCAGTTAGTCATCCCCCCCGCCCCCCCTCGGTCTGGCCAGCAGCTGGAAGCGCCAATTGCCTTGGCTGGGAGGGAGGGAGGGAGGGACCTGCTGGAAGGGGCTGGGGGCTGGGGGGGGCTCAGCAGTGCCATTCGCCCCATCTCTTGGTGCTCTTGCGACCGACCGACTGTGCAGCAAAGCAACCGCAAGTGGGGCTGGCTCAGGATTCGGCAAATCAGTCTGCCGTCAAAGATGCCACCGCCGATGCCCCGGCCGGCAGGTTGCTGAGAGGATTTATTTTGTAAAGAGAGATTTCGGACATTATTAGATGCTTTTTAAATTGTTCTTTTAAATTGTCGTAAGCCGTCCTGAGATATTTATATAAAGGATGGCATACAAAAGGGTTCGATAAATAAATAAATAAATAATGGACCGTTGGCTTTTGCTGGAAAAGCTGCCTGGTGCTTAGACGGGGAACATTTCTTTTGGAAGCTCTGGAAAAACACAGATGGCCTGAGCTGAACTACTCTTCCTGACAGCCGTTGTCTTTATCGACAAAGCTGTGAATTGGCCGTTCGTCCATTGCATCTGCTCTTGGTTTCTTCCTCGATTTGAGATCCTAGCACAACACGAGTGTTTCCTCTCCTGCTTTTCTGCTACGTAACCTCTAGGTGGCGCTGTGGTTCAGCGGGATGGCATAAATGTAGGGAAGAAATCGTTTTCATTCGCTTTCTCAGCTAAATGTTCATCTTCCCTGCCCCTGAAACTTGCCGAGAGAGCTAGTTAGACACAGAAGTGGAACAGAAGAGTAACAACATAATCTAAAGAACCGCTAAATACTCATGAGTGGGGAATGATGTGCATGTGATAAATGCCTCATGTAGAGAAGTCCCATGGAGTCTGCGGGAAAGTTTGCATCAATTGTCTTTCCTAATATTCACTAATATTCCAGGCATGCAGAGACTTCTTTTTAAAACTTTATTGCAACAAAGGAAACAGAAGGGAACGGTTTCCTTCCCACTTCTTCTGTTCACCTGAGCACATGCTCACCCCCACCCCTTCTGAACCCTGCTCCCGGCCGCTTCTCCCTTCTCCTTTCCCCTCGCTGGCTGGGGCACCGGGAGTTGACCGTCTTTCCGCCCGCCTGCTCCGCGCTGCCCCAGCACCGGCCCCTCTTCCCCGTCCAGCCCTGCCCCCGGTGGGCTGCAAGAGGCCCACGTTGTTCTGCCCAGCTTGTCAGTAAACAGTCAGGAAGCCCTTGGTCCCCCTGCCTACGTGCCCGTTTCCCCACACCTTGTGCCATCTGATTTTGGCCCCTCCCCTCCTTGGGGCTAAGTAATTTTCTTCGTCACCCTTTTACATCTCTCTACTCCCTTGTGTCAAGTCATCCTTCCACACCGAGCAACATGGAGCAAAACCTCACATTGCACGTTAACTGATCGGGGTGGAAAAAGGAGGTGTCCTCTTGGGCTTCGATGAAGCAGCAGCAACCGGGAGAAGGGGGAGCAGCTCGGCCACCTTCCGCCCCCCCCCACGCTCTTTAGAGGTCCATCTCCCTGCACACCCCCTTCCCAGTGCCTCCCCTTCCTCCCGCATTCGCGCTTGTGGAGGACCTAAGATCCCAACATGGCGGAAATTGGGCTGCATCCATCGGCATGCACCCAGCAGTGGTGAGTGTATTCCATAAACAGAAGGAGCTGCCGCCAGGAGAAACTCGGGGGTGCCATGGTGGTGGGTCTGTTGCCACCCAGCGTTCCTGCTGCTCGACCCAGAAGAGCGTACGAGGGAGCCCAATGCCACTGGCAGCGTTTGGCGGCGCCTTCAGCCTACACTGGCATTTTATGGACGGGTATTTTCCTTTAACGGCAGGAGGGCGATGAGTCAAACAAACCATTCTGTGCCAAGCCAGGAATTCAGCAACGTGCTGCTCAGAAGATGCCGTGTAATTAGAACGATCCCGTTCGGCTCCGAAGCCACGGCCACTGGGAACATCTGTTTAAATTACAGTTGTGTCAGATTTGGATGCGAGGACTGGATGGAACATAGGAAGAAGACACTAATTACAACTTGGGAAAACAAAGCAAGGTCACCTCATTGCTTGTGCAAGATGGAAAGGAATATCCTGAGAGCTGGGCTGTCTCACTGGTAGACACAGGTTTTTAACCCCCTCGGTTAAGCTAGGAAAAATATGGAGCACTAGAGGAAAACCAGCTCCACTGTGGGGCACAGGAGTGCCGGATTGCCCATGGACAGCCCTCCTAGTGTCCCTCCTGATTTTCGTTTTATTCCTTGGGAACTTTTTCCTTTTAAAAAGTTAACTGGGGAGCTGGTGGGCTGCAACGCGGAAGGCTGCCAGCCAGTGCCCTCCCCATTTGGTCTCTAGAGAATGTTCCTGCCGTCGGAGGCTCCGCTCCTTCCTCTGCCTTGCTCCTGGGCAACTGACCTTCCCGGCCTCCCTTTTCGCATGTTGCCTTTGGGGGAATGAGTGCTTCGGGATGGTCTCAGCCGCCAGGACAGCCACGCGATCCATGGGCAAGCCGTTCTACGAACGCTGCCACATGGCTCCCTTCAATCCCCGGTGCGTCTGCCAGCCCCCAAAGCTGCGCCCCACTCAGCTGGACCCACTGCGTTCTCACTGAAATGAGGGGGAAGAGTTCTCGGCGCACGGCTTGCACGGACGCCGGGGAAGCGACTCTTTTGCATGGAGACATCCCAAGATGGCCAAAGCGGAGGTGCTGGGTGAGTGTGGAGCTGTCGCTACGTATTCATTTATTTATTTCATCACACTTCCCAGCAGCCCCAAGCCGAAGCTCTCGCTGTTGAGCAGGGTGTGAGCACCGGGTGGGGGCAAGACTCGGCGCCGGGCTGCAGGAGGCAGGACCCGAGCACCTGGCAGGCCCTCCTGGGGCAGGACCGCTCGGGTTCTCTGCGGAGGAGCTGCGCCGAGGCCCACTGGCACCTCTTTCTTTCCGAGAAAGCAGCCACCGGCTTTCCCCGTTCCGAATGGAACTAACCTCACTTATCCTTTCCTTATTTATTTATTTGCGTTGGGTGGCTCATATCACAGCATAAAACACACACAAGACATAGCTGATGCTAATAACTTTAAAATCACAAAACTGAAAACTCAATAAAACCAAGACATACAAAATAGAAATAAATACAACATATAAACAGAACCCAGAGACAAAACCAAAAGCCATTAAAATTCACATGAGCCTAAGCTGGCCCGTGCCTACAGGAAGAGGTTAATGCATCTTCCACGCGGCTCGCACGGTTTCGAAGGTGTCGGAGCAGCTCCGACGTTGTTTGCTAAACGTGCAACAGTGCCATAGCTTGCCTGGGACACTTCCAAACATGTTTTCCCTCAAGCCCGGCCGCTCTTTCATCTTGTAAAACCCCAAACCATTTCCCACCCCCTCCCAGCCCACAAGCAGATTCTCTACTAGTAAGACTGCAAAATGTGTCAAGGGCGGCAGAGCTTCGGTAAATTCAGTCCAGGAGCAGGCTCAGATACGAAACAGGAAAACCCCCCTCCGTGATGGGAGACTGGAGGGATCTGAGCTTAGGAGGAAGGGAAAAAGCTGCCAGAAAGGAGAGAGGGGGTGACTGCTCACTTTTGGCAGGCTAGCTAAAACACCAATGTACGTTTTCTTGCAGGGTAACTCTGGGGAAACTGGGATGTCCCCAACTTTTAAAATCCATCTTGCAGATGTGGCAGAAGATGTTACCCTGCACTGGAATGCTCTTTGCAGTGCCTGTTAGAAGAATTCAATTTTCTGTTCTGGTCTGTAGATTTTTATTTATTTAGGGACAAATGCCAAAGTTGTGCACCTAGGAAAAAGAAACCAAATGTATCACTGCAAGAAGGGGAATACTCAGCAATGCCGCAAGTGAGAAGGATCTTGGGACTGCTGTCGATCACAAGCCGAATATGAGTCAACCCTGTGATGTGGCTGCAAAAAGGGCAAACGCTATTTTGGGCTGCATTCAGAGAAGCAGCTGTTCCCACTCATGCGAAGTGCGAGCTCTCCTCTACTCAGCCCTTTGCAGGCCTCATCCGGAGTCCTGTGTCCAGTTCTGAGCACCAAGATTTAAGAAAGATGCAGGGAAGCTGGAGGGCAAATGAGGGTGATCCGGGGACTGGAAACAAACCCTTTGAGGAGAGATGGAAAGAACTGGGCATGCTTAGCCTGGTAAAGAGAAGACTGAGAGGAGAGGGGATAGCACGCTGCAAGTATCTGCAAGGCTGCCACAGAGAGGAAGGCCAGGATCTCCTCTCGATCCTCCCAGCGTGCAGGACACGGAATAACAGGCTCAAGTTTCAGGGAGCCACACTCCAGCTAGATATCAGGAGAAGTTTCCTGACTGTTGCAGCGGTATGACCGTGGAGCCACTGACCTAGGGAGGTTGTGGACTCTCCCACACGTGAGGATTCAAGATGCGGCCGGACAGCCCTCTGGGAGGGAGCGTTCCCTGCGAGCCCTGCGCTGGGCAGGGGGTCGGACCCGGTGGCCTGCCGTCCCAACCCGACCCTGCTGTTTCAGGACCTTCTCATAGGTGCGCCTGCTTTCCAACCCAAACAGTGAAACTCATTTCAGACGACTCTGTGGCAGCTCAGCTCCATCTTGAATAAATCTGCTGCCCTGAATCTGCTCTGAAGATTAAGTGTTCCCAGGATTGCGAAGAATGCCCCTTCCCGTTGTTGTTTCCCTGGCCTTCTTTTTCCAAAAACACCCCCTTTTCTACTGGTGCCTTTCACAGTATTCAGAAAAAAATATTTCTTTGGAAATACAATCTTTTACAAAACGTGTAACTGAATAGCCGCTTCCCTGGTAACTTTATTATTTCAGGGCGCAGTTGATTAGATGTAGAGTGGAAAACCCAAGAAGTGTGCTAGATTTTTTAAAAATGTGCCAATGAAATTCAGGGTTCATGTGTTTTTACTGGATTTGCTTTTAGTTCCTCTCAAGCTGCCAGGCAGGCAAACGGTCTTCCTTCCTTCCTACACAAATGAAAGGAATATGTAGAAAGATGCCCGATTCAGCACAGTGAAAATCTTGGATCAGGTATGGGCTCAGGGGCCCAGGATTCCTTCCCCGAGCCCTTCCCCTCCCTGCCCCCCAAAAGGAGGTGTGAAGCCAAGCAGCCGCCCTTTCGGCAAACCTTGGCCTGTTGCTGCAGGCACTGGGCAGCCACACGAACGGCTTGTGCAGCCCACAGACCGCTGGGCTGGCCGATCTCCCTGCCCCCCGGCCCTCCAAGTCCTAGCTGATTTCCGGGGGTCCTGCACAGCCGAACAGGCCTCCCCTCCCCTCCCCTGCCCTGCCCCGATTGTGAGGCCTTTCCATTTGCAGCTGCCAGAGCTGGTGGCAGCCATGCCACGGTCCCCAGGCGGCCCTTCGGAGCGACGGTCACAGGCCACTTTTTTGGAGGGGGGCAGTGGCAAAAAGGGGAGCAATCCCCCCAGTCCTGCACAGGTCCTGGGGTGTGAGGGATCCAAATGTGCAGCTATCCCCAGCTGCCTTGAATACGGTCGCTCCCCGCGCTCTTTGGCACCCTTCCCCAGGCACCTGTCTGCGTGTTGCAGAGAGTTGCCGTCTGCGTCCCGCTTCTCTGCACGCATTTTCTTTCCTCTTGAGCTAGCTAGCAAATTTGAGCCCTGCCCCCTTTTTGGGGGGGCAGGGAACTCTACAGGCAAGAGATCTGTCTGCGTTTCCCTGTCCCCCCGACCCACACCAAAAGGGTTGCTCCAACATGCCCCGGGGGCAGCCCAAGCAAGCTCGCCAAGGGCGATGGGGCTTGTGGGTGCTCGCTGCCCCGATGGACCCACTCCCGGGTTTGGGCCACGCAGCCACGCACTGCTCCCGCCACAGAGCCCCCGCGGGGAGAGGGCTCGGCTCCCCATGGACAGCCGCTGGCCACGCGGACGGGTCCCTTTCACGACTCCGTTCTTCCTGCCAGCCGAGGTGGCCAGGAGAGCCCCTGCGGAAGCGACTCGCCCTGCGTGGGGACAGGAGCAAGTGCAGGGCTGGGCGGGCGGCTCTTCCCCCAGCAGCCCCCGCGGAAGAACCTCGGGCAGAGGGGCAGCACCTCTGCCTGGGGAGAACGGCGCCCAGCTCGGCCGCGGCAGCTCCCTTGCTCCAGCAGGCGGGTTGATCCCCCACTTGGAGGGAGGCATCAGGCGGAGGCGCCGGCAGGCCATGCAGGCCACAGCCCCAGGCGCACGCTCCGGGCGAAAGTGGCCCCGGGCCGGCTTGCCCTAGAAGGAAGGTGGGGCGTCTTCGTTACCCCGCAGGGACCTTCCACTCCAGCTGCCTGGGCCACCCCAACAGGCGCCAGACTCGGACCCTGCTCTGCGTTCAATTTGAGGGCGGAACCGAGCGCTGAAAGTGGCCTCCTTTGCAGCCTGGATGGCTTTTTCGCAAGCCGCAGCCCTCCGCTCGCTAGCGAGGGTGGCCTACGGCTCTAAAACCTGGAGAGGCGTCCAGAATTGCCCAGATGTTGAGCGAAGTGCAGCTGTGTCCCTTCGCCGGCCAGAGGTGCAAAAGGAGGGAGGGGATTTGCTTTTCCTTATCCTGCACTGCAGCTGGGAAGGAGGAAAACAGACCCAGCACAGCTGGTCTCGTTTTGTACTAGGTATTTAATTTTTTAAAACTATTCTCACCCTGAAGAAGTTTTAAATAGCAACATGTTTATTCCGTTGGAGCAGAAGAAAGTGGGGTTGTATATGAAACATTCCGAGCGTCTAATTAGCGAATGAATGTTGTCAGTGAGCATCTTTTCTGCAAGACTTGCTTGGAGGCGGCAACCGCCAGCGGGTCCTCTTCTTTGCTACTGTGCGCACTGAGTCCGTGGCTTTCCTCACGAGCAGGAGTGTCCGGCAGGCCCAGGTTCTGAGGGCACAAGCCAGCGCCCTCCCCGCTGCTTGCACGCGAGCGGCCGAGCCGGGGGTGTCTCTCACACATGGCGGTCCGAGGAGGAGGCGGCCGGAGCGCAAAGGCAGGCAGGGCAGAGTGAAGAGCTTCAGGCAGCGCATGGGAAGCGGCCCCTCTGCGCCATGGCAGAGGCACTCCAGCGCCTGGCCAGGTGACGCCAGCAGGGCGATTCCGGGGTGCCGGAAGCTTGCCAGAAAGGAAGGGAAGTTTCCATTGGGATCGAACTCTTCACATGGGCAGAGGCTTCTCCCACATCTCAAGGAGGGCAGAGCCACTTCGGTTCGCAGTGTTCTGTAGCCCTTGAAGCTGCTTCTAAAGCAGTGGTCCGCAGCCTTTTCCAATAGGGGCCAGTTGAAAGGTGGCGGCCACAGGCGCGGGCCAGTGGGGGGGTGCTGGGCGCGTGGGCAGTGAGGTGCCGTCGGGAGCGCGCGAGGTGGCGGAGCTCTCCCAGCGAGTTCAGAACCATCTCTGAGCAAGCGAGCCAGCGCCTCCCATGCGCCGGTGGTGGCGCAGGCCAGAGGAAAGGGCATGAGGGGCCGGATCCGTCCCGCGGGCCACAGGCTGAGCACCCATGTTCCAAAGCGTCCTCTAAGTCCGCTGGATAAGGAAAGCTCACAACATAAGGCAAGGGGGGCCGTGTGGGGACAGAGCTACTTGCCCCCCGGCGCTCATGCCCCACATTTCATCAGGGGCATTTGGGGTCCCCAGATGAAGCATCACAGTGAGGGGCAGAAGGGGGCGGAGGGGCCGCTGGGGAGCGGCTTGTGGCATGGCCCCACAGAACCCCCGCCTTGCCCCTGAGGCGGATCCGCAGCCCTGGAGCGGCAACGGGGGTTGATCCTCCGGGCTGTGAGAGGGTGGGCAGGGCTCGGCGGCGCCACGCACAGCTCTTTGCTCAGAGCAGGCGATGGCAGAAGGCCTGGGAGGCGTCCTTAGCGAGGCACTGACAGCGGCCCAACTTCCTTCTATTGTTCATGAGTAGTACTATGAGCTCCTTCATGGATCACTGCCTTGCCAAGGCAAAGGGGCTTGTGTAGCGCAATGAAGCTGTGAGCCATGCCGCGCAGGGCCACCTGAGACGGACAGGTCATCGCAGAGAGCTCTGACAAAACGTGATCCACCAGAGAAGGAAATGGCAACCCACTCCAGTATCTTTGCCATGAAAACCCCATGGACAGTGCCAAGAGACAAAAAGATATTACGCCGGAAGATGAGCCCCTCAGGTCGGAAGGTGTCCAGTGTGCTACTGGGGAAGAGCAGAGGGCTAGTACTAGGAGTGCCAGAAAGAATGAAGCGACTGGGTCAAAGCCGAAAGGACACTCCGTTGCGGATGTATCTGGTGGTGAAAGGAGAGTCCAGTGCTGCAAAGATCTATATTCCATAGGAACCTGGAATGTAAGATCCATGAATCAAGGCAAGCTGGACGTGGTCAAACAAGAGATGACAAGACTGAACATCGACATCTTAGGAATCAGTGAACTGAAATGGAGAGGAATGGGGGAATTTAATTCAGATGACCATCAGGTATACTACTGCGGGCAAGAATCCCTCAGAAGAAATGGAGTAGCCTTCACAGTCAATAAAAGAGTAGGAAAAGCAGTACTGGGATACAATCTCCAAAATGACAGAATGATCTCAGTTCGAATCCAAGGCAAACCATTCAACATCACAGTAGTCCAAGTCTATGCCCCAACCACTGGTGCTGAAGAGGCTGAAGTTGACCGGTTATGTGAAGGCCTACAACACCTTCTAGAATTAACACCCAAAAATGATGTCCTTATCATCATGGGGGATTCGAATGCTAAAGTAGGAAGCCAAAAGATAACCGGAATAACAGGCAAGTTTGGCCTTGGAGTGCAAAATGAAGCAGGGCACAGGCTGGTAGAATTTTGTCAAGAGAATACGATGGTCATAGCAAACACTCTTTTCCAAAAACCCAAGAGACAACTCTACACATGGACATCACCAGACGGTCGACACAGAAATCAGATTGACTATGTGCTCTGCAGCCAAAGATGGAGAAGCTCCATACAGTCAGCAAAAACTGGACCAGGAGCTGACTGTGGCTCAGATCATGAGCTTCTTGTTGCAAAATTTAGGCTTAAATTGAAGAAAGTAGGGAAAAGTACTAGGCAACTCAGGTATGACTGAAATCATATCCCTGATGAATATACGGTAGAGGTGACAAATAGATTTCAGGAATTAGATCTGATAGACAGAGTGCTTGAAGAACTATGAATGGAGGTTCGCAACATTGTACAAGAGTTAGCAACTAAAACCATCCCAAAGCAAAAGAAATGCAAGAAAGCAAAATGGCTGTCTGAGGAAGCTTTACAAACAGCTGAGGAAAGAAGGGAAGCGAAAGGCAAGGGAGAAAGAAAGATACACTCAATTGAATGCAGAATTCCAGAGAATAGCTAGAAGAGATAAGAATGTTTTCTTAAATGAACAGTGCAAAGAAATAGAAGAAAACAATAGAATAGAGAGGACCAGAGATCTCTTCAAGAAAATTGGAGATATGAAGGGAACGTTTCATGCAAAGATGGGCATGATAAAGGACCAAAATGGCAGGGACCTAACAGAGGCAAAAGAGATTAAGAAGAGGTGGCAAGATTACACAGAGGAACTATACAAGGAAGAGCTTAAAGTCCCTGATAACCATGATGGGGTGGTCACTGACCTCGAGCCAGACATCCTAGAATGTGAAGTCAAATGGGCCTTAGGAAGTCTGAGCAACAACAAAGCTCAGTATTCCAGCTGAGCTATTCAAAATCCTGAAAGATGATGCAGTAAAAGTGCTACACTCAATATGCCAGCAAACTTGGAAAATGCAGCAGTGGCCACAGGATTGGAAAAGGTCAGTTTACATTCCGATCCCAAAGAAGGGCAATGCCAAAGAATGTTCAAACTACCGCACCATTGCACTCATTTCACATGCTAGCAAAGTTATGCTCAAAATCGCACAAGCTAGGCTCCAGCAGTTTGTGGACCGAGAACTACCAGAAGTACAGGATTTCGAAGAGGGAGAGGAACTAGAGATCAAATTGCCAACATACGGTGGATCATGGAGAAAGCTAGGGAGTTCCAGAAAAACATCTACTTCTGCTTCATTTACTAAGCTAAAGCCTTTGATTGTGTGGATCACAACAAATTGTGGCAAGTTCTTAAAGAGATGGGAGTACCAGACCATCTGATTTGTCTCTTGAGAAACCTATATGCAGGTCAAGAAGCAACAGTGAGAACTGGGCACGGAACCACTGCTTGGTTCAAAATTGAGAAAGGAGCTCGGCAAGGCTGTATACTGTCGCCCTGCCTATTTAACTTATATGCAGAGCACATCATGAGAAAGGCAGGCCTAGATGAATCACCATTTGGAATTAAGACTGCTGGGAGAAATATCAACAACCTCGAATATGCAGATGATACCACTCTCATGGCAGAAAGTGAAGAGGAACTAAAGAGCCTCTTGATGCGGGTGAAGGAGGAGAGCGCAAAAGTTGGCTTGAAACTCAACATTAAGAAAACGAAGGTCATGGCATCCAGTCCTCTCACTTCCTGGCAAATAGATGGGGAAGAAATGGAGGTAGTGACAGATTTTATTTTCCTGGGCTCCAAGATCACCGCAGACGGGGACTGCAGCCAAGAAATTAAGAGATACTTGCTCCTGAGGAGGAAAGCTAAGGCAAATCTAGACAGCATACTAAAAAGCAGAGACACCACCCTGCCAACAAAAGTGCTTATAGTCAAGTCTATGGTTTTTCCAGTTGCAACGAATGGCTGTGAAAGGTGGACCATAAGGAAGGCTGAGCGCCAAAGGATTGAGGCCTTTGAATGGTGGTGCTGGAGGAGACGCCTGCGAGTCCCTTGGACCACAAGGCGATCAAACCGGTCAGTCCTGGAGGAGATCAACCCTGACTGCTCTTTAGAAGGCCAGATCCTGAAGATGACACTCATTTACTCTGGCTACCTCATGAGAAGGAAGGACTCCCTGGAGAAGAGCCTGATGCTGGGAACAATAGATGGCAAGAGGAGAAGGGGACGGCAGAGGATGCGGTGGCTGGACGGAGTCGCCAAAGCAGTGGGCGTGAGCTTAAGTGGACTCCAGGGGATGGTGGAGGACAGGAAGGCCTGGAGGAGTGTTGTCCATGGGGTCACGATGGGTCGGACACGACTTCGCGACTAACAACTACAACAACAACAACAAGTACTATGAGGCTTTGTATTCAGCATTGGAAGCAGGGTAGCAATAGGCACCTTAAAAAAAAATCAATACGTTGCATTTTCATCTGTGATTTCAATGCAGTTTATAAAAACAATAAACAAAGTGAGCAAGCAAAGAGCAGAGACAAACAGAATTCAGAGCCCGACAGCTTTAAATACTTTAAAAACGTCTAGCCGACTTTTTAAAAAAAGTTTTGCCTGGCAGCAAAAGAAGGTGGTAAAGTTGGCAGCGGGCATTTCTCTATGGGATTAAAAGCATCCCAGGGTTCCCGGCAGAGGGTTGTGAGTCTGCCGCGCAGACGTCCGCATGCAGGGCGAGTTCCCAGGGCACAGTCTTTCCCGGGCACTGGCACGGAGGCTGGCTTATTCGCAAGGCCAGGCATTTCCACCGGAGGATCCATGGTAGCCCCCCACGAAAATGGTTCCCTCCCCAGCCTCTGAGCCAGCAGGAGGAGCAGGTCAGGCCCCCGGCGACCGCTGGGGTGGGTGGCACACGCCGTGAGAGAGGCAGCAAAGTTGCTCAGGGTGCTAATGACCATGCTCCGTATTTGCACCTCTGCTGTGCAGCCACCAAAGCGTTCTGGTTGGTTTGCAAAAGAGCAAAACCTTCACAATGGAATCCAAAAGAACCTGAGATAGAAACCATTTCCTCGCAACGCATTTTGAAACCCTGCCGGGACCAGCTATGCTGTTTGCAAGAGTGGGAGGGATCCTTCACTGGCACTGCCGAGAGGCCGTGTGGCAGCACGCGGCTACTTCCCGTGCATCGTGGGGGCCCAGGGCTAAGCAAGCCTCCCTCTCTGGTCACCATCTCCAGATGTCCCTTGGAGGAGGGCTTTGGCTGATGGCCAGTGTATCCAAGAGGTACATGCCAAGTCAAGGTGCTGGTTCTGACCTACAAAGCTTTATAGGTCAGAACAAGCACCTTGGCTTGGGCTCGGGAGCAGGCCAGTGCCAACGGGCCAGAACTGGTGCTATGGGGCCGAACTGGGAGTTGCTGCAATCAATATCAGACGCTGTCACAGAGAGGAAGGTCAAGATGTCTTCTTGCTGATGCCAGAGTGTAGGACGTGGAATAATCAACTCGAATTGTGGCAACCCAGATTCAGGCTGGACATCAGAAAAAGCTTCCTCTCTGTCAGAGCAATATGACAGTAGGACCAGCTGCCTGGAGAGGTGGGGGGCTCTCCCACACTGGAGACATTCAAGGCAAAACTGGACAGCCGTCTGGGTGGGACGGTATAACGTGGTGTCTTGCACCAGCAGGGGTTGGACTCGATGGCCTTCAGGGCCCCTTCCAGCTCTACTCTTCTAGGATTCTAGGATTCTTATCTGGCTGCCTCGTTTGCAAATTGCAGCTTCTGAGCAGGATTCAAGGTGGACGCATGCTGAGTGCCTTGAGATGCTTTTCCTGCGGCTAAGCTTCTTCGTAAACTGCCATTACTCTTTTCAACCTCTGTGGGAAAATATGTGATAATATATAATTAACAAGGCTTACTACGTGCAAATATAAGCCAATTTAATTCTCCCACCCCTTCATCCTAAATCCCGGAGGGATGGATACTGGTCGAAGTTCTCCAGTTGCATCAAGATTGTTAATTACCCTGCCAGGTAACCCTCATGCCTCACAATTCCAAAGCTATTCCAAGGATTGTGCAGTTAGTCATAAAAGAGCCGAACACATGGCAGCTCGGACGACAATTGAGGGAAAATCTGGAAAGGAATGGAAGCCATTGGAAATGACGTTTTGCATCGGGGTCGAACTCGGGATGGTTAAAGAGCTGCAGCAACTGAGTTACAGGAGAGAATAAGGATTAGTGACAAGCTCTGCTTTTCTGTTTTTGCTTCTGGAGACAAAAGAATCCCTCACACTGGGGCCTTGGGATAGTGTGCAGGGCACGAGGGCCGGGAGATATTTAAAAAACAGAGCAGCTGCGATCGCTGAGCTGCAAGAGCCCAGAACACTGTGATGAATTCCTGTCGCCCCCAAGCCGCTGCTGGAGCATTTTCGGAGAAGCGAGAGCCGAGCGGCCTCCCTCCAGCATCCCTTGGCCCAGCAGCAGGGAGAGTCGGCGGAAATGCCTCGCGGAGCGTTTGGCCTTCTCTCCGGGCTTCTTCGCCGTACCACCACGTGGAAGGAACACAAAGCGTGGCTTGCGTGGCTTTTCCAGCAATGTCAAGCGCAGGCCCTAAGCAGCAGAGGCCCGTGGGCTGCAGCCAGTCCAGAGAATCCGGCCCCGCAGCCCGGCTCCCTGGTCTCGCAGGACGAACGCGGGGCCTCTGCCCCGGGGACGCGAAGCGGGGGTGCGCACTCCGCCACAGTCCTTTCTGCAGCATTTTCTCCCCGGTGGGGAGACGGCCCTCCAGTCTCACTCCCATGCAACAACCACAGACCAATTATTCCAGGAATTTGCTGCGAGCAGTGCTCTTCCTGTCCTCGCTGCATTTTTCTCAAAAATCAGCTGATATTTTTAGATCCCAGACTTTTTGACTCTTGCCAGTTTTGGATCTGGGTGGTTTGAAGCCGACCTAAGTTTCAAACGGGAATTAGTCATTGTTTAGATTTCCATATGATTCCTGGCTGCTGTGGGGAGCTGCCGGAGTGAAGTGAGCCCCGTGGCAAGGTAGGTGCCCAGCATCGCCCTCTGTCTGCAAGCGGCCTGCGCGTGCAAACGCGTCCCGTGGGGAAAGGTTTTGCTTTTCCTTAGCAGAATTGCACATGCACTCCGGCTGAATGCGGAGCTCATGGGCACAGCTCAGAGGTGCAACCTGCAACTGGCAGCTTTCCTAGCACAACCCGCCATGTATTTTAAATTTCTCCTAAAGAGCAGTTTGGCGTTCGTCCTGCTGCCTAGGAATCGCTCTCCGGAATTCCTCCTTCCTGGTTTGGTGAGCTGCCCACCCAGCAGTTCCCTCTGGAGACCCCGTCCGAGTGCACGGGGCCGTTTGCACCTGCCATTTTACCCTCACAGAGTAGGGTCAGGAGGAGCGTGGCAGCTCGGGCTGGCCGTGAGCCAGAGAGGAAGTGCTGGGCTGGGCAGACGGGCCTCTCTCGCAGGTTAGGGCTGCCCCGTGTTAGGCAGCGGAAGTGCATCCTGCACAGGAATGAGGGGAAAAACCGCCGGGCGTTCCTCTTCCCAGTGCCACCATCAGACTCGGCAGCTGCTGGCTGCTTCATGGGGAATGCTGCATCTCTACGGGGGAACTGCCCTCTGAGGTCTCATCTCTGCCCGGTTCCAACTCGGCAACGCTTGTGTATCACCCATGCAACGTTTTGCTGTGGTTGCGTGCGTCTTTTCCTCTCTTCGCTTTTAGCAGGCCCAGTTCCGCCTCACATGATCTTACTCTGCCTTTGCTGGGAAAGGCTCTTCCTATGTCTGTATCCCCAGTCCTCAAAACATTTTTCAACATTTACTCATTGCCTTTAAATCCTCCAAAATATTTCCTTGAACAGATCTCTCCTGTATTACCACTTTGTCCTAAATTCCATGTCTAAGATGGAGAGCCAGTGTGGCGTAGTGGTGAAGAGCCTGGGACTGGGACTCAGGCGATCCGGGTTCGAGTCCCTGCTCAGCCATGGAGCCAACTGGGTGACTTTGGGCCAGTCAGACTCTCAGCCCAACCTACCTCACAGGGTTGTTGTTGTGGGGATAAGATGGAGATGTAAGCTGCCTTGAGCCCTTTGCAGGAAAAAGGCAGGATATAAATTGAAAAAAAAAGATGTTGCTGGGCTGAGGAAGATCACAAAGACACTGTGTAAAGAGGTCTTCTGTTTAATGTGACATGTCTCGCTTTTTGTGATAAAATACATAGGCTAATAAAAGCTCTGGACAGATAGAAAAGTGTTTCTTTCCAGGCTGGTGGTAGGAGCCCCGTACGAGAGCAGCGGGCAACAGAAGACTGGAGACGTTTACAAGTGTTCGGTGAATGGCGAAGCCAACAGCACCTGCTCCAAGCTCAACCTAGGTAAAACAGCGGGTGAAATGCACCGGGAGGGCCCTGCCAGACAGACCCTGTGGAAGTCGACGACACGGTTCCGAGGTGGCTGGACGGAGGGGATGCGGTGGGGGTGGTTACCCTGGATCTCAGCAGGGCCTTTGACAAAGTGCCCCATGATATCCTGGTGGAGAAACTGAGGAGTTTTGGGATACACCAAAGGTGGATTAGGGCACGGCTGACTGACCGAAAGCAGAGGGTAACGATTAGTGGGGAATCATCGGGATGGCGGCCAGTGACAAGTGGGGTCCCCCAGGGCTCTGTCCTGGGGCCGATCCTGTTTAATCTTTTCATCACTGACATGGAAGAAGGGTGAACCGTCTGCTGATCAAATTCGCAGATGACACTAAAACTGGGGCAGTGGCCACCACTGAGGAGCAGGTACTCCAGATCCAAAAGGATCTGGACAGACTATGGAAGTGGGCAGGAGACAACAGGATGGCGTTCAATGTGGATAAGTGCAAGGTCTTCCACTTGGGGCATAGGAATGGGTGTC